>NC_058371.1:135952396-136260896 GCF_018350175.1 Felis catus
CTCCTAAAACTATAGCTTATAGTATATTTTCTCTTATTGTAGAACTGCCACTCATATTAATATGTGTTTACTAAGTGCTTATTATGACAGTTAACATCCACTGACTGCTTATCATGCAGCTGAGGTATAGAGAGGTTAATTAACTTATGCAAGGTCACACAGCATCACATGGTAGTCCTGGGACTTAAGCCTAGGCAACCTCCCCCAAAAGGCTTAGGCAACCCATCTCCAAAGCCAGTGCTCTTAGCCCCTACACTACTGAGCAGTGTGGGTTTGAATAAGAACCTCTTGTCTCCAGGGACCCACTGTACTACCAGAAAGAGACATAAGACACTCTAGCTGATGAGACATTCCAACAAGTCACCAAAAGAATGCTATCATTGACTTGTATAAGCCTATTTTCTTTCTTTCTAAAAAACCCAAACCCAATAAACCACATTGGGACAGGGTAGTATGAGATGAGGAGGACAGGGGAAACTTTTATATAATTAATGAATTTTTAAAGTATTTTTTAAGGATCTTGTTAAATTTTTTGAAAGAAAGGACATTTCTATACTTTATTTTTTATTTTTAAGTTGGAGGAAGAACTTATCTCTGCTGGATATACTGTATTCTTTACTAAAGGCTCCTAGGAATTATTCATTCAGATTTCAAAATTATGCCTATTAAGTACAGCCACACAGAAAGTTGGAGTCAACATCATGAATATTTAGTGTCTCACTTTCTAGTCCCTGATTTCTCCAAAACCTTTTGGTGTGGCAGTGGCTAAAATAGTCACTTTAACCCAATTTAACAATCATTTATTGAACACCTACAATGTGCCAAGTACTATAAGACTTTGTCCTAACTTTCCAGGAGGATAGGGAAGAAAACAAACATAATAGGTACAGAAGTAGCATAGAGCTTGGATGGATTAACTCCTCTGACTTGAGAGGGGATCAGAGAAAGCTTCTTGGTAGAGGTAATGTGTATGTCTTCTTAAAAGTTTACCAGGTAAGCATTCCAGGTGGAAGGAGAAATAAAATGGAAGTAGAGCATTGTCATGAAGATTGAGGATCAGCTGAAGACTGAAAACCAGGTATCGGACACCTGTGCACACAAGCAGTGATTTTCACCATATACTCTGCTGCCTGAATATAAATCTAGACCGAAGATGGGAGATTATAGAACTAATCTACTGTTGGATATTTGTCACGTAAATTATATGGCAAAATTTTATAGGGGATGTTAGTGAGAAAATGGTTCAAGTGATTGCTCATGGAGTCTAGGATAGAGAATTCCATACACTGGTCAGTTTAGAGGTATACAGGTTAATCTTACCTGTTACCTTAGGATCAACCCAGAAAAGATCAATCAAGTCAGAAAGGAACACTACTGGGGCACCTGTATGGATCAGTCAGTTAAGCCTCTGACTTTGGCTCAGGTCATGCATGATCTTGCAGTCTGTGAGTTTGAGCCCCTAGTTGGGCTCTGTGCTGACAGCTCAGAGCCTGGAGACTGCTTTGGATTCTGTGTCTCCCTCTCTCTCTGCCCCTCCCCCGCTCACACTCTCTTTCTCTCTCAAAAATAAACATTAAAAAAAATTTAGAAAAGAATAATGCTATATGTGTGTGTGTGTGTGTGTGTGTGTATGTATTTGTATATATATGTGTTTGTGTGTTTGTATATGTGTGTATATGTACATCCATGCATATATATTTTTTGAGTGACCTCTTTGAGATATGATAAATGATTAACTGCACATATTTAAAAGTTATAATTTGAGAAATGTATGCACCCATGAAACTATCACTATAATCAAGATAGTGAACATATCCATCATGACTAGAAGTTTCCTTGTGCTCTTTTAAATTCCTCCATTGCTGTCTTCACCTTGGAAAATGTTCTATGAACCCTTGGCAAAATGAGTATTTGTTGTTGAGGGGATTGTTTTATAATTGTCAATTAGGTCAAATTGGTTGATAATATTCAGGTGTTCTAGATCCTCACTGATTTTTCTGTAAACTTGTTTTATCAATTATTAAAATAAGGGTATTTGACATCTCCATCTATAATTGTGGATTTGTCCGTTTGTCCTTGTAGTTCCAACAGTTTTTGGTTCATGTTTTTAGAGGCTATGTTATTAGGTGCATAAGCATTTAGGATTGCTATGACTTGACCTTTATCATTTTTTTCAAAAATTTTTAATGTTTATTATTTTTAAGAGAGAGAGAGACAGAGTGCAAGGGGGGGGGGGGGCGGAGTGTCAGAGAGAGAGAGGGAGACACAGAAGCAGGCTCCAGGCTCTGAGCTGTCAGCACAGAGCCCGAAGTGGGGCTCAAACTAATGAACTGTGAGATCGTGACCTGAGCCAAAGTTTGATGCTCAACTGACTGAGCCACCCAGGTGCCCCATGAATAACCTTCTTAATCCTGCTAATAGTTTTTGTTCTGAAGTCTGCTTTGTATGATATTAATATAGTCACTCTCACTTTTTTGGGGGGCTTAGCTTAAGCATGGAATATCTTTTTCCATTTTTTTTAACCTATTTGTTTCTTTACCTTTAAAGTATGTTTCTTGTAGCAGCATGTAATTAGTCTCCTCTTTTAATGCAGTTTGATAATCTCTGCAGTGTTTAGACCATTTACATTTTATGTGATTAGTGATATCATCAGGTTTAAGTCTGTCATTTCACCATTTATTTTCTGTTTGTCTTATGCTTTGTTTGCTTTTCCCTCTCTCTCTTTCTGATTTATTTTGGCTTAAGAATTTTTTTAAAGATTATGTTTTATCTCCTTTCTTTTGGTTTATTAGGTATAATTCTTTGGTTTGTTATTTTAATACTCGCTTTAGCATTTACAACATACATATTTAACTTACCACCCTCCACCTTCAAGTGATATTATACCACCTAATGTATAGTGTAAGAACCTTACTTCCATTTCTCCCCTTCCTACCTTTGTTCTATTGTTGTCAGAAGTTTTACTTTATAAAAATCCCACATTACACTGTTTTTTATATTTTGTTTAAACAGTTACCCTCTAAGGATATTTATAGCATAAGAAAAAAGTCACATATTTACACCTATATTTACCATTTCTGATGTTCTTTATTCTTTTATGCAGATCCATATTATCAGTGGCTATCGTTTTCTTTTCTGTCTGAAGGAATTTCTTTAGCATCTTTTTTTTTTTTTTTTTAGTGTGAGTCTGCTAATAATTCTTTCAGCTTTTGTGTATGTGAACATGTATTTGTTTGACTTTCATTTTTAAAACATATTTTTGCTGGTATAGAATTCTAGGTTGATTTTTTTTCCCTTCCAATACTGTAAAGATACTGGTGTCTTCCTGTTTGCATGATTTTTCTATAAGAATCACCATCCTTCTTATTTCTTTTCCTCTGAATGGGAAGTGACTTTTTTCCCCCCCTCCTGGGTGCACCCCTCTGGGTGCTTTCGAAGTTTCTCTTTATGACTGGTCTTGAGCAATTTGATTATGATATGCCTTAGTAGAGTTTTCTTCAAGTTTCTTAGGCTTGTGGTTCTTTGCGGTTCTTGGATCTGTGGATTTATAGGTTTTATAAAATTTGGAAAAAAATATTTGCCATTATTTCTTCAATTTTTTTCTATCCTCTTTCCTTTCCATTGGGCCTCCAAGGGCACATATATTAGGCTGCTTGAGATTATTCAAGTTCATGGATAATCTTTTCACTAAAAAAATGCCTTTTCTCTTGGTGTTTTCTTTTGGATAGTTAATATTCCTATGTCTTTAACTTCACTAATATATCCTTTTGTGATAGGTAATCTATCACTAATCCCATCAAGTGTATTTTTCATCTTACACACTGTAGTTTTCATAAACCTCTAGAGGCTGAATTTGGATCTTAAAAAAAAAAACAACTTCCTGGGGCCCCTGGGTGGCTCAGTTGGTTGGGCAACTGACTTCCAGCTCAGGTCATGATCTGGCAGTTTGTGAGTTCGAGCCCCGCATCGGACTCTGCTGACAGCTCAGAGCCTGTAGCCTGCTTTCAGATTCTGTGTCTCCCCCCTCTCTACCCATCCCCTGCTCATGCTCTGTGTCTCTCTGTCTCTCAATAATAAATAAACGTTAAAAAAAATAAAAAAAACCCTTTCAGGTCTCTGCTTAAATTTTGGATAATTATAAAAACTGTTTTAATGACCTTACCTGTTAATTTTAACATCTGGGTCAGTTTTAGTTAACTTATTTTTTTCTCTTATTATAGAGAGAATACATAATTATGACATCATTTTTTGTTGTATCAATATACATCATATTTCTATGCTTTTTTGCATTCCTGGTATTGTTTGATAGGGTGCCAGATAGAAAAATACTGTTGAGCTTTGTTCTGGGACACAGTTAAGATATATTTGGGTCTTGTTTTCAAGATTTGTTTGTAGGACCAGAGCCGTGTCTAGTCCAGGGCTAATTATTCCTCACTACTGAGACAAGACCTTTCTGAGTACTCTGCCTAACATGCCTAACACCCTATGAATGATAAGGTCTTTTTTTTTTTTTTTTTTTTTTTTTTTGTCTGGCTGGTAGGAGCAAGTGCTGTTCCTGGCTCTGTATGGGCACCAGGCGCTGTTCCATCTGGTAGTAAACAAGATAACAAGGGAAGACACAGTGCATTCCCCATAGTCTATTGGGAGTTAATGCTGAATGATAAGTGCTGAGTATTGAGAGAACTCTGGTGGTATATTGGAGGAAACCATAACCAAACTAGAGGGATCAGGGGAGTTTTTTCACAGGAAGTGATGTCTAAATCAAGTTCTAAATGCCAAGTATGTGTTATCCAGCTAAGAACAGGGAGAAGTACTTACCATTCAAAGGAAATAATATATGTATATGTCTAAAGCAAAATAGAGCAGGGTCTGTTTGATTTGAAGGACTGAAACAAATCCTAGATAGCTCTAGTGAAGAGTGTGAGGAGTAAGGGCAGAAGGCTGCCAGTTCAATTTGCTCTTAATAAGTAATAAATTGCATTAAGAATAAGAGGCTCCAGGGGCTCCTGGGTGGCTCAGTCGGTTGAGCGTCCGACTTCGGCTCAGGTCATGATCTCACGGTCTGTGAGTTCGAGCCCCGCATCGGGCTCTGTGCTGACAGCTCGGAGCCTGGAGCCTGCTTCCGATTCTGTGTCTCCCTCTCTCTCTGACCCTCCTCTGTTCATGCTCTGTCTCTCTCTGTCTCAAAAATAAATAAACATTAAAAAAAATAAAAAAAAAAAGAATAGAGGCTCTAGAGTCAGACAACCTTGGCTCAAATTCCAGCTCTGCCACTATGAGCCTCAATTTCCTAATCTCTATAATGGACCTGATAAGAACCTTTACCTCTTATACTCGCATTAGTTTGGGCTACGTATAATAGAAAATCCAAAAGATCAGTAGCTTAAAAGAGATGGAACTTTATTTCTCTCCTTGTAAGAGATCTCATTAGAACTAATGAGGCTCCTTTTGTCTTCCTCTTCTAATGTCCTAATGCATGGTCCAGGATGGCTACTGGAGCTTAGCCGTTACATCTGTTTTTCAGACAGAAGGAAGGAAAAAATGGAATAAGGGCAAAGGCAATGATAACTATCTTTAAGAAACTATCTCTGAATCCCAAATAACTCTTCTTCATGAAACTTACTGGTTAGAAATTATTCCCATGGCAATTCCTAGTTATAAAGGAAGCTGAAAATGTCTTTTTTGGCTACCAATATTGTCACCATGAATAAAATTAGTGTTCTACTGCTGAAGACAAAAGGGAGAATGGGTATGGATGAGCAAGAAGCAGTTTTTGCAAACCTATCATATAGGTGTAATGTAAGAATTAAATAAAAATGCACATAAAACATGTGACACGGTGTCTGTATTGTGTTAATTGCTCAGTAGATGTTATCTTCACAAAGCCAATTCAAAACATCCCCTTTTCAGGAGCATTGTGCTGGCAGTAAACTAAAGGGTCTCTTACCTACACTCGAATGAATGGCTTTTTCTCCCTCATTGCTGTGGTGTAGATGGAGTCTTTGACACCATGCATATGACTAACAGCACAGGATCAAATAATAAGTCTCCTTCACACTGTATTGGTATAATGTACCCCACATCTAATTGCCCTTTGTTGACCTGAAGACTTATTAATCATTGTTAGAAAGACATACTAATTGTACCTGATCAACCTGACAAAATAAGCAAATCATAAAGCCAACCAAGTAGAAATCAAACAGAGAGAAAATGAATTTTTTTTGTTCGTAGGGCTACCATATTTATTCATGATGTGAAGTAAACAGTCATTTATTGACTCAGGTTCCTTCATTTACATCTTATCTCAGGCTATTTGCTTTAATAGTTTAGCACCCGTCAGTAAGTAGAGAAAGCTGTCCACATCCACCTCATATGCTAGCATCAGCATCATCATCATCATCGTCGTCAACATCATTACCTTCCCTGTGGTCATGATTACTCTCATGCAGGGACATTTTCACGAACCTACAATTAGCTTAGTCAGAGATGGTAAACAAAGGGAGCATAGGCCGACTTCCCCTTGATCTGCCTGACTGGGGGTAGATCTAGCTGGAGTGTTAACTGAGCACTAGGAGATAAGGCTATCATCAGCTGGGGAAGTGAGGCTGGGAGACCAGTCCATTAAAAACACGGGAGGCTTGACTTATCACTGCACGTGACTATGTGCTTTTAAATGTCGACAACTTCTATAAAAATTCCGTCTTCCTCGCATGTGGTCAACTCGACTTACTGCAGTGAAAACTGGCAAGGTTCTGACCCTTCACATTTATCTCAGTCAGAGCCAGATAACCTTGTCCTGTAGTCTAAAAATATCCTGCTCTCCCTGGTTTCCTTTTTATCTCTCTAGCAATCATGACAAAAATGAGCCTGGGCCTTGGAAACGACATGTAGACTTGGAAAACTCTGCATTCCCACCCCTGCAACCCAAACACACTAGACCTTTGTTTTCAGGAATTGTGAGCACAGAACCCCGTGCCAAGGGGTGACGTGAGGACACCTGCAGGTTTTCTCAGGGTCCTGCGGCCCTGGATTGTAGCTGCTTCTTAGGTCTGCTGATCGCGCTGCAGCTTGGTGGTGCTTTCAGTAGCTTGTTCTTCCTACATATTGTTCACTGGAGTCAGCATCAGGAGTCAGAAGTCCTTGTTCTGTTTCTGTTTTGTCACCAAACCCTGTTGGCCTTGAGAAAGCCACTCAGACTTTGAGTTTTCTACTTCCTCGTGTGTAAAAGAAGGTGATTTAACAAATCATTTTTAAAATTCTAACCTCTACATTAATGGTTCTTTTCTGTGGCTATAAACTCCCCAGCTGGTGGCTTTCCTTTTTTAATATCTTCTTGTATTTTCTCCTCCATCTCTACTTGGGAAGCCAATTGCAGGTATTCTGGGATGGTCAGTAATTCAATGTGGTGAGCATCCTGTATCCCCCATGTTGCACGTAAACCGCCCAGAGTTTCCCTACGTCCTAGGGTTAATCTGAGATAAACAAAATGGTGTTTTTGGCATAAAGGTGGTTGGGGCTACTGGTATGTTCCTGGCAGTTTACAAAATTATAGGAGCAGAAAAGCTTTCCAGTGTGGTCTTAGTAAACATTCCAGGAAACACAAAGCCAGCAGAAATAAACCTAGGTGCCTGAGTTTAGATGGAATAGTGAGGTTTGGGACTAATCACCCGGACAATCCTTTCAGTCATGTTGAGAAAGGATAGTCCACGCTGTGCTTAGTATAAAAAGAGATGTAGACTTTTGGAGGCATTGTTCTTGTTTGACCAACCCAATTTCAACCCTGATTTCATTCTGGGGAGTGCAGTATTGACCGGACTGATTTCGAGTGTGTCTCCAGAATTTTGCTCCTGTGATCAGAGCCGATGCAGGCTGAGCTGAATTTGGCTTCAAACTGATACTACAGATGGAGCCCGAATGTTGTAAGTAGTTCACAAGCATATTGTTATTAATGAACTTTGTTAATTATCACCTAAGCTGTATTTAAAAATGACCTTTTAAAGTGATGCTTCAGAAGCATGATCCATACCAATGTGAGCAAGCCTTTGACTTGATTAGATCCCAATACCTTTCTCTTGATGAAATTGCAACTTATTAACATTCTCAAATGAGATGGAGCTATAAATGTAAGTGGGTTTTAATACAATCATTTTTGAGGAAATGTCAAACTTCATTGCACACCTCTCCCTCCCGCCTCCTCCTTTAATGGCAGAGTTCAGTGAAGGACCGAGCCAGATTAATGAGCGAGGGACGGAGGGGATTTTGGAGCCAAGGAAAAGACCACAAGGCAGATCAGTCTTTAATTTAATCATCTCAGTAGCCTATTCAGTGAGTTAGCATTATTGAACTACCCTGATCGTATTTATGTACCTGTGGAAGGAAAAATGAGGGAGAAAGTAGGGCTGTGTTTATGGACATAAGGGAGACAGGAAAAGAGCAAAATTGTCAGCCTGAGAAGTCTGTGACCTGGAACGAAATAGCATAATTGGCTAAGTAAATCCACGTAATTGAATTAAATATGAATAGCCACTGATTGAGAATTGCACCATGGACAGAATATGCTTGCTGTTAATGACCCACGATTTATTTACACCTTAAACACCGTGTTTCCTTACTGCTCTAAAGTAGTAAAATTGCCTTCTTCCTGGTGAAATTTATTGCCATTTAAACATGCCAAAAGGCCATTCTGGCAGTCATTACAATAATCTATCATTTCTGCAACTGCTGGTATCCTGTTCTGTGGTCAAATTCAATCTGAGAAGGGTCAACAGAATTTTTCCACCAAATGCTTCCCTCTTGACTGTCATCAATTTACTTTTGTCAACAAAAAGGGCATTACTATGGAATGAAATAGAAGATCCCCTTAAGACCTCTGGCAAACACCATGAGCTTTCTGTGTCCAGTATCTTTTCAGGCTGCAGATCTGTCTTTTTGCATGTGTCTGTGTGCACAGTTGGACCACCTCATGCAGAAGCATGAGCAGGAAGCCTGCCACCTGCCTGTTTTTCTCTACAATGACAAAAAGAAGCATACCTGACAGTAGCTGACACTTTATAATTTCTCGCTTCCAGTGGGACTGGCATTTTCTCTGAAGGAAAAACTTTTTGGACTTCAGAGATGAATTGTTGCCAGAGTCACACCTCTCTTCCATTCTGCACCCCCTCATGCCTCTTTTTATCTTGTGTGACATTTCTCATTCAAGTTTCAGGTCACATAATTCCAACCACTGTACACACCAGGGGGTTTTGGCTCTGTGGTGTAGAAAGGGAAAAAAAATCCTTTGGTGTTGAGGTAAGCATTGAGTTTTCCTCCACTCAGAAAAAATGAGATGGAAAATTAAAGAAAAAAAATGCCAAATTCTGGCCTCCCCCTGTGTTTTCTTTGACAAACTTATTTAGAAAGGGTGTTGTTTCTTTTTATGGGAGCAAGGAGAGAAACCATTTCTGTGTAGTCTCTCTTGGTTAATGTTTGAGGACATAGCCTCCGTTCTAGCTTCCCTCTCTTGAAGTCAGTTGTTTCCTTTTCTGTGGATGGGAAGAGGCAGTAAGGCAGAACAAGCAACTTCCCGCTACATTATAATTACATAGTGGGGACTGCATCACCCCTCAGCCATTACCTGCCCACATAGGCTGGAAATAGTAATGATTTATTATCACCAGGCTTAATTCTGAGTGGTCAGACTGCAAACTTGAGGATGATGTACTGTTTATACTGGACTTTTTTTGGAGGGGAGGGGGAATAGAAATTAATTTTGTTGTTAGTAGCAGGTTTTTATTTATTTGATAATATAAAATTTACTTTCACATTTTACCACTTACCTGTATCTTTGTAAGTCTAAGCAGCCTTTTTCTTTCTAGGAAGGTGGATTTTTTTCCTTTAGTTTTATTGAGATACAGTTGACCTTTTAATTATGTATAAGGACCTTGACAAGTAGAGGGTTGCTCTTCTTTGGCTGTTAACACCTTTTTTTTTTTTTTTTTTTTTTTTTTTTGCCATGACATTATTTTTTTGGTTTTAGTTTATGTATCATTTGTCTACTTTTGACTCTGTATGTGTTTGGGCAAATTCAGAAATTGGGTTAGTCTAGATGTGCCCATTACTTTTGGTTAAAGTCTAACTTGAAGTTAAACAAAACAACAATTTCATGTATGTTCTATAGATTGGATTAAGCTAAACTTAATGAGATAGCATTATATCAATTTTACAGATATTTGTGCATATTTGACTGTTTTCATTGTATAAAACAATGCCAATCTCCTAGCTTTTTCAACTTAGAAAAAAAGTTTATTTATTTATTGGTGATCTGTACACCTAACATGGGGCTTGAACTCATGATCCCTGAGATCAAGAGTCACTTGCTCTACTGACTGAGCCAACCAGGCACGCCAATCTCGTAGCTTTTTAGGAAGTATATTTTTTAGCATACAGTGTTATATTAGTTTCGGGTGTACGATATAGTGATTCAACACTTCCTTATATCACCTGGTGCTCATCATGACAGGTGCACTCCTGAATCCCCATCACCTATTTCACCCAATTCCTACACCCCATAACCGTCAGTTTCTTCTCTATATATAGATAAGAATCTGTTTCTAGGTTTGTCTCTCTCTTTCCAAAAATATTTTTCTTGTTAGAAAAAGACATGTTTAGTGTAGAAAAAATGGAAAATACAAATAAGAACAAGAAGAAAATCATTAAATAATATTACTAAAATAATTAAAGTTCCCACAATATAACCACTGTTAATATCTGGGTGCATACAATTCCATATTTTTCCATTTGCCTATATACATTTTCAGAAAAGAAAGCTGTATATGCACACTATGAGTTTTATATAAGACGCTTATGAGAGTGCTGTTCATAGTAGCAAATGCCTGCAGACCACCTGAATATTGATCAAAATAAATTGTAGTTCATTTGTACCATGGGATAGTATATAGCAGTCAAAATGAATAAACTGAAGCTGGCCTCAAAAATAGATACACATCAGCAATATAATTTGGAGCAAAAAGCATCAGTCCCCAAAGATTATACACAGCATGATGCCCTTTCTATCACAAAGTCAAAAAACCACAAAATAAAAAATATTTTTGCCTCTGCTTTGGAAATACAGAGAGATGTAATAGAAGTTGGAGGGTTTACTGCAAAAATGGGAATAACAATGGAGTAGTTGCCTGCTGTCCAGACATGGGGAAGAAACCTGGAAACTTTCGAACCAGTTTCTCTCTTTTCAGTTCCAATTCTCACTTCTGCCTGTAGGCTACTGGTATCTCAGTATTGACACTGTTGACATTCTTGACAAGATAACGCTCTGTTGTGGGGGGCCATCCCTATGCCCTGCAGGATGTTTAGCAACAGCCCTGGTCGCTGCCCACCAGATTTGATAGTACCTTTTCTCCAGTAATGATAATCAGAAATATCTCTAGACATTGCCATATGTCTCCTGCTGGACAAAATTGCCCCTGGTTGAGTACCACTGTGTTAGGAGAGTACATACCAATTGTTATTGGCTCAAGAACATAAATGGCAAAGTGGATTTTATTTTTAAAATTCTATACTTTTAGAAAGTAGTTAATCACCACTTAGGATTATTCATGCTGCAAGCACTACAAAATTTAGTTTCCCATTTGGTTTATTTTGGTGTTGGTGGAGCCCACTGAAATAATATAGCAAAGGCAATAAAATGACTTGTTACAGGAATGAATTTTATTGTTTTATTAAAAAGTCCTTTGTAAAACCCACTGACATATTTTTGTTGGCTCTTGAGGAGCTGTGTTCTGCAACATCACTGATTCTCTAGGCAGTGTGGAAACTTCTGGTAGGGACCCCATCCTGCTAGGTGACCTCAGGAAAGCCACTGTGCTTCATCAATCCCATATGAGAGAGGAAAAAAAAGAGCAGTCATAACAATTAAACTGGCTAGCCTAGAAGGCCTTGTGAAGAAAGGTCTATGTGAGGACAAACTTGTAATATTTATTGTGATTATCAGCCCCTCAGGGGCCTTTTGAAGAATTCTGTCTGATTTATCAGGCAACTGCCCCGTGGATATACATGAAGTGAGAGGGGAAAGAGTGGGGGAGGGGAGGGGAGAGAGGTGGCGAGCGTGACCAGGTTGATGGCAGTGCTCCAAGGGTGACCTCATATTTACCCCCAGATGTTCAAATCATTTTTAACTATCATAACAATCCTGGTGTGGCGCCATTTTCTGTTCTTGCTAAATTTGGGGAAGGAAGGAAGGCTTCCGAATTTTAATGCTCACTTTAGCCTGTGAAAGACATGGTAACGCTCAAAAAGTAGCCTGACCTTTTCATTGTTCATTGCTGATTGGTTGACTGGCCATTCCTATTCTCTATTCCACCTGCTTCAGCAACTTCCTTGTCTCCTTCCCTTCTTAGCACCAGGTACATAATTCTGTTGAGACCCTGGCCTTTTTCAATATATTTCTTTGCCAAGATCTTGTTCATCTTACTCTAGCCCATGGATTTTCTTCCAAGGTGAGAACTAAATGGTGGAATTAAAGCTTAGCAGAAAAATAAAAACCAAGGAATGCCAGTATCTGAAATTACCCATTCATTGACAAAAAAAGGAACTATGTGATAAGCTAGCTTGTATTAGAAGCTGAGCATTGTCTTTACCTTCAAATAGGGTAAGTAATTAAAATGGCTTTGAGGAAGAATACTCAGATTCCAACTAATTCCAAACAAGGAGGAGTATGTATAATAAAAATACCACTTTCAAATGTTTTTTCGAACATCTCTTTTGCTATTATTATGTCTGTTTGTTATTTAAGGTAGTCTTGTTTATCAATATCATTTCCACCATGACTAGATTTCCTATCTATCCTGGCTAAAAATGCCCACCACTAGAGTCATTTTTGCCCATTAAGGTAGGAATACTTACCCTAGAGGCACTGTTTGAATTCACATCTGTTATCTGGAAGGGGTAGAGGAATTGGGGGAAGGAGAGGT
This sequence comes from Felis catus, assembly GCF_018350175.1. Lineage (NCBI taxonomy): Eukaryota > Metazoa > Chordata > Mammalia > Carnivora > Felidae > Felis > Felis catus. Next base: position 135,965,362 of record NC_058371.1, read on the forward strand.
GCAACCATCTTCTACGAACACTTTAAAAAATTTAGCTTTAAAGAGTTAACTATATTAACCACTTTGACATCAAAATCAGGGAACAAGTTCTAGGCTGTGGAATAGAGGAAAGACAAACTTTCAGTAAACCTTCCTTTTCTAATATTGACTCCAAGAATGTGATGTTGAATCCTTTGTCTACTGCTGGCTAAATCCATTCTCAAACCGTTCCTATTTCTCTGATGTAGAATAAGACATATTTGTGAAAAGAAGCTGGGGTGTTGAATCCATCACCAAAGTAGTGACAACCCTGTCAGCTTTAACTAGACAGAGGAAGCAATCGTTTAGTATGATCTTCACCACTTACAGATAAAGTAATCACTAAACACATGTTAGATGACACAAAGATGTCTCTTCGATGACACTTCCCTGAAAATGAAGAGCTGAGGCTCACCAGGCAATACGAAACACATGAACCAATACAAATCGAGGCTTTTCCTCCCCCATGTTAGACACTCTATCTTGACACTTAACAAGTAGACTTATCTCTAAAGGGATTAACTAAGAAATAATTGCATGCAGCTTGCACCCTGCTGAGCTACCTTATACACCCTTCTCAAAGACCACTTTGAAACGGGCAGGGAACTACTGGGTGCTTTATATGCAACTAGTACCATCAACTAACGGAACTATAGTAAGGAAGTTCATCTGAAGTGACACTAAAAAAATGAAAGATTCAGTCATTTTTTCTCTTCATTTTAGATGGAATAAAGAATGTTTCAGATTGTGAGCTCCAAGAAGGCCTGTACTGGGTCTGTCTTCTTCATGTTGTATCCCCAGCACCCAGGATGTACACTTTACAATTTGTAGGATGAATGAATTAATGAACAAATGCTTGCATTATATCAGTTTGCATGTGCAATTTCATTGATAAAGAGAATGATGGTCAAATTGAGAATTCCTCCATAACATTATGGTTGCTAACATTTATTATTTACGGTGTTCCAGGCACTTTAAAAAATGTTCTCCATATATAAACACATATAATCCTTTGAAAGTCCTATGCAATAGGCACTATTTTAAACACAGTTTACATAAGAGGAAATTAAAACTTAGAGATAAAGTAACTTGCCCAACATCATGCCATTGGAACCAGAATTTGAACTCAGGTCTAGCAAATTTTGATTATCCAATTGACTAACATTAATTAAAACTAAAAAAAGAAAATTAAAACTAAATTTTAGTTTGCTAAAATTAGTTCCAGAGTTTGGGATTCTACTACTCCAGGAAGGTGCAAACCATTCTCAAAATTCTATCCCATCATTTCTCCTCTCTCCTTTCCTTCTCCTTGCTTTATTCTTTCTTTCCTTTCTGTCTCACCTTCTTGCCTTTCTCCACTCCAAGGAGGTAGATGACTTTAAGGAGTAGGTCCAGATTGTCAAAGAGAGTGAAGGAAGAAATCCTTCCATTCCCCACATAGTTTCCCTTTTCTCCTTTTTTATGTTGCTGTTTGTGGTAATGGAGCATGTGCCATAAGTAAATAAACCCCAAGAAAACAACTTAATTTTTAATGTCTAGATTTTTATTTTTTATTTTGAGTTGGAACCCTAGCTCCATCACTCACTGTCTTTTCCCACTTCTCTTGGCCTCTGTGTCTTTGTGAGAGGCAGTACTTCTGAGGTTGCAGTGATGAGATGACAGGATATATATGGTGCTGCCATGATGCTTTGCTCAAATTATGAAAATTCAGTCAATGTTTTGTTCTTTTTCCCACTGCATCCCTTTTTGCAAATTAATGATCAAGCCAGGATGTCAGAGAGTAGGGCTACAGAAGGAATTCAAGGATGAAACAAAAAGTTCAGATATAGGTTCACCTGAACAGGCCTTGTGTATTTCATGCCACTATGGCATGTTCTCTTGAAGACTCCAAAACCACTTTTTACCCAGGAAGAAGTGTCTTTCTTAGGTTCCACACGATGGCCCATTTTAATTCCTCAGTAGTCACTAAGTGAACAAATAGTTCACTTCAAGTTCTTTGGGTGGATTTTGAAATAAACTCCTTCAGGTCATTGTTTGAGTCACCTGATCCAGAACTCCCTGGAGCTGTTCCCAGTCTGTGGGTTTTAACATTCCTGGAAGGAGCCATCTACTTTCTGGTACTGCAAAACAGTAACCTGACCCTTTCTCCTTGATCAAGGACTGGTGTCAAGGCACTTGAAAAGCATAAAGGCCAAATGAAAAAGACATCTGCCCACAATTATATCAGCTTTGGCTTTGTTCAGTTTTCATGGAGTTACAAACAGGTCACCATTGCAGGAACAAATTCAAGTTTTTGGGGACCTGAAGCTTATATAACTCAGGAGAACTCTTTAAGAGAAAATATCCAAGTGCTCCTTGAACATATTGGAGGGCCTCTGTCAAGGATTTGGAAGGAGCCTATGCAATTAAGAGATCGCAAATAAACTTCATTACCTTTGTGTTAAATCTGCTCATGGTCATATGATTCATTAAAGCAAGTAAAGCCTTTTTGGATCCTCAGCCAGGACCTCAGCTGGGCCCATTTTATTGGGAGCTTATGCTAACTTACTATATGAGAAATCTGTTTTCTTTCCTTTTCCTTTTTACCTGTTTGGAGGCAGTCAATTCTTCCTGTCTTGGAATTATCAGAAGCTTCCAAATAATCACTATTAAGTTACCATTGCCAGGCAGATTATAATTATTGGTTTGTAACAAAAGCTAATAATTTTAGGCATTTACCACGTGCCAGACTTTGGGATAAACACTTAACATGTAGTCCCCTATTTAATTTTCACATAATCTCTCCTTGTGAGATACCTATTCTATTATTTTTCTTACTCTAAAAGTAACTTGTTCATTCTTATGCCCAGTGGATAGACGAAACAAGGCTCAAACTTAGGCCTGTGTGATTAGATTAGAATCCAAGTTGTCACTTATTTTGCTATAGTTTTAGGATTGAATTTATGGTAGATGGATGACATGGATTGTTCTGTATGCAGTGGAAGCTGTGCATTTTTTAAAAAGCAGACAATTTGCGATCTAATTCTCCTCCACCTCATCTTCCTTTCCCCCTATCTTCCTTAACTAAATAACTGTTCATCCATTAACAGATGAACCTACTTTTTCTACACCTCAGGTGTCCCAGCTTAAAATGGGATAATACCTCATCTGCTGAAGCTACTGGCCAGGTCACATGTCCCTTGAGGTTCCTTCTTGATTTAAGCTTTATAATTACTCAACCACTGCTCAAGTTCCTAAACACCTGTCTCAGTATTTGCCTGAATTCAGATCTTAAATAAATAACTGACATCCAAATGTTGTCCCAGAGTTGAGGATAGAGTCAGCCATCAAACAGAAGTCTCCAGTGGAATGAGCCAGTGTTGAGACTTTGAAAAACAAAGATCAATCTGAAGTTCAAAGAGGGGAAGAAAAAGGTATGTTCCTAGTTAAATGCACCCATGTTGAACTGAAGACTCAGAAGTTCTTTTCATTTTATTTTATGTTGGACTGACTTTTAAGAAAACAATCTTGGAAGTGTTTATTTTATAACTCTAACAGCGTCCAAGAAATTGTGGACAGCCAAACTCTGAAAGAGCACAGTTGTGAATAGAACTTATTTTCAGTAAGCAGAAAGCCCTTTCCTGTCCCGGACCTACATGACCATAGTGAAACAGTCCCCCGCCCACCCCCCCCCCCCCGCCCCCCAATAAAAAAGGACAAAAGATACTGTCAACTGGGTAGGGCCTCCTGAGCTAAGAATTCATTTCTCTGATGCCGCTTCTTGAATTGCACCATCTGAAAGCTCATTCTTTATTGCAAAATGGGGGAGAATGCATATTTCTTTTCTTTTTGATTAGTATTGCAGCCCAGATTATGATTTGGTGATTTTGGGAAAAGGATGTTATCTTAGACCAGAATAGACAATTTGTGTTTTGCGGCACTGATGATGTGTGTTAGGATGGTGTTTCTACTCTCTGTGTGATTTCTTTGATATTTAAGCAGTTTTAACCAGACAAACATTTCTTAGATCTTTGCTTCTACCATCTAGATTTGTCCAAGATAACTTTAGATACAGTAAAGGCCATTGTGTGTTGTGTGTGTATGTGTGTGTTGCTGATATCTAAAAAGCACAGAAAAGATCTGGAAATGAATGAAGTGATAACAGCATTAGTTTTAATATGTATATGCACCCTGAAATTTTTGTTAACTCCTTTTAATACTTTATCAAAATACTATATTGAAGGGTAAATCCTATTGCTGTTAATCTGTATTTAAATTATATGTGTAGGTATGTATGTATTTTTAGAGAGGGAGTGTGTGAGAGGGGGAGAGGGGCAGAGAGAGAAAGAGAGAGAATCTCAGTATCAAGTGTGGAGCCCATCTTGGGGCTCAATCCCACGACCCTGGGACCATGACCTGAGCCAAAATCAAGAGTCGTACCCTGAAATGACTGAGCTACCCAGGTGCCCCAGTCTGTATTTAAATTTTTGATGAGATCTAGAGGTGGATATCTAAAAATATTTACCATAGTTTAGATTGGAATTTTTTTTAGACTTGTGTCCAGCCCATTAAAAAGTGATAATGCTTTTGACATTATTTAATATGTATATAACATTTACCTCCTTTCAAAAAATACTGCTATGATTGTCTTACATGTATTTAAGTTTGAAATTTTGAAATGTCTTTTCTTTCTTTCCTTTTTTCTTTTTCCCTCTTTTTGTTTTGTTTTTGTTACTGATATTAAATAGCCTAATCTTTGCGAGTATGTATGGGAGATTATTCTGGAGTATTTATTGCCTTACCAAAAATGTGGTAAGAAATGTTCTTTACAGTAGAAGGATAGACTTGAGTTTGTGTACTTAAAAATTTTTTTTCTAATGTTTATTTTTGAGAGAGAGAAACAGACAGAGTGTGAATGGGGGAGGGGCAGAGAGAGAGGGAGACACAGAATCTGAAGCAGGCTCCAGGTTCTGAGCTGTCAGCACAGAGCCAGACGCAGGGCTCGAACCCATGAACTGTGAGATCATGACCTGAGCTGAAGTCGGACGCCCAACCAACTGAGCCACCCAGGCGCCCCTCTATTCTTTAAAAAGAGTTCTTGGTTCCTCAGGAGGGGTGATGGGAGTGAATTTTACTTTCATCTCAATTTATTAAAAATCCGCAACTGAAATATGTTTTGTTTCAGAGATCAGCAATTTTAGAATTTCAGATAACACTTGCTCAGGAGTACCTGCTACTCAAGATACTAAGAGAATAGCAAGATATGTAGAACCACTGTTGAATCAGAATCTATGTACTTGAACAAATGTGTGAATCTTACATATCTCAAGAAAAAGTACTCTAGGATGTTTTATTTAAAAAAAAAACACTAAAGGTTACACCAAGGTTTATAGTTTTGTTCTAGCAGACATTTAGGTTAATTATGAAGATAAGAAAGGCATTTGGGGTCAAAATCAAACATTTTTCTTATGTTATGCATATTTTTTCCTGTTATATTGGCTTTATTTTCAAAATTGTAGTTGTGGTATTAGTTTCCTTTTATTGGTATCCTCACGTATACTATCCTTTCAATAAGTAAGTATGACTTTCCCCCCAGAAGTGGCAAAATGCTTTAATGAAAAAGACACTAGATGACTAAATTCTGAAGAAGGGTTCTAGTTTAAATTCTGTTACTACTTACTTGAACAAGTCTTTCAGTATCACTGAATCTCAGTTTCTCCATCAGCAAATTAGGAATAATAATATCACCTTGACTCTCTTACAGGCTGTAGCAAAGGCCAAATGAATGAATATATCTGTGGAGTTTAAGTGCTATGAAAATGCCAACACAGCATTATTTCCTCAGATTTTAACTTTAACACATAGGACACTTAAAGAACACAATCACCTGGCAGGAATATGACAATGTTTATATCCTCGTAGCAAGAATAGACTATTTCTCTAGGTTTCTGTCTAGACTATTCACATGCATATGGTTATGATTTCTGTTCTGTAGATAAGAAGAGCCACTTAGAAATACATTGTCTAAGGAAACTTATGATTTAATTGAAACATGGAGTTCTAGCAACTATTAAACCAATTCTTAAAAGTACAGATGGCTGATAGAAGCAGTCTAAAAAGCAATACATAGAGGCTTTTAAGCGGGTTATGCCTCAAAATAATGTGGAGTTTTCTAAAACCACACACCTGTGGGTTTTTCTCTTAGATATTTTTGATCTAGAAGATCTAAGTGGGGTCAGAGAATTTGTAGAGTTGAAAACCAATGCAGTATCTTTATATTTATAAGGTGATTACTCTGGAATGAAGTGAGGTTAATGTTTCCATTGGTTCTAGTTGAATTTTGCCAATGATATCACCTACATGGCATGAATTGTCCTTAACACACGGTCCTCAGTCTTAATGCTCTCTTCTGCTTGTGCATCCTCTGGTTAATTTTTCTTTCCTCCATCTCCTGAACTTTAAGCTTCTGCTCTAACCATAAAATCTTCTTACCATTCTTTTTGACCTATCTACTCAAAATTCAAGCCAACACAGTCTCCATCAACCAGAAGGGCTTCGCTTACAAGTGATCTCTTTTAAAACCAGCCTAAATCTCAGCCTTCCATGACATCTTTCCAAACTGAGTAGAAGAGAAATATGGATACCTGACCCTATCTCCTTGGATTTTATGAATAGGGAGTAGGATGATGAAAGCATTATGTTAGAAAGACTAAGCTGGCGGTGTGGTGCAGAATTTGAAGGAGTAAAGAGTAGAGGGGCATCAGCTGGAATTTCATTGCTTTTATCCAGAGGGATGATGAGAAGCCAATGTGATTTTCTAGTCAACTGAAATAGGGATGATGATGGGCATAAGGAACACAAAGGATGGAACTGGCTGGGAAGAACAATCCTTTGATTTTAAACATTCAAAGAATTTAGTGATAATAATACTCTTTGTGAAATAGTGGACCACAAATGCATATTTCACTAGGGTGCAGTAAGCAGAAAGAGCCTGAACCAGGGAAGAGAACGTTTTCAGTCTTAATTCTAATCTTCAATAGCTGTGTTTCTTGGACTCCTCATTTGCCATTTCTCTGCTTCCATCTCTTCCTCTGAGGATCATAACACGTGCTGTATCAACTACACATGAGAACAATGTGTAACTTACACATCACATTTCTGGTTTTCTAACGTGATAGGCGTTTGAGTAAGTCTCACTTGAGGAAGAAAGGATATCTGCAGATATGGTCCAGGGCATAGACATTATGAGCACTGCACGTCATTTCCACTTCTAGCTTACACATTTGTTCCTGGATTTTAAAAGCCTTGTCCTTGCAGTCGAATTGCACTGGACTTGTTAATAAATGATATCCAGGGAATCACACTGGCACTGGGATCTGTCTATTCAGGCAGGGCTTCCCAGAGTGAGGCAGTATGCTGGCCTCGACAGAGAACTCTGTTTATCACTTTGGAGATGCAATAAAAATAACAAATGTCCAGAGTAAACCTAATTCACTATGCTACTTAGTATTTGAAATACATAAATATGTCAAGCAAAAGACCTCTAATAGACCCTTTTATCCTGGTAATAGTGTACATATAATTTTCCTCTCATTAGTACAAAAACTACCTAGGGAACTCTTGGCCCATCCTTCATCCATTTAATCTGCATTAGCTTACTTTTACCTTGTGTTTAATCTGCTTTCCCTCAAGGTATTTTGAATAAATCAATAGGAATACATGATTGTTTAATGATTTTTAGAAGAGCTCCCTTCGACCACAGCTGCATGATTTAGAATGACTAATTCCACTTTTTACAATTGATCTTTCCCTGTGTGGACCATCCATTTCTGCCAGGCCATTGTGAGAGAATTCTACAGCAGACTGCTCCCTATTCCCGGGGCTCTTGGTGGGCTGGCTGGCTTGCTTGCCTGGCAGGGCCCCTCCCTCATCACCATCTGATTACACATCACATAAAGGCTCACTCTCAGCCCCCTGCTCAGCTGCTGCTCAGAGGCAATTTTCTGGGAGCTCAAATGTGTCCAATTTCAAAATTTCTTTCCTCCCTTTCTCTTTTCACTGTGAATACTTGAGAACTGGACTCTCCTTCAAAGACACTCAGAATTTCCTGAGTATTCTGATAGAATAAAGGATGCAGATGTGACAGAGTAGCAGCAATTCATTTGCTAGAGACAGCTAGAGATAGCTGTCTAGATTTACGTGTGTGTGTGTGTGTGTGTGTGTGTGTGTGTGTGTGTGTGTGTGTATTTTTTGGGATTCCTATTCTATTTGGTTACTTTTGAGAATTTGAATTGGGACTGAGAGTCTCAACCTGAGTCAGAACTTGAATGCTCTGAGTAAGGAGCTGTGGATGGGGATGTGCTTGAAGAAGCAGAGAAGTTGATCAGCAAAGAAAGATGAAGCAGAGAGAAGCAGACATAGGAGACTGTGTGGGGGCCCATGAAGAGGGAGAGAACCAAGAGTAGTTGCTGCCTTCCTGCCAGCTTTGCAGGTCCTGGTTCTGGTCCCCTGAGAACTGGCTGTCTTCCCTCCCTGGGGTTCTCTCTCCATTTTCTTGTAATAAATCTCCTTTCTACCCTCCCCCCACCCCCCCTTAGGCAAGTTTGATGTTTCTGTTACTTTAACTCAAGGAACTTTGATTGAAAGACAATAATGTTGACTGGACTCTGATATGAGACTTAATTAAAATGACCATATTAGCTTATATTCCTATCCCTAGTAGAGTCATGGGGATATTATGGGAGACTTCCACGTTCATAGAAAAATAGCTCAACAAACTTTATTCACAGTTTTCTAAAGTGATGCTCAGTTATTAGAGAATGGAATTAAAATAGCTGATTGTCTATATATTTATAGACAGTCATAAAAATGCAATGTAATATGTATGATTACTTAGTAGATAATACTGCACTTTAACATGGATTTAGGTGTTGACCATCAGTTTATTCTTCTGAGTCTATTATTATACCTCCCTGAGTCTGTTTTCTTATTTATTGTACAAAATAAGGATAACAATTTCTTCTCAGAGTTGTTAGACAGTTAAATGGATAACATATGTCAAGTGTCTGGCTCAGTGCTGATGTTCATTTCAGCAGAGTGAATATTTATTGAGAGCCTCTGATGTATCCCAATAATAATAGCAAAAACTTAAGAAGTGCTCACTCTGTGCCAGACATGACTCTACACATGCCCTTTTGGATCCTAGCTTATTTAATTCTCCTATCACCCCCATGAGAAGTTTGGCACAACTGCATGTATCCTGCCTAGTGCCCTCTACACTCACCCTTCCTGCCCACACAGACCTTCCTACTTCCAACCACCAGCTCCTACAACTCTCTGTCAGACCACAGGGGTCTGCTGAGCCTTCAGGTGGTGAGGACAGGAGTGGCAGAACTGAGAGTCATACTGGGCAGCTTGGCTCTGGAGGCCACATGCCTAACCACCACGCTGCACTACCTTTCTTAATATTTTTTAATGTTTATTTACTTTTGAGAGGCAAAGAGACAGAGCACGAGCGGGGGAGGGGCAGAGAGAGAGAGGGAGATACAGAATCCAAAGCAGGCTCGGGGCTCTGAGCTGTCAGCACAGAGCCCAACGTGGGGCTCAAACTCACAAGTAGTGAGATCATGACCTGAGCTGAAGTCAGATGCCTAACCAACTGAGCCACGCAGTGCTCCCACACTACCTTTCTAAGACCAAGTTGGATACACAGAGTTTCAGAGGCAAACCAGAAATGTCTGCCTTCTTTCTTGGCTATAGGGGGTCAAGGAATTGTGCATCATAGTAGTTTAGAACTTAGGTCTAAAAGTTATCCTCATCTTCTCTTTCTCCTCTTCCCCTTCCTCCTCCTCCCCTCCTCCTCCTCCTCCCCCTCCTCCTCCCCTCCTCCTCCCCCTCCCCCTCCTCCTCCTCCTCCCCTCCTCCTCCTCCTCTTCCTCCTCCTTCTTTTTGACAGATAAAAGTAGCACTCAGAGAGATGGAAAGACTTGACTAAGGTCACAGTATTCCAATGAAGATTAGAAATGGAATCAGAGATAAACTCATTCTGAGCATTTGGGCGGCAGTTTTAAAACTTCAAAAATACGTGTTACCATTTTGCATCACTCATATGACTTTATAATGAAGTCATTTGTTAAGGTTCTATACAATAGCAAGAATGTGAGACTAGGCTGGGCTTAGGAACTGTAACTGCCTTGGCCACAGAGGGAGGTTGGTGATGGAGAGGATTGGCAAATCAGCTGGACATGTTTTTTTTCAGAGCTCCCTGCGGTGCCCAGGACTTAGCCACCTCAAGTTGCAGTCAGTATAGGAGTCAGATGGGCTGCTTTAAAACATAAAGATAAGTCTTATTTTCATTTAAGATTATTTTAGAAATATTCTGGGAAGAACAAGTGATAGGAGTGAATATCCATGGGAGAAAACAACAAAGAAAGTCAGTATTTTCTGTACTGCCCCATCTGCATGGGCAGACATCAAGTTATTGATCTAGGGAGCTTGCCTTCTTTAAAAAAAATTTTTTTTAGTTTATTTTTTGAGAGAGAGAGGGAGAGAGAGCAGGGGAGGGGCAGAGAGAAAGGGAAAGCAAGAATCTTAAGCAGACTTCACACTGTCAGTGCAGAGCCTGATATAGGGCTTGAAATCATGAACCATGAGATAATGACATGAGCCAAAATCAAGAGTCAGATGCTTAACTGACTGAGCCACCCAGGCACCCCTAGGGAGCTTGCCTTCTAATGGACATGTGTAACTCCTGGTTGTCTGAGGCCAACAATGCTCCTTTCTCTCCCTCATTCCAATTTTGTTCCTCCTTTCCAGCACCTTCCCATGAGATTGCAAATACCTTAGTGACCAACTGTGCTCTGGTTCCTGCTTTCAGTCTGCTTGCCTTAACTAATACCAGTGTTGTAGGTACTTGGCTAAGCATTTTCCGAGCCCTCTCTCATTTCATCCTGTCAACAACTTAATGAGATATGTACTCTTACTAACTCCATTTTAGAGATGAGAAAGATGAGGAAGCAGAGAATCATAGAGGATCTACAGAAAGTAACTGGTAGAGTTGGGGTTCAAACCCATGCAATCTAACTGAACAACTCTGTGTAAACCTTTTACTCTGTACATATTTGTCTACTTGAGGCAGCTGCTGAGCATGAAAGTTTTTCTTCTTTTTTTTTTTTTGTCCTGCAATCATGAAAAAGGAAACATAGGCTACATTTTTTTAAAAAGACTTCATTTTTTTTTTTGAGCAGTTTTGGGTTCACAACAAAATTGAGGGAAAGGTACAGAGGTTTCCCATATACTCCCTGCCCCCCATGCATGAATAGTTTCCTCCATTATCCACATCCCCCACCAGAGTGGTATGTTTGGCACAACAGGTGAACCTATATGGACACCTCATAATCACCTAAAGTCCATTCGTTTACCTTAGGTTTCACTCTTAGTGTTGTACATTCTATAGGTTTGGAAAAATATATAATGACATTTATCCATCATTATAGTGTCATTCAGAGTATTTTCAGTGTCCTAAAAATGCTCTATGCTTCACCTATTTATTCATCTGTGGCCCTGACTCCAGTCCCTGGCAACCACTGATCTTTTTACTGTCTCCATAGATTTGTCTTTTAAAGAATGTCATATACAGTTGACTCTTGAACAACATAGGTTTCAAATGTACCTGTCCACTTATATGCAGATTTTTTTGGACAAAATATACGACAGTACTGTAAATATATTTTCTCTTGCTTATGATTTTCTTAATAACATTTTATTTTCTCTAGCTTACTTTATTCATATAATATATAACATATGTGTTAATTGACTGTTTATGTTATTGGCAAGGTTTCTGGTCAGCAGTAGGCTATTAGTAGTTAAGTTTTTGGGGAGTCAAGACTTATACACAGATTTTCAACTCTGCAGGGGGTTGGCACCCCCAACACTTGTGTCATTCCAGGGTCAACTGTAGATCGGCTTCTTTCACTAATATGCATTTGGGATTTCTCCATGTCGTTTCATGGCTTGATAGAACATTTATTTTTAGTACTGAATAATATTTCATTGTCTGGATGTGCTACAGTTTATTTATCAGTTCACATACTGAGGGATATCTTGGTTGCTTCCAAGTTTTAGCAGTTATGAAAAGAGCTGCTATAAACATCTGTGTGTAGGTTTTTGTGTGGATGTAAATTCTAGACTCTTTTTTACACACAGCATATAATCTGCCACAATCCTGTGAAGTACTTCCTGTGAGGTAGTTCCATCACATTTTGTAGATGAAAACACAGAGCTCAAACAGATGCAGCACTTGCCAGGAGCTGCTTACCTGGTAGGAACTGGGCCTGATTGTAAACCCAAGTTTGCCTGACTCTGGAAGCAGCAACTTTTAACCACTCTATAGCACTGCCTTTTGAAAACAGGTGTTGACTCTGGATTTCTTTGTCTTTAGAATTTTAAGAGGACTTGCATATGTTGCTGATTAAATAGACATACAACACAATACTTCAGTTAAATATAGCAAAAGCTTTGCAAGCACTACAATGAAGGAGGAGGTCGTGCATTCTAATGCTCTCCTGAGCATGGATAGGAGCATAAGAAGGTAGAGAATTCAAAGAAGGCGGCTTTGAAGAAGTTTTCTCAGCTGGAGAAGGAGAGTGAAAGGGAAGTCATATAGGTGAATCGGGTTAGGAGAACTTGAACTGACAGAGGGGAGACCCTGGCTAAGTCTTTGTTAAGTGTTTGTTAGTCTGGAGGGTACTTCTTTTCCATGTGGGTTTCAGAGGGGGCTTGGCTATTTCTGGAAGCAGTTCATTCAGTAAAGAGCTGGTAAAGGCCTGTGTTATTTGTAGCTCAGAGATGATAATCTGTTTTAAAATTTCTTGGCATCTCTGTAGCCCTGAACTTCAGTGCAGAACACATGGGCTTAAGATCAATTGGAACTTAAGGGCTGGAAGTCACCGAGATAAAACAGTGTTTGGAACTTCTTTTGAGGACGAAAGAACTGAAATTCTGCTGCCCCTTGCCCTGCCTTCTCAGGCTAGTGCATCACTCTAAATTAGGAAGTTGCTCTCCTGCTGTTTGACTTTCCAGCTGGAGGAAGGCTTAGCTGAAAGTCAGCTGACCACATTTGGTCACTGTTGTATCCTGTCCTAAGCCAGTTTATTCACAGTGACTTTGTTAGGAAAACTTGGACCAGTAAATAAATGTGTGTGTGTATATGTGTTTTTTAAGGAGTTGTTTGGACCTAGGGTACTATTATTCTACTAGAATGGATGAAACACGTATTTTTATATGTGTATAAAATAGAACTCTGTAAACCACCGGGTCCATAAATATAGAGTCCAGATGACTCAAGGCAGACAAATATTATTTAGTAATTTCTTTTTTAAAGAAAATATTTATTTATTTATTGAGAGAGAGAGAGAGAGAGAGAGAGAGAGAGAGAGAGAGAGAGGGAAAGAGTGCGAGAGAGAATGCCAAGTAGGGTGCATGCTGTCAGCACAAAGCTGGACTCAGGGCTTGATCTCAGGACTGCGAGATCACGAGCTGAGCCGATATTAAGATTTGGACCCTTAACTGACTGAGCCATCCAAGCGTCCCAGTAGTTTCTTTAAAGTACAGGAGCCACACCATTAGACCCTCCCGGCTGCCTATTTCATAGTTAGAAATCTTGCCAGATGCTCTTTCCAGCTATCCCTCTGAGTCAATTCTTCAGGTCGAGAAAGACCTCAGGGTCCATGGAGGCTGGCATTTAATATGTGTAGTGGGGCATTATTTCCAGCAGCCATTTTCCTGTAATAATGTACTGGGTATTTATCAGATTGGCAAGCACTGGGACACTCAATAAGAAGTAAAAAGATGGAAATGATCACTTGAATATTGTAAGCCTCTAAAATTATGTGGTGAATTCATATCCTAAAATTCTAGTCTGTGAAAGAATTTACGGTCTGAATAGACCCAGCTACAAATCACCCTTTCACATATGATGGGTGAGTAGAATATGATGTCCATTTTTCCCTTTTGGGTGGGAAAGAGTGTGAGGTTCAGTGAAAGAAGTGTTTAATTTTTTACTTTCGACTTCAGATTTGCAAATAAAGAACATTTCCCTGGATTTGCAGTGAATATGTCTAGTAAGTTCATGGCATTGTTAATAGACTATAAAAATGTTCTTCTTCAGAGAAGCATGCATGAGTAGGCATATATGTATATACATTTCTACATGAGATTGTTAATGGACTGTTTTAAACCCTTACATCAACTGTTTTTTAAACAAGCTTCTTTGGGGCATCGCTTAAAATGTTTGCATTTTGGTAGCTGATCAAAGTCTTTAAGGTTTTGTGTAAATCAATAGAGCTGGCATGACCAGTGTAGGATCTGAGGCCAAGGGAGGTTTTGTTTGAAGAATGGCACTGTTGCGGGGCTTGCCAGCCAGACTGTGAAGAATGCACTTCTGTTTTTGCCTCCCTACTGTACCTTCTTTTATCCTCTGCCTGTCCTCTAAGGACATGTGGAATTCTTCCCAGCCCCATTCTGCTTAACCTTGCTTCTGATCTTTCTATTCAGTCCTTTAAGACTCTCACACACATAAACATCTTTCTCTGACAACATGCCTGTATAAACTGATTCCAAGACCCGGCCTGGTTTGCATGCAGTTAGCTTGGCTCATGTATCCTGAAGGGGGCTGCCTTGGATTGGACACATAAAGCCCTTGAAGTCATGCCAAGCAAAAATGCTGGCAGTGTGACAAAACCTAAAAAGCTGAGTTGGCTACCTGTATAGTAAAATGTGGATGCGCCAAGCTGCTTCTCCTCTCTTAGGCTCATTAGCGCCTGACACTTCCCAGAGTGGAGAATTGCTAATATTTATTTCTCACTTTTTTAAAATGAAACTTTGGGGGTTAAATTCATTTTGGCCACAGTGTCCTCATTTTATTTTATGTATGGAGAGAAGGTTTAAATATGGAAGTCTACCTATCTCCGATTTTGTGAGCAAACAATGGTAAAGAAACACATTTTAAAACCAACAAAACACCCACCCTGATAGCACAATAATTATAATATGTTTTTCTGAAAATAATGTTTAATATTTGCAGAATGATTCTTACTTGTTAAGGAAACATTTTCTTGCTTGTATTTAATAAAGTAAAGATGATAATAAAATGTGGGTTAGAAACTAAATCCTTCATGCGGTTTTTAAAATTTTATTTATTTATTTTGAGAGAGAGAGAGCAAGAGCAAGTGCACAAGTGGGGGAGAAGCAGAGAGAGAGGGAGAGGGAATCCCAAGTAGGCTCCCCACTGTCAGTACTGTTGGGGCAGAGCCCACCGTAGGGCTCAAAGTCACAAACCATGAGATCATGACCTGAGCCAAAATCAAGAGTCGGACACTTAACTGACTGAACCACCCAGGGGCCCCTCCAATGCAATTTTATACTTGCTTAAAAAAATCATTATAGAGATGGTTCATTTGGATGTGAACTGCAACCTCCATGATCGGAAAATTTCACAAAAATGGTAGCAAAAAAATAACAGTTTCCATGAACAACTCACTGGTTTCTCTCTTGACACAGATACCAAGGACTCCTGGATGAATGAAAAGGATCCCTCTTTACCAGAAAAATAGGATACCTCTTTGGTTGTCCCAAGTTCAAGATGTTAAAGTGTGAAAAAATTCATGCATCTTAAGTCCTGGAAAGATGGTTAGTTGATCTTGGTCCTGGGGTAGAATCTTTGAAGGCTTTGAAGGGCTTTGGCAAGCCTTATTCTCCTTATAATGAAGGATTGCTGCCATGTATCCAGGAGTCCTGAGTAGTTGTAGTTAACCCAGAGAGGAAGCAATTTTTTCCAGGGGGGTTTCATGTTGCTGGTGTCTTCAGGGTTCTATATGGTCAGAAGGTCGTAGGCGGTGATTTTTATCAAGAAAAATAGGAAAGCAATATTTACTTCTTTGTGTTGATGTAGGAATTAATTTAGACAAATCTAAAAGGCCTAGTGTAAATTAGGAACTCAATAAATTTTAGTACCTATACCCTCTAACCTGGAAATAGGAAACACACTGGGAAATTTCACATTCTCTAATTACTTATTTACACATCTATCACCCATCTCCATCCTTTGCCTCAAACTGTGCCATCCACATCTTTTTATTTTTTCAGTGTCTAGAATGTTGCTTAGCATACAACAGATGCTTATAAAATAATTGTTAAATTAATGACTGAGTAGTGGGGAATAACATAGGATATATAAAATGAGATTAAATTATGGAAGACTAGATTAGAAAGCCACAGAGAGATGCTTTTTCATTTCCTGTTTAGTAAATATTTGTCTTCTTTTCCCAAAACTTAGTTTGCAGAATCACCCACATTCCATTCTAGAAGCTTTGAAGCTTTATTGAAATCTATCCTTTTCTCACACCACATCTTGTCATTTATACCCTCAAATTTGTAGATTCATATTTTCTTTTAGATCCTATTTTATTTCCACCTGTCAAGAGTTTTAATATGTGATTTATTTCAACAGTATTCTACTTTGAATCCTGGCCTTTGGTTTCTTTCTCTTTCTCTCTCCATCCTCTCCATGTGAGTTGCAAGACTAATCTTTCTAGAATATTGATTTGGTTATTTTTTGACTAGGTTCAAATTTATGACCTTGTCCTTTGACCATGTCTTCCTTCTGCTTAGTTAAACAAGTTCAGATTTTTAATCTGGTGATCAGAACCTTCTATTGCCTGGAGTCTACTGTATTCAGCCTAAATTATTTCTTTCTGTGTATACCATGAATGCTCTACTCCAAACAGACTGCTATGCCTATCTTTTTTCCCCACATCTTTTGACTCTAACTCCTTCTTCCTCCATTTGGCTGTGGTCATTCTTTACCTTTTTCTGAAATCTTGTTCCTTCTCCCACCACACTTTCCTACATCCTATTCATATGCTTATGTCCATCTCCACCAAAAAGCCTTCTCCACTTTACTTAGCTTATATTGATCTTTTATCCTGTTTAAAAACCTCTGGAGTTATTTTTTTTAATTGCTTCACAGTGTTAGTTTTGCTTTTCCTGCTTAATTGTAAGGCTCTTGAGTCCAAGTACCAGAGCATATATATCTTTTGTGTTCTCAACACTGAGCTAGGAGTTAATCATATGAGTTAAAAATTGTTTTTTTTGATGAACAGAATTATAAGAACATTTAAAATGACTGAGCAAGACAT
This sequence comes from Felis catus, assembly GCF_018350175.1. Classification (NCBI taxonomy): domain Eukaryota; kingdom Metazoa; phylum Chordata; class Mammalia; order Carnivora; family Felidae; genus Felis; species Felis catus. Next base: position 135,982,554 of record NC_058371.1, read on the forward strand.
TCTGTCCAATGAGGGGCGCCTGGGTGGCTCAGTTGGTTAAGTGTCCGACTTTGGCTCCGGTTATGATCTTGCTGTTTGTGAGTTCGAGCCCTGTGTCGGGCTCTGCGCTGACAGCTCAGAACCTGGAGCCTGCTTCAGATTCTATGTCTCCCTTGTCCCATTCATGCTCGTCTTTGTCTCTGTCTCTCTCTTTCTCTCTCTCAAAAATAAACATTAAAAAAATCTGTTTAAGAAATTCTGTCCAAAGAGAAAAGTGGTTCTTAAGGACTAGAGCAGGTCCAATGTGGACAATGAAATGGAGTGCAGTGGAAGGGGAAGTTGTATCAAGAATAAACCATTGTAGGTAAATTTGCAGATCATTTTGTGAATTGTTGCTGAAAACTATCTGAATTTTATGTAAAAAAATGTGTGTATGCTCAAGGATATAGCACAGAAATACCATTAAAACCTCTTCATTGTCTCCAGATGTGAATCCCTAGTTCATTTATACTTTTTGTTCAGCTTTCCAAAACTGTTACATAAAACACCATATTCTACAAGAAGGCAATATTTAAAAAATTTTTTTTTAGTTTTTATTTTTTTTAAGTTTATTTATTTTGAGAGAGACAGAGACAGTGTGAGCAAGGGAGGGGCAGAGAGAGGGAGAGAGAGAGAATCCCAAGTAGGCTCTGCACTGTCAACACAGAGCCCAATGTGGGGCTCAAACTCACGAAAGTGCAAGATCATGACCTGAGCTGAAACTGAGAGTCGGATGCTTAACCAACTGAGCCACTCAGGCACCCCGGAAAGCAATATTTAAAAAATAAAAAGTGTGGGGCGCCTGGGTGGCGTAGTCGGTTAAGCGTCCGACTTCAGCCAGGTCACGATCTCGCGGTCTGTGAGTTCGAGCCCCGTGTCGGGCTCTGGGCAGATGGCTCAGAGCCTGGAGCCTGTTTCCGAATCTGTGTCTCCCTCTCTCTCTGCCCCTCGCCCGTTCATGCTCTGTCTCTCTCTGTCCCAAAAATAAATAAACGTTGAAAAAAAAGTTAAAAAAAAATAAAATAAAAAGTGTTTTAGGGTCAGTATATTTGGGAAATGCGATTCATCTAAAAAGTTTTTTAAACAACAGGGGCCCTCAGTCTTTTGTATGCTAATACACATTGTGAATCTCTAGATATATGACTATGAAACTTCCTCCCCCAGCCCCCGCTTAGTATGAGGAATGCATACTTTATCACAATGAACACTGGTGTTCCACAGAACATACTTTAGGAAATAAAGCAGTAAAAAGTCAAAGACTTTTCAATTGTTTGAATAATGCTAGTCTTTTTTTTTTTTTTGTAATTTAATCTAAGTAAATTTAACCTGTCGTAATTAGCATATGGTACCTTCAAATTTCCCAAGTGTGTATGACATTGAGATGGTTAATGAAAGTCACTTTGCTCAAAGGTAAATTCATAGTAAGCTCTTGAAATGGGCAACTCATACTCTTTTCTACAATTGTGCTATCATCCTGACAGCTCCAATTTACAAGCTTAAAACATTGCCAATTTTGCTGTTCAAATCCCTATCCTACAGCAATTGGATTTGCAAACCGGGAACTGGTAAATGAATGTTGGATAAAGTTCACAATGGAGACATAAATGCTTTTTTGGCATCATGACTTGGCATGGATGGATGTCAAAGCTTATTTGCTCATTTTTCTCTAAATTGGAAGTATTTTAACCTATTTAAAGTTCTAGATTTCAGAGTAAATGTTCTATGAGTTCATTATAAAATTATACTATAATAGCCTTCTGGAAATCTCAAGTTTTTCCAATTCAGTACTCTAGGTCTATTCTTGTTTACATGTCCATATTTCATTATTCTTTTAGCATACCACCATGACTCAACAGTGATGACCACCATCATTACTTTTACTTATCATTAACACCACTTAATTACCCTTACTATGACCCAGGCACTGATTAAAAATATTATATGTATTATTTCACTTAATCCTTGCAACAGTTCCTTGAGGTAAAGTTTTAAACATGTGAAGAAATTGAGTTTATGAGAGAATGAATAGCATTTGAACTCAGTTCTGTCAGATTTCAAAACATATACACTTAACCACTGTATCCATGAGCTGAGGCACAGTCTTTAGTGTGTGTGTGTGTGTGTGTGTGTGTGTGTGTGTGTGTGTATATTTATATACATTTTTATATATGTATACACACATATACACACATATATACCCACTGTATATACACATATATATGTACCCACTATATATACGTAATATACATATACATATGCATATACGTGTGTGTGTGTGTGTGTGTGTGTGTGTGTGTATGCAATAAAAAGTCACATATGTTCTTTGGTCCTTTGTGTATCTCTTGGCTAAGATGATCATATCTTGTGGTGGTTCTCTTGCCAACTCAGAAGGCATGGATATCAAATATAGATAATAATCACTCTGCAAGGTTCTGATATGAATATATTTTAGTTACTTGGTTTACTTAGTGATGCCCAACAGCATGGTTAAAATTTGTGTTACCATGGTATATTAACTGAATAATTGCATAAAATATAAAATTCAGTGCTAACTCTTTAGTCTACAAATCACTAGGAAAATGACACGTGTGTTATGATCAGTAGCCAATCATCACTGTCTTCAAACTCTGTCACTGATTGGTTATTGAACATCTGTTATTAAGCTCATGCACAGACAGCAAAGTTGTATTGCCTTCTCATTTTTTTCCCCACTATTTATTACACCTTCATTATGTACCAGGCAACATGCTGGGTGCCAGAGACAAGTGGTGAACAAGACACCCTCTTGTTGAAGGGTAGATGCATGGTGGATTTAGGAGACTGACCAAGCCAAGTGGCATTTTATAAAAATGTATAATAGAACAGAGGGAATTGGCCAGCAAAGATAAAATTGCAACAAAGAATGAAAAAGTGATGACCCTAGAAGTGAAAGTGAAATCAAACTTAAATGGAATTATAGAAGAAAAAACTGATAGAGAATGATGACACTGTCCTTAATCAAGAGACCTTGAACATGCAATCAGAGGAGCTTAGTGAAGGGAAACTCACCAAAGTAAATGAGGAAAGTGGTTGTAATGAAAAGGATCAATAAGTTCTAGATGAAGTGAAATTGACAAAAAATTCACATTAAAGGAACTCTCAGAGATAATTCACAACATTGACATCACAAAGGACAAAAGATTGGACGCTGATTTGTACTTAGAAAGGAGTATGACATGGGGCGCCTGGGTGGTGCAGTTGGTTAAGCGTCCGACTTCAGCCAGGTCACGATCTCGCGGTCCGTGAGTTCGAGCCCCGCGTCAGGCTCTGGGCTGATGGCTCGGAGCCTGGAGCCTGTTTCCGATTCTGTGTCTCCCTCTCTCTCTGCCCCTCGCCCGTTCATGCTCTGTCTATCTCTGTCCCAAAAATAAATAAACGTTGAAAAAAAAATTAAAAAAAAGGAGTATGACAGTTTATCAATTATTTAGAATTTACCATTTATTTAATTTGCATTTTATTGTTATTTATAATTTAGCAGCTATTTTTATTTGCATAGAAAAGATGCTTACTTGTGTATGAAAAGAAGGAAGTACTGCTAAACCATTCTTAGAGTTTTACAAAGGAATAAAACATTAATATTTCTGATGTTTTGAATTACAATGTACAGTTGACGCTTGAACAGTGTGGGGGTTAGGGATATGGACCCCCCTGCAAACTCGGAAATTTGCCTATAGCTTTTGACTCCCCTCAAACTTAACTACTGACAGCCTACTGTTGACCTGAAGCCTTATCTATAACATAAACAGCTGATTATCACATACTTTGTGCTATATGTATTATATACTTTCTCATGATAAAGTAAGCTAGAGAAAAGAAAATTTTATTAAAAAAATATCTTAAGAAAGGAAAAATACATTTACAGTTTTGTACTGTTTTTACCAAAATAATCCTTGTATAAGTGGATCTGTATAGTTCAAATCTATGTTGTTCAAGGGTCACCTGTATTAAATAAATACTAGTTTTATTATTTTTTATTTTATTATAATTTATATCTTTTTAAAATATAATTTATTGTCAAATTGGCTTACATACAATACCCGGTGCTCAACCCAACAAGTGCCGTCTTCAATGCCCATTATATAATTTGTATCTTATATTAAGAGCGTTTTTAACACTTAGACAAAGTTTTTATATGTTATGGGACCATCATGATTTTTTTTGTTTTGTCGGTTATTGAGATTGCTTTACATGCTTTCAGCTAGTAAGGTCTTTTTAATGGTCTCATACTACTGTGAAAAGTAAGAACTAGCTGCATGTAAAATAAAAGTGAACTTCTGGTCCGTTGTATTCTCTGGTACCCATATAAATAAGATTTTTAGACACTATCACTTTGACTGGAAGGTCATTATCTATGTGGGAATAAAGAACTTCACCAGCTGGAGAAGACACTGAGAATATCCTGGAAAAAGAAATGTTTTGCAATTGTTCAGTGGTTGATTAAAGTCAGACACATGACACTGTAGTGGCTTTATAGAGTGGTATATAATATATCAAAGATATTTTCCTATTAATATCCTAATACCAAAATTACTACTCAAGATGTGGCAATTAAAGAAGCAAACTTGCCAAGCAACTAGGGAGGAGACTCAAGGCTAGTGGAAAATATTTGATCCTATCTCCACTAAAATGTGAAAATGGAAATGCTACTGTTATACTCTGGAATATTATTATTATTTTTTGAATATAATTTATTGTCAAGTTAGCTAACATACAGTGTATACAGTGTGATCTCGGCTTCGGGGGTAGACTCCCGTGATTCATCACTTACATACAACACCCAGTGCTCATCCCAACAAGTGCCCTCCTCAATGCCCATCACCCATTTTCCCCTCTCCCCTGCCCCCCATCCAACCCTCAGTTTGTTCTCTGTATTTAAGAGTCTCTTATGGTTTGCCTCCTTCCCTCTGTGTTTGAAACTATTTTTTCCCCATGGTCTTCTGTTAAGTTTCTCAGGATCCACATATGAGTGAAAAACATATATCTGTCTTTCTCTGACTGACTTATTTCACTTAGCATAATACCCTCCAATTCCATCCACATTTTTGCAAATGGCAGGATTTCATTCTTTCTCATTGCCAAGTAGTATTACATTGTATATATAAACCACAGCTTCTTTATCGATTCATCATTTGATGGACATTGGGCTCTTTCCATAATTTGGCTATTGTTGAAACCGCTGCTATAAATATTGGGGTACATGTGCCATTATGAATCAGCACCCCTGTATCCCTTGGGTAAATTCCTAGTAGTGCTGTTGCTAAATTGTAGGGTGATTGTATTTTTAATTTTTTGAGGAACTTCCACACTGTCTTGCAGAGTGGCTGTACCAGTTTGCATTCCCATCAACAGTGCAAGAGGGTTCCTGTTTCTCCACATCCTTGCCAACATCTGTTGTTTCCTGAGTTGTTAATTTTAGCCATTCTGACCAGTGTGAGGTGGTATCTCAGTGTGGTTTTGATTTTTATTTCCCTGATGATGAGTGATGTTGAGCATCTTGTCATGTGTCTGTTGGACATCTGGATGTCTTCTTTGGAAAAGTGTCTATTCATGTCTTCTGCCTATTTCTTCACTGGATTATTTGTTTTTCAGGTGTTTGGTTTAATAAGTTCTTTATAGATTTTGGATATTAACCCTTTATCAGAAATGTCATTTGCAAATATCTTCTCCCATTCTGTTGGTTGCCTTTTAGTTTTGTTGATTGTTTCCTTTGCAGTGCAGAAGCTTTTTATTTTGATGGGGTCCCAGTAGTTCATTTTTGCTTTTATTTCCCTTGCCTTCAGAGACATGTCAAGTAAGAAGTTGCTGCGGCTCAGGCCAACGAAGTTGTTGTCTGCTTTCTCCTCTAGGGTTTTGATGGTTTCCTGTCTCACATTTAGGTCTTTCATCCATTTCGAGTTTATTTTTGTGTATGGTGTAAGAAAGTTTTTTTCTTCTGCATGTTGCTGTCCAGTTCTCCCAGCCCCATTTGCTAAAGAGACTTTTTTCCATTGGATGTTCTTTCCTGCTTTGCCAAAGATTAGTTGGCCATACATTTGTGGGTCCAGTTCTGGGTTCTCTGTTGTATTCCATTGGTCTGTGTGTCTTTATTGTGCCAGTACCATGCTGTCTTGATGATTACATCTTTGTAGTAGAGGCTAAAGTCTGGGATTGTGATGCCTGCTGCTTTGGTTTTCTTTTTCAACATTACTTTGGCTATTTGGGGTCTTTTCGTAGTTCCATACAAATTTTAGGATTGTTTGTTCTAGCTTTGAGAAGAATGCCAGTGCAGTTTTGATTGGGATTGTGTTAAATGTATAGATGCTTTGGGTATTATTGGCATTTTAACAATATTTGTTTTTCCAGTCCATGAGCATGGAATGTTTTATCTCTCCCAGTTCTCAATCACACACCTTTGGCCCGCCAAGTTGTCCCCATGGGCCTCTGGAGATGTTTCTGTCACTCCGTAGCCCAGATTCCTGGAATTACAAGTCTTCTGGCCTCAATACTTTTGTGTTTGAGGGACGAGGGAACTTTGGGTCCCCCTACTTCTCCGCTATGTTGACTCATTTCTCTGGAATATTATTTTTAAAGTGAAGTTACATTTTCAGTGTCTTAGTCATATTCAGTAAACCCAGGCAGAGCTGGAATGAGGATAGGGCTAGACAGGCAGATGCTTTGGACTAATTGGCTGATCATTCATTCTTTCATTCATTCCACCAATAGTTTCTACCACATTCAAGGCCCTGAAGTCATAGATGAATAACTCAGTAATCCCTGTTTTTGTCTTGGGAGGATGTATTTAAATTTTTTTTTGATTTGAATATAGTTGACACATATTGTTATATTAATTTCACTTGTATAACATAGTGATTCAACTTTTCTGTATGTTGTGCTATGCTCACCACAGGTGTAGCTACCATCTTTCACCATACGATGTTATTACAATATCATTGACTCTTCTTCTTATGCTGTGTCTTCTGTTCTCGTGACTTATTCATTCCATAACTGGAAGCCTATATCTCCCACTCCCCTTTACCCATTTGGCCACTTCTCAGCCTTTCTCCCCTTTGGCAATCATCAGTTTGCTCTCTGTATTTATAGGTTTGTTTCTGCTTTTTGTTTGTTTGTTTATTCGTTTGCACCCATGCTGGTGCAAATGGCACAATCTCCTCCTTTCTTCTTCTTGCTGAATAATATTCCATTGTGTGTGTGTGTGTGTGTGTGTGTGTGTGTGTGTGTGTGTGTACCACATCTTCCTTGTCCATTCATTTGTAGATGACACTTAGAACGTTGCTTCCATATCATGGCTATTGTAAATAATGCTGCAGTAAACATAGAGGTGCTTATATCTTTTCAAATTAGTATTTTTGTTTTCTTTAGATAATTATCCAGTAGTGGAATTATTAGATCATATGGTATTTCTATTTTTAATTTTTTGAGGAAATTCCACACTGTGTTCCACAGTAGCTATAACATTTTACATTTTGGGAGGGTATCTTGACTACATAGATCACATATTTGAAGTGATAGCAGGTAAATTCCAGCTACAATGATGTAAATACTCTATTTAATGCTTAATGTTGTTTAAGAGATGCCATTTTGGAAAGTAAAACAAGTATTTTGACAATTTTTACATTTGGTCAAGACCTGGGGAAGATGCTTGTCTTCATTTTGGAAACAAATCTTCAGAAAGATTTAACTTGCCAGTTGTACAAGTTTATGTACACTCAGTTTATGCATTGCTCCAGTTAAGCTCTGTCCCATCTGCCTGTCCCTATCCCCCCAGTCATTGATTATTTTCCCTGCTTCCCAGCCAAATCAACTCCAGTGACGGCTGACATGTTCCTGGGACCGTAAAGCTCCAGTGCCACAGACTCATCTTCTAATGTCTGTGGATGAGTGTTTGGTCTCCACCATGGTCTTCAATGGGCCCATGGAAAAATGCAGCAGATAAGTCACCATATTTTTATCTAACAAGACCCAGGGGGTCTCTGGATTCCCCAGTGACTTCCTTGAGGTACCAACAACACAAGTGGGAAGCAACGGGTTGTTAACACTCTAGTGACAGAACTTTGACTAATGAACGGTAGGGATAGAAAGGAACCAGTGGTCATTTGCTTGTCCTTTTTTCTTCTGACAAACTTCTAAGACATAGTGGTTCCCTATGTCCTCCCTGTAGCTGGATAAGGAGATATTCAGCATGACTAAGCCATCAGTGATTCTTGGTAACATATTACCTTGTATATGCTTTCCCCCTTTCCCTGACTAGCTTCATTTTTTTTCATTTATAAAGGGTTTATACCCTCTATAAAACATTAGCACGAAACTTTACCTTACACTTTATTTATTAGGAACTCAGGCAAAGATACCAGTGTCTGCTAATAATTGTCTGTTCTTAAAATATTCTGGTAGCTTTCTCATGGCTGAGCAGTTTTCTTTTTGTTTTTTTCTTTCTTTCTTTCTTTCTTTCTTTCTTTCTTTCTTTCTTTCTTTCTTTCTATCTCACATCTTTTTTATCTATTCTTCCATTGGTAGGCACTTATGATAATTATGTGAAGTGATAGAAGTGCTAGCTAATGCTACAATGACAATCATATTCTAATACATAAATGTATTAAGTCATTGTTTTATACTTTAAACTTATATAATATTATATGTCAAATATAGTTCAATAAAAATATTTTGGTAGCTGATAGACACTGACTTCTTGATCTGTTACAAAAAGAAAACCACCCAAACTCCAACAATCAACCAAACAAAACAAACATCTTCACAAAAAAGTAGTATGTATTTAATAAATCTTACTTTGTGTAGCCAATGATTTTACTAGTCCCTTTGAGCATTTAAGATGGCACCATTCCAAAAGAAATGTTGAACTATTAAGCATATGTAAACTATCACCAAAATTGCTTAATATGATATACCTAAGCCTTCAAAAATTTTTAGGCAATGAATTAAATAGTTTGTAAATTTTTTTTATTCTGTTACTAAATCTACCAATAGTGATAATAAGAATTTTAATATAGGATTAGATGGGGAAGATAGGTCACTTCAAAAGTAGAATTTCAGAAAATTGTTGCTAATCTTTACCTCGTTTTCCTGGGCATGAGGCTGTACTGTCAGCTGCCTGAGGAACTTACAGTGGGGGAGGAACATAAATTACCATAGATAAAATTATTCAAAGAAATTTTCATTGGAAAAAGAAATATCATTTTAAGAGACAAGGCAAGGCAATCAACCTATCATTCTGTAGCACACAGCCAGCAAGCTGCACAGCCTTAAAAAGAGGCGGGCACATAGCTGCCAGGCCACCTAGGATAGTTTCCATTCCCTCTTACTGCCTTCTGGTCCTGAAAACGATTAATCCTATTAATTGCATATCAAAAGACTGGTAGCAATTCTACAAATGAGTAAACACAGAGATAAAAGTGTAATCATACTAGTCCAGCAAATTGGATTCATGTCTTCATTGAACAATCCTGTTTCAATTCAGCAATTTTATTATCACTGTTACTGGAACAAATCACTTTATTAAACAGAAAGAGCTTTTGTGGAGAAATTTCTTCTTGTGGCCAACATTATGAAGCTCTCTAACATAAAAACAGCACTTATACTTGTCAAGGGATTTCTTTAGGCAATTCAACTAATGGCTTGTGACAGGTAGGACTTGAAATGTTCATTCAAGCCTTCCATTTTGCCATCCAGCTGTATTTTTTTTTTCATTCTAAGGGAAAAAAAGCTCTTTTGATGCTTTTAGTGGAATTAATATTTTCAGTAAGGAGTTTGCTGACAAGAGGACCCCTCTCTCTCCCTCCCTTTTCCTCCCCACCTTCTCTCTTTCTCTCTCCCTCCCTCCCCCTCCTTCCCCACCTTCTCTCTTCCTCTGTCTCTCTCCCTCTCTCTCTTCCTTCTACTCCCTCTAGATCATTCCCTAGAAAATTTCACACAGGGGCCCTTCAAATGTTAGAACAGTTCATCTTACTGCTAAGCTAGAAAATGGACACAACGGAAATGATCAATGATGATTTTGCTTTCCAAATTCCCTTCCTACCCAGAAGGGCCCTGGGGAGTTGAAACCAGGGGCAAGAATGGAGTCTAGCTCATTAGCAGCTGTGGGGCATGGAGCTGAAGGAATCAAAGATAGAATCCTAGAGAAAAGATAGGGTCAGGACTTCTTTTAATAATGAAAATGTTCTCTATCTGTGCTGTTCAATATGGTAGCTACTAGCCACATGTGGCTTGATGCTGATCATTGGAATGTAACTTTTATGACTGAAGAACTGAAATTTTAATCTTATTTCATTTTAATTAATTTGAGGTCAGGTAGCAACCTCACATCAAAGGGAACAGGTCTTAAGTATTGGAACAATGAAATCTGAGCAGAGAAGGCGAAAACTTTCTCCAAAGAGAAAGGTCTTTAATTAGGTTAGGCAAAATGTGGCAGATATTCAGGAAAGTGAGAAAAAGTTGAAAGAAATCAGTGGAAACTGAAAAAATTTCCATATGAAACATGACATTTGGTCATTGATTAAAGTAGATTTTTCTGAATATTAAATATAGTTCTAAGGGGACAACTCCCACGCCTGAATATGATCTTAGACATTAACAAACTGAATACTCCTTAAAATACTATTCTGAAAACTACATAAAAGTTGGTCAGCCAAGACTACTGATCCAATACAAGTTGCTGTAAACTTCATATAAATAGTCAAAAAGGTTTCTTTCTTTATTTTTTGCAAATCAATAAATCTGATAAATTATTAATTGAATGTTTGACAAAGTGATTTTTTAGTAAATTAGCCATTCCACAAATTGGTCAATATGCAAAAAAGCTTTTAGTTAATCAGGTAGCTGCCCTCATCTTTCTGGTCCTCCACATGCTCCAGTATACTCAAGCTGTATGGAACAGTACCTCGAATATAGGAAAGCCTATCACATCACATCCTTCTCCTGGGAAACTCCTGCACATCACCAAGATACATGTAAAAGTCACCTTCTCTGTAAAGTCCTCTCATATTTCTGTACCCCATGCCAACAGGCAGAGTTAACTGCTAATTTCTGTGAGTTCCCAGAGGGATTGACAACTGTGAGGATGATATGAATGTAGAATTGTTGGTGATATTTCTGCCCAAAAGGTGAGAGTCTGTCTGAGCACACTGTGAATAGACAGGGAAGCCTAGTTGAGAGATGGAGAAAGAGACAGATTGCTCATGATATCACCTTAGTACCTGAATATAACCATGCCTATTCACCCTTATATTTTCCAGTTACTTTTTAGTTCTAGGAAACTGCTCCAGTTTCTTACAGTTTTCTTTCTTTTTTAAAATGGTATTTAGAGACCTGTTTCAGGAGTTTTTAAAAAAAGTTTATTTATTTTGAGAGAGAGAGAGAGCACACACAGGGGGTGGGGGTAGCAGAGAGTAGAGGGAGAGAGAGAATTCCAAGCAGGCTCTGTGCTGCCAGTGCAGAGCCCCACGCAGGGCTTGATCCCACAAACCGTGAGATCATGATCTGAGCCAAAATCAAGAGTTGAAAGCTTAATGGACTGAGCCACCCAGGTGCCCCACAGTTTCCTTTTTGATTTGAGCTATTTTGAGCTGAGTTTTTACAGCTGAGACTGAAAGCATCCCAATTAGGGCTGACATCTGTGTTTAGAAAGTTGAAAGTTATACTTACTTGAAATCTGCTTGTAACTTCTAATGGTTAGCCCCAGTTCTGCATTTAGTACCCTATTCTGTTCAAGCGGAATAAGTTCATTTACCACCATGTCTTAGGTTACCTAGAATAAATGCACCTGGGTTTCTACATCGTGTGATGCAGTTTTTTAAGAGTGCTTAGTTAAGAACCCAGACCCTGGAGCCAGATGCTTGGGTGAAAATCCCTGCCCTGTCATAAGTAGCTGCGTGACCTTGGGAAAATTAAGCTCTGCAGTTTTTGCACTTGAAAATGGGAATATTAATGAAAGTACTACTTCGAGGGCTGTAGAAGACTTTGTGAGACATTAATAAGGGTTCGCTCTTTGGATGACCTTTCCTAGCACTTGCTGTAGGGCACCTTGATGTCCTTAATGTGTCCCCTGACTCATAAAGAGGGGCACAGGACAGAGCTGGATATCCTCTAGCCATGGAACCACCAATTATGAGCAGCCTGGTGCTGCTATCAAAGCAAGGCCAGTTGCTTCACCCTGGTCAGTATGGATAGCTGTGAGACCATTTAACCCTGGACTGAAGGAGTTGTTAAAATGATCCAGATGAAGGAAGAGGACTTCCCTTAATCTGGAAGACTTAAAAGAAAGTAAAAAGAGGAAGATTAAAGGACTTGTCTACATTTGAAAGCATCCTTAGTTTTCTTATTTCTTGTATCTAGACTTCCATAATTACCTCTGCTACTTCCCAAATTTTGTCATGTAATGGTAGCAGACGCCTTAAAACACAACACAAACATGGATGCCTTTCTCCAAGATATCTCAGGGATATCTTTCCCAGAGATGCCTTGGCATTGTAAAAGATACTTAGCTTTAGGATTTCTCTATCTGGTTTTCAAAGTCCAGATCTCCTTCTTTAGCAAGGTGTTTAATTTCTTTCTCTCATCTATAAAAAAGGGTGGAGATAATACTACCTCAAAGAGTTGTGTGAAAGGTAAATGAAAAAAGAATGTTAAAGAAGCTATAAAAACCTATATAAAATATAGGTTTATATTATTATTCTTAGTTTCCTATGGTTTGGTTTTAATATTCTTTTGTTAAACTCGTTGTGTACAGGGTTTACCCTGTACACACAGTGTCTACACAGATCTGCTTCCTAAGAGTAGCTACTCAGCTTATCCATGAGAAACATAAGGGAGGAAAGTATGAAGAAGTTTTGGATAGACATAAAGGAGGAAGGCAATAGGATTTCAGTAATTTGCACCAGAGTTTGAATGATTATAGATTTATCTTATTCTTGCCAGTGATGTTTACTCACCTTTTTATTGAGGTATAATTGACATATAACATTGTATTAGTTTCAAGTATACAACCTAATGATTCAATATTTTTATATATTGTAAAATGATGACCACAATGTCTACTTAACACTCATTACTGCATATAGTTACAAATTTTTCTTGTGATGAGAACTTTTAAGATCTATTCTCTTAGCAAATATATAATACAGTATTATTAACTGTAGTCACTATGTTGTACATTGCATCCATGACTTACTTATTTATAACAGGAAGTTTGTGCCTTTTGATGCCCTTCATCCATTTTGCCCACCCTACTCATCCTCTGCCCCTGGCAGCCGTCAATCTGTTCTCTGAGTTTGGTTTTGTTGTTGTTGTTATTTGTTTTTAGATTCCACATACAAGGGAGATCATACAGTATTTGTCTTTGTCTGTATGACATATTTCACTTGGCATAATACTCTGAAGGTACATCTATGGCATCACAAATGCCAAGATTTCATTCTTTATTTATGGCTGAATAATATTCCATTTTCCCTATCCATTTATCTATTGATGGACACTTAGATTGCTTCCACATTTTAGCTATTGTAAATAATGCTGTAATTAACATGGAGGTACATATATCTTTTCGAGTTCATGTTTTCATTTCTTTCAGATAAATACCTGGAGGAGGGATTGCTGGATCATATGAAAGTTCTATCTTAATTTTTTTGAGGAATCTCTATAATGTTTTCTATAGTTGTTGCATGAATTTACATTCCCAGCATCAGTGTACAAGTGTACCCTTTTCTCCACGTCCTTGTCAACACTTGTTATTTCTTGTCTTTTTGATAATAGCCATTCTAATAGGTATGAGGTGATATCTCATTGTGGTTTTGATTTGTATTTCCCTGATGACTGGTGATGTCAAGTGCCTTTTCATGTACCTGTTGCCCATTTGTATATCTTCTTTAGAAAAAATGTTTATTCAGATCTATGCCCATTTTAATTTTTTATTTTTTTAATATAATTTATTGTCAGATTGGTTTTCATACACCACCCAGTGCCCATCCCAGCAAGTGCCCTCCTCAATGCCCATCACCCACTTTCCCCCACCCCTCCATCAACCCTCAATTTGTTCTCAGTATCCAAAAGTCTCTTATGGTTTGGCTCCCTCCCTTTCTGTAACTTTTTTTTCCCCCCTTCCCCTCCCCCTTGGTCTTCTGTTTCTCAAGATCCACATATGAGTGAAAACATATGGTATCTGTCTTTCTCTGACTGACTTATTTCACTTAGCAAAATACCCTCTAGTTCCATCCACATTGTTGCAAATGGCAGGATTTCATTCTTTCTCATTGCCAAGTAGTATTCCATTGTATATATAAACCACATCTTCTTTTTTTTGTATGATAATGTGTTTATTGATTTTTATTTCGAAGAAGCAACCCATTGACAAGTCACAGAAGATATCATTTTAATTCTATAATAGGGCATAAATCCTGTGAATCTTGACAATGTTTATATTGTCATTTAATACTGACAGTTTTTTAAAAAATATAATTTATTGTCAAATTGGTTTCTATACAACACCCAGTGCTCATCCCAACAGGTGCCCTCCTCAATGCCCATCACCCACTTTCCCCCACCCCTCCATCAACCCTCAGTTTGTTCTCAGTATCCAAGAGTCTCTTATGGCTTGGCTTCCTCCCTCTCTGTAACTTTTTTTCCCCCCTCTCCCTCCCGCCATGGTCTTCTTTTAAGTTTCTCAAGATCCACATATGAGTGAAAACTTACGGTGTCTGTCTTTCTCTGACTGACTTAATTCACTTAGCACAATACCCTCCAGTTCCATCCACATTGCTGCAAATGGCAGGGTTTCATTCTATCTCCTTGCCAAGTAGTATTCCATTGTATATATAAACCACATCATTCGTCATATTCATCATATACATTCGTCATATATATAAACCATCATTCGTCAGTTGATGGACATTTAGGCTCTTTCCATAATTTGGCTATTGTTGAAAGTGCTTCTATAAACATTGAGGTACATGTGCCTCTATGCATCAGCACTCCTATAACCCTTGGGTAAATTCCTAGCAGTGCTACTGTCATAGGATAGGTCTATTTTTAATTTTTTGAGGAACCTCCACAATGTTTTCCAGAGCGCTGCACCAGTTGCTCTGCCCATTTTTAAATTGGATTTTTTGCTTTTTGCTGTTGCTTACTTATTAGTGCAAGTGCCTCTCTGACTTTTGAACTGAGCCAGGCAATAGGAAAAGATACTTTTTCTTAAATCATCCCACAAGGCTGTGTGTGTGTGTGTGTGTGTGTGTGTGTGTGCGTGAAGCTGGTCTTGAGATAGAAAATGGGGACATGAGTAGAACACTTGGGGTTGCCAAAAGTGAAAGGTAACTAGGCAAAAGGGTAATTTGCCTTGAGTTTCTTTGCAATGATTCTGGATCCATTATTAAGAGAGATAAGGAATGGCCTTGGAGATGAGAAGAAAATAAGAGTTATCGCTTCCATTTTTCATAAAGGACTGAGATACTATCATGGCCACCCCATCTTTACCTGTATCCCACAGTGAAGAGGGGACAACACAACCCCAGCATTGTCTGAGAATTTAACCCATCTGGGTTGGGAGCATCTTTGATTCTCTCAGTTGAATTGCTTGGAAGACTTGTGTCTCTGGTGTTTGAAATCTAATGTTCAGGACACTTTTAAGAGTCATACCTTGTTCTGACCAGATCACTTCTCCCCCTACTACAATCTAACTCTAGAAATATTTGGTTGTTAGTTGTGGTCAATGATGTGAATTCCATGCGTAGTTGTAATTCATAATATCAGCCATTCACTCCATTCATTCATTGATTTGTTTGTTCATTTAATCAGTAGTCTGGTAGACAAGAGCATGTGTGTGTGTGTGCGTGCGTGTGTGTGTGCGTGTGTGCACGCGCGCACGCGCATATGTGTGTACAAAGGAAATTAGGGGGTCGTGTGGGAAATAGGGCACCTTGACTTCACTTTCAAATCGTGTAACTTTCAGTTTTGAAAGACTTCCAAGCAGTGTGTAATGCACACATGCTCAACCTATTTCTAAGCCCACTCCATCTAAGAAGATGGGGTCAGGGATGATATGAGGCTTAAAGGTATCTTTTGCACATATTACTTGGTATTAAAAAGTGAAAGAAAGAAAAGAAAACATGCCTACTTTATTAAATGGCTGTGTTCGATGTTAATGTCCCTTGACAGAAATGCTTCCCAGGAGCTTCTGTGAGTCACATACAGGAAGAACCCCTGACACTGGGGTCCACAATTTGAGAAGTCATAGTGGTGGTGAGTCAGGTTGCTACTTGTTCAAGTTGTCCTTGCACCTTCTGGCTTATTCCCTGTGTGCATCTGAGAGTTTATACCCTGTGGAGTGGCCAAGGACTGCTTTCACAACTAATTGTTCAACATTTGTTAGTACCAGCAGTGTAGCGAATCCACTGTTCAACTGAATTTAGGAACATTACAGCTTAAAATATTAGTATTGACTGAGAGTAAGGTGACATCAAAAGCATTCATTCATTCATTCATTCATTCAGCAAACATTTGTAAGCACATTCTCCGTGCCAGGCATTGATCTCCAGTTTATTTAAGGTCTCCTAGGTGCATTAAGTGCTTTTCATTTTAATGACACTAACAATTTATTTTTTTCATCCTTAGACTTTTTATGTGATTTGTTCTTTGTCATAAATGCAAACCAAAACCTTTCATTTTTTCCTATCTATCTCCTGCCAAAATTTCCCCAGCAGTCCAAAAACTTAAATTTTCTTCCATCGGTTCTTTTTCCAGAAGTACATTAGGTTCACTGAAGCTCTGCATTCAGTAAAGGGGCAAGAAATTAAACCAATTTGTCTGACTAGAGGAGCTTTTAAAACTCTACTGTTTGGGAATAGTCATATAATTTCCAGGTTTTCACAAAGGGAATGGAATTAAAATGAAGGTCATCGTGAAATTGAAACAAAATTTACTCCTTTTGTACCTCATCAGCTACTAATTAATGAGACTCTCACAAGTACTGAACAATACTGTAGATTAGGGGCTCCTGTCAGCACGAACACTGAGACTGGAATCCATAAAAAGCCCCTCTCCCAGGGATGTCTGGGTAGCAGCCCTGGCCCTGCCAAGTCTCTGTTATTGAGGATTTATTTAAAGATAGTTTTTAAAGCATTTCCTCTTACAATGGAGACTTTTCTGGGTGCATTTCAGTAGACATTTAAAACCCCATCCATAATCTTTTTGAAATCTTTCCCTCATTAAAATGACTTGGCTTGAGAGCTAGTTGGCATTGCAGTCTCTGATTATGGAAGGAAAAGCTGAGAAAAAAACAATTAAACTGAAATGAGTTTCCACTGAGGGTAAACACTTTGTCCTGAGTTGGGGTGAGTATTCGATTTGGGGGTTGGTGAAGATGAGACCTGAGAAAAGGACAGTTTTTCATTGCCCCTGGCTCTTGTCCCTTCTCTGGAATAGCCCCAAGGACTTGGAAAAGTAGGAGCTTGTCCTGGGACTCCAAAAATTAACATTTCACTCTCCCTCATTTTTTGTTTCTTCCTTCGATGCTCCTATTTCTTTGTGGATTTGTGTGTAATTTTTAACTTTCCCTTGCTTCTGCTCTTTGTTTTGGGATTCTAAAACAACTGTGTAAGTTTATGGTATACGATGTGAAGATTTGATATATGTACATACTGTGAAATATTATCACAGTAAGTTTGGTTAACACATCAGTCTCCTTACATACTTATCTTTTGTGCATGTGTGTAGTGAGAACATTTAAGATTTGCTGTTTTAGCAGATTTCAAGTATACAATATAATATTGTTAACTGTAACCACCATGCTGTGCATTAGATCCCCAGAACCTATTTTTCGCATAACTGGATATCTGTATTCTTTGATCAACATCTCCTTATTTACCCCACCCCTAGCTCTAGCAGCCACAATTCTACTCTCTGTTTCTGTGTTTTGGCTTTTTCAGATTCTGCATATAAGTGAGATCAAATGGAATTTGTCTTTCTCTACCTGACTTGTTTCACTTAGCACAGCACCCTCCAGGTTCATTCCTGTTGTTGCAAATGTCATAATTTCCTTCCTTTTTTATGGCTGAATAATATTCTATTATATATATGCATATGTGTGTAAATATATGTAATGAAGTTTATATGTAAACTTATATAAATATATAAAATTATATATATTATGTTTATATATAAACTTATATAAATATAAAATTATATATATTTATATAAGTTCACAAACTTATATAAATATATAAAATTATAATATATAATTATGTATATAAATTTGAATATATATACAATTTTCTCTTCATTCATCTATTAATGGGCACGTAGATTGTTTCCATGTTCTGGCTATTGTAAATAATGTTATAATAAACACGGCGGTGCAGATACATTTTTGAGTTAGGGTTTTCCTTTCCTTCAGATAAATACCCAGAAGTAGGATTGCTGAATCACATGGTAGTTCTATTCTTAATTTTTTGAGGAATCTCCACAGTGGTTGCACAAATTTACATTCCCACCAGTAGCATACAAGGATTCTCTTTCCTCTACATCCTTGCCAGCACTTGTTACCTCTTGTCTTTTTGATGATAGCCACTGTAACAGCTATGAGGTGATGTCTCATTTTGGTTTTGATTTGCATTTCCCTGATGACTGGTGATGTTGAGCACCTTTTCATGTACCTGTTGCCCATTTGTATATCTATCTTCTTTGGAAAAATGTATGTTCAGGTTCTTTGTCCATTTTCAATTGAATTATTTGCTTTTTTTTGCTGAATTGTACATCCGTGACCTTAAACTGCCCCTCTCATGGGCTGAAGTCAGGTATATGCTGGCAAGATAGCTAACCAGTTAGCAAATGTGGTAATAGATATTCCAAGTTCAGGAAAAAAAACTCTGAATCAAAGCACTGTAGATAATATCCTTGTTTCTTTCTTAAACTCTTTCTATCCATGTAACTTTCCTCATGACTTTTAGGGAAGGTCTGGAAGACGAAGACTGGAGAGGCCACAGTATGAATTGCTGGGTGGAGACATAAAAGAATGCAGAATGTTTGACCAGCATGAGTCGGCAGAATGACTGTAAACCAGTAAGGAGTGGTGATGCAGACAGAATGGGAGCACATTCTTTATTAGAAGTCTGTTGCTCACCTGGATTAGCTTGGTGACAATATGGAGAATAGGAGAGCTCATTTTCCCAAGCAAGAAATGACTGGACTGAGTAATGGATTAAATGAAGGATTGATGGAGAAGGAGGGGAAGATCATGCTTATGTGTTTGTTGTTGTTGTTGTTGTTGTTGTTGTTGTCGTCGTCGTCTTTGGAGCAAGTGGTTTCCAATGAAGGAGAAGAAACAGTTAACCAACAAGTCATTTGTTAAGCATCCACTCTGCATCTAATATTGTGCTCACAGCATCAGGGGGTGCAAAAGAAATGGAAGACCTATTTTCTGCCATACGACAACCATAATGTAGTCTGAGAGAAGGAAATGGTCTGTACACAGGAAAGTATAAACTGATAATAATAATAATAATAATAGCAATTTCCAATTATTGTGGTTAACTGTGGGGTGCGTTTGTTGCTAAGTACTTTCTATTTCTTTTTGTCATATTCTTCATACAGACCCATGACAGCAAAGATATCCAAAATTAAAAATGGATACAATAATAACTAAGTTTCACTGACTGACTTACTAAAGGGTAGGGAGCTGGGCTAAGAGCTTCCCAGGGATTGTCATCCTCTGAGATTGGTGCTACGGTTGCCTGTACATTTCAGAAGAGGAAATGAGGCTTTGAGACATATTGCTTGTTTAAGTCACAAAACTAATGAGCTTCTAGCAAGAGTTGGGACACAAACCTAGATCTGCCTAGTTCTAAAGCCTAAATTGTTCATGTACAACACAATGCTAACTTGTCTGGATCAAAAAGAAATTCTGCTTTGCTCCTAAAATATGTTTAAGATTTTTTAAGGTAATGCAAAAACTCCAGCAGAAGCAGCATCCATATAAAATTGCCTCACACTTATAGTCAAACCTTATTCATGAGAGCATCGTACCTTCCATTTCCTGTGTTCATTCTGTTGACTTACAAAGGACTTTATTATTTCTAAATGGGCACAGTTGATTGCTGGGAAGCTTTGCATTTACACATGCAATCTATGAAAATGCTGTAAAGAGTCTCCATTTGCTGTAAAGCATAGACTGTGCTGTTGAAAGTGAACTATTGTCAAGATAGATCAGGAAAACAAATCCAGAACTGGATGCTATGTTGGAAAGTATCTTTAAAAAGCCTATGCTTAAGAGATATTTCCTTGGAGTGCTTTAAAGAAACACAACTTGTTTAAAAGGATCCAGCCACCCTTCCCACTCTGAAGCAACAAATGCTCACAGCTGGCTAGAAGTGGGTAACAAAGCAGTGCAGTGTGGTCCCATCTCAAATCCATAGGCTCCGTGGGCTTCTGACTTTCCCTTTTGTGTATGGCATGGAGTAAACTTTCAAGAGAGTTAATATAAATCCTTGCATTCTCATTCTGCATCTAGATGGCTGATTTTGGATAAATGGTCCCATATGCAAAAGGCTCTTGTGAGTTCAGTTCAGAGTTCTTCCAACAGCTCCATTCAGTTTTGGGGGTCTCCAATCCATTCTTAAATTGTTTAATTCCAAAGGCAAATCTTTTAAAGTCACTCTCCCTTCTCTCCCTCCCTCCAAGCAAACTGTGCCACAAAGGCAGAGGCCTCCCCTGGCCCTGTTTACTTAGAGTGCAAACCGTATTCAAGGCAGCGTTGTCAGATTAGACGAAGAAAGGGAAGAGAAATCAAAGCGTTAAACCGCACATAAAAGGCAATCGCTGGCAACCAATCTGTTCGACTTCCAACTATTTGCACTTTATGAATAAAGGTCAATCTGTTATTGGCACCCAAATGTTAATGTTCTTATGAGGGTTTAAGCTGCTTTAACAGCTGAATAAGTGAGAGTGGGCTATAGGGCCACACCTAATCATTCAGGCCCAGCTGGGACGTGGGGGAGGTTCTCAAAAAGGCAAGAGATGCAGAGGGTATGGGTCTGGGGGTGGAGTGGGCGTCTGGCTGAAGGGAGAGGGGCATGCATTTTGTGAAGGGGTACTGAGGGGTCAAAGATGGAATTACTTCTATATGATACACAGGTCCCTGTGCCTTTTCTCTTTTCCTCCGTTTTGCATGCTGCTTGCTATCTATAGCAGCTACCTCTGCCCTACACTTTTGCAGCTTTATATCGTCAGTGATCTCCTGATATGTATTTCATTTTTCTCTTTTAAAATCAATACCTCCAAACATCTTGGAGCCCCTCCTATCAGAGTATTCTCTGGGTGGATGGTAGAGAATGCGATCACTAGGCAAACCTTTGCCTTGTCCCGTTGTTAGAACTGCCTTCCCCCAATCCAGTCTGCAGCCACCCTCAGATGCATAAGCACACCCAAGATGGGGTGTTTCCAGGTAACAGTAGATATATGACTAAAAAACAAGGCTTGGTAATACTAATGATAGTCATTGCTTCTTTTCTTATACATTTTTAGGTGATATGGACACTTGAAGTGTATATATTTATTTCTGCGTATAGGCGGAAAACAGGTATATACAAGTTAAATGGCACTTTATTGTGCTTGCAAATTATTCCATGCAGCTGTAGGCAGTGTTTGACTAGGAGACAGATTTGTTTTGTTCCCTGTGTGTGTGAGATGAACAACTTCAGAAATTTCTGGCTCTTTTCCTAACTAAATGTCATATAGTCTTGCTATGTCTCAGTTTCCCCATCTGTGAAATGACAGTTTCCTTCAAAATCCCTTTCAACTCTGCTGTCCTCTCATAGCTGTTTTTTTTTTCAACTATACAGCGGGTATATATTATTGTGAAGTTAAATGGAATAGTTTACTGGAGAAAACCTTTTAAAAATGAAATTGTCATACTCATGTGAAACATTATTATTACAAATCAGACTTGTGGAAAATGTAGGGAATCCTCATGGCTGGGCATTGGGAGGGATTGGGGATTACTGCCTGTCTGCACCCACTGTAGTATGACCAGAAGCAAGCTGTTTATGTCCTCCTTAATTTCCCCTATTAAGCTTTTGCTGACAGGTCCCCCACTTGGTACATCCTTCCCCAATTTTAACCATCTGTTAAAATGCTACTCAGTTGCACTGAGTTGAAATGACTCTCCTTCCATCCACATTCTGTGACTTCACACATTCCATCCTGGATTATCATTGTTTCTGTACGTTTCTGTCTCCTTCACAGGGCAACAGGCTCTTTGAAGTCTGGAGCTATGCCTTAGTTATCTTTATATCCCCTACACTGCCTAGGATGTTTCATAACATGCAGCAGGTGGGTAATACCTCCTTGCTGAACAGAATTCACATCATCCTTGCTCTCATGTTTGAAGAAGCTGATTTATTTTCCAAATAATAAATTCAAATGTTGTAACTGTCACAAGTCACAAATTAACTCATAAAAAGTAATACTCCTTCCCACTCCTTTCTCCCTGAAGGAAGCAACAGTAACTTCTTGAGTTATTCTTGTGCTGTTCTTTTCAACCTTCTTCCCAGACATGGTAAGTAAAATTGAGGCCATATCTCAAAGTGGTTTGAATGCCGAGGGAGGAAGAATCTCACAAAATACAAAGAATCATTCTTAGGAGACAATACTTTTCCAGTGCAAACAACAGTTGCCTCAGTCTGGCAATCCAGGATCTAGGAGAGTGGAAGAATGTTATTAACGAGCTCTATCTTGTTGGGCAAGACCTTTAACTTTGCTGTATGCCCTTTGGCTTCATGTCTACTGGACCTCCCATCTCTACAGTTCTCTGATTCTTATCTAAACAAGAGCAGTTTTGCAAAATCAGAAAATCAGTGTTTGAGAAAATGAATTCCATATTAGCATTTTCAATCAGGAATTTAACTTTTGAGTTGGCGAAGTGGCTTTGCCAAATCAATCTATTTAGGAAATTAAAAATAAAATTAGGCACATTTATTGCAAATTAAAGTGAAATGGAATTGAACATCTCTAACTGGCGCCAGAAGAGAAATGTCCCATTGAGATCTTTGTGCCAATAAGGGAACAGGGCCAATCTTGAGTGCTACGTATTTCTTCTGGAGCTAGGATTTTTATTCTTGTCTCCTTAGGTGGACTTTGGGATGACGACGAGGGCAAGGGCAGGAGCCGTGAAATCTGTAGATTTGTGCCCAATCTCTTATGCATATATGTGTTGAATCAGTTGGGGTCCTTACAGGAAACAGATCTCACCCTCACACTGGCTAATTAGAAGGGAGTTTAATAATGGGCTATTTACAAAGGGCTGGGCAGGGTTTTTGAAAATGAGAACAAGATAATCCAGTATCCTGAGGTTAGCAGGTGGGAAACAGTTATCTCCCACCCTTTGGCCTGAAGGGGTCAGGAGGAGGAATGGTCATGGGATCTGGAGAAGGCAACTGTATGGAGAGGGCTCCTTCATAGTACCTGCCCCGATTGCATCCAACTGTCTTCTGTTTGGGTACCTGCAGCTCGTCCTTCAGGACTCCCTAGCAATCCCTTCTGCAGGAAGGCCTTCCCTGAGTTCACCAGTTTGGGCTGAGTAAACAGCTCAGTTGCCACGTAAGAATCATGTGAATATTTCTATCATAGCACTTATCACACTCCTTTGTAATTTCTTCTTTACTTTTCTGTCTTCCCTGTCGGTGTGCTTCTTGAGGGCATTGATTCTATCTTATTGGGCTTGTTTCCTTGGTATCCAGTCAAGTGTTCGTGGAATGACAGGGAGGAAGTAAATGACAGTTCTGTCTCATCTCAGAGCACTGTCATGGCATTATTGTCTGGGGGCCTGGGCTAAACCTATAGGCAGTTCTCTGAGTGCCCAGGGAGGCAGAAGATTTCTAGATGGGTTTACTTGAAACAATGATCACAAATTTGGGGACATAATTTGCAACTTGTGAGAACTTTCAAAAACCCCAGCCAACAGCTGTTGAGTTTTTATGATACCCATTAATGAGGCTGTGTGAGAGGGGCAGAGTGAAGGCAAGCCTGTGAAACCAGTAATCAGAAGACCTAAGTCTTGCTCTAAATCTCATATGTAAGAATGAACCCTAAGGAGGTTAGCAGCTGAATGTGAAAGAAAGGATTCTCATGATTTCCATCATTGCAGTGTTTACAAAAGAAAAACTAAAAGTAACCTCAAGTGCATCCGTACGGATGTGTTAATTAAATTATGGTACTTACAGTGAAATGTATGTGGCCATGGGACATGATGAAGTAGGTAAAGGAAGAAGCTGCTTGTGATAGATTGTTGTGTGAAAAAGCAAGTTTTTTGATCAGTATGATAATATTTTTGTTTGGAGCCTTCAGATTTGTATCAGTTTGGCCAAATTACTTAAATCTCTCCAGGCCTTACTTTCCTCATTTGTAAGTTACATCTACTTCACAGAGTTGTTTTAAAGAATAAATGCAACTATCCAAGATACCAAGGGTAGTACCTGGCTCATTGTAAGAAGTTAATATATGTTAGCTCCTATTATTATCATTAATATTATCTATCTATATGCAAAGAGATATTTATGAAATGTTTGCAGAATAGTTTCAATAATTATTGATATGCATTTTGCTTTCTTCTTTGTACATTTCTGTGTGATTTGAAATCTTTTCCTCAATAATCATCTATTAATTTTGCAACAACACTGAAGTTATTAGAAAAAGAAGGCTTTTGTGTTAATTCCTCCCCTGCCACTCACTCACTGTGTCTTTGGGAAAGTAAATGGACACCTCTGAGTCTTATTTTCCTCCTTTGTATAACAGGAAGAACTATTTATTTCTTTTCTACTTCAGAAGATTTTGTTGTAGATCAAATGAGTAATTGGATTCATCTGTGTTCTTGGACAACATCAAAGTACTATACAAATATTAGATTTTATTATTATTATTATTTGTCTTAACTTCATTGGGATCATTTACTTACAATTTTTTCCTACTTCTTCCCTGGATGTTTTGTAAGAGACAAGTAGCCTGTATGAAACGAAGCCTTGTGAAGCCCATAAATCGTGGGGTTGTTTGTAATACCAGTGATCTGCTACCATCCCCATGATGAACTGAGAACTTCCAGCTACCAAATTATCCACAGTGCAAACTGTTTCATGAGCTTACCTTTGCCCGGGTTTATTTTCACTGCATGTGGAGATCACTCTCTTTTGGACATGTGACTCTCTCTGTATTCGTTTGTCTATCGCCTTGCTTGCTGCTGACTTGCAATATTAGCCTCACAAAAGTGAGAGATGAGCCTATTAGCAAACATTTGGTGAATCCGGAAAAGGAACGTATGGATTTGGAAGGTGAATCGCCGCGCAGGTTCGCAAGGTTGAAACTTTGGGGAGTCACTGGGGATTTGGTAATATTTACCGTAGTTTCTGACGCATCATCTCCTTCCTCTTCACTCATAAAAGATGCAGACGCCTTCAGGGAGGAGGTCCAACTGGAGCTTGACAGCATTCTGGGAACACAAGGAGGGACCTGTAGTCAAAATGTGCAAATCTGAAGGAGGTCTTTGTGCACAGAAGCTGTCCTGCCTGTAAACGTCCCCTGGTCCCCAGATTAGTGCCAATTTATTTTCCAGGGAAGACACCAGTGGTTTGGGGGTGGGGTGGAGTTAGCAGGAGGGAACAAAAAGGAAAAGGCACACTTAGCACTAACCAAATGAGCCTCAAATGAACATCCACTGAGCGAGTGTCTGCTGAGGTGGTACTGATGCCCTCGGAACATAAGTTCGCGCACATGTACTTGGGTGAATATTTGTGGAACAAATTATGAATATTCCTTTTTCGTGATACCTTTAAAACTGTGACTGATTTTTTTTTTTTGAAGGGAAGGAACAGAAGGAATCCTATAACTGAGAGATAGCTTTTTTTTTTTTAAGTTGAAGAATACATTTATAGAGGGAAATGATGAGTGAATTCGAGTGTATTTCACTGCCTGTTGCCCCCCAGGCCCCGCTGCTGCCACCCGTTTTAGTACGTATTGGGCTCTTGGTGTCTCCAGGATTTAAGGCCTCCCTGAGAACCAGAAGAGGTACAATTTACTCTCCCCTTTCCCACTATTTGGGAGGTTGCAGTCCAAGCTCATAAAAGTCATTTCCATTTTCAAAAGCAGAGTTAGTGAAACACTTTGGAAACTTTCCCTGCACCCTCCACCCTCCCACCCCGCCCCATTCCATCTTCTTGTTCGAGAAATGCAAATCTAAAGCCAATCCTATTTTATGTTAAAAAGTGAAAAACATTTCAATGTATTCTTGTCTTGTATGACTGGCTGAGAGCCTCTAAATCCCCACCATTTACCAAATTAAACTAATTGAAAGTGCTTCCAAAAGCCACATCTGTAGGCTGACGTTTGTCCCTGCCTTTCACTTTCGGCTCGGGAAACTGTTCTCCATTCCATTGATCCCTGAATAGTCATGCCTGTCAGGAAGCCACATCAGCCATTATCATTCTAATTTTACTGCCTTTCTTGGTCCCTAATCTAATTTGCAATGATGCTTAAGCATTTCGCAAGGCCATAGCACTTTCTTCAGAATTTCAACAAGAGCATTAAACCCCCAATTTACATTAATGAAGTGCACATTTAATTAGGGGAGAGGGTAAATGGAGGGCTCTTCAGGAGCAGTTTGTGTGATATGATAAGCACTCGAGAAGGGAAGGAGATAGATCTGATAAAAGACTTGCCATGATTGAGGCAAATCAGACAGTTGGATTTCTTTCCCTCACCCCCTTTTTCCTAGCCTCATCTTCCTTCTCCTCATTCCCACCCTTCCATCAACTAACTCTACCTCTCTAAAATTTGCTTCAGAGCCACGACAATAAAATTACGAAGGCAGACCTGTCAACAGGGGAGGACCAGGCAAAGAACTATTTAAGAGGATCATGTGGTTTTCGGTTCCCCTGCTGCCCCCCAAAGGGGAGATTAACTTGTTCTTTTAAATAATGAGAAACATAGGAAACCATCTCCAGTCTCCTGTTTAATGAATGCATTAAGCACACAGGCTGAGCAGCACAGTGATACCACGCAAATTTGGCTTGCTGTTGGGAAAGGGGTGAGCAAGGGGGAGGGCAGGGATGAATTTCTGGTCATAGATCCCATGCAATGAATTCATTACCACATATTACCCGAGATGCAGTGATGTCACATAGTTGAGTCTCTGCCATTGGCTTCTTTGGGCCAAGGCTTCTGACGCAGGGGATTTTGAGTGAGTGTGTATCTATGTCCCCATGCATGTTTATATTTAGACAGAAAATTTTTCCTTCTTTTAGTTTAGCCTTTGGTATATGAATTTTAGCTACACACACTTTTCTCTTGTTTCAGGATCACACATTTTCTTCTTAATCCATAGTTCATTAGGTCAAGGGTGGGGGCAAGACTTGTATATGAGTTTTATTTTTTGAATCTTGGTGTTCTTCCTTCAAGTTCTCCTTTTCCATTATGTCATAATGATAATGATGTTAATAAGAGCCCTCTCAAATAAAGTGATGTGAATAGAACAAAAGCAACTTAATGGAATGCTGTTTTACGCTTAACATTTTTGCAAAGCTTGATATTTTGGAGCTAAAAATAAAAACATTTGTTCATGATAGGATTTTGTTTGCATTTGTCACAAGTATAAAAGTTATATTTCATGGAAAAATTATGTATTTTATGAACTTACCAACACCTGCTAGACACTAATGTACAGTCAAATACAATCCCTCTCTTTCCATTACCTTACTAAGATACTTGATGACAGGTCACCCTTCTTTGGGGACAAGCATCATTTTCAAGCACAAAGATAAGCATTTATCTAAGGCTTATTAAGTTGTAAATAAGCAGGAACTCATCTTTCTTTGAAATACATAGCCTATAGCCATTGCTACCATGGCTGTGTCTTCACTATCACTCAGTGGCAGGAACAGATGCCCTGAAAAACAATCCCCTACTTGAATTTTGGACCCGAGCTAAATAAATGAATAAATGAATAAATGAATGAATGAATGAATGAATGAATAAAGGTGCTACCTGGGCAGGGGTAAACAATGGAATATTGAGGAGAAGAGGAAGAGGCAAATAATGAGACATTGGATAATGAACAGGAATTTGAAAAAAAAACTAATTTGAAAAAAAATATTAAGGGGTGAGGTAAGAATAACGCTATTATAACTTAGTATGTGTTCTCTTAGTGGGCCCTTCTGGGTTAGCTGTGTAACATGGGTCAAGGTATTTTCATCTGTCTAATATCTGACTTTCTCATTTGCAAAATGGAGATAAAAATAGTACTTTATAAATTTTCTCTGAAGATTAAATGAGATACTGCATATAAAGCACTTAAGATGGTGCCTGGCATCTAATAAGCAATAAATGAAGTGAAAGAGGGAGTACAGAAAGCATTCAGTAAATGCTATTAAGGAGGAAGGGAAGGATAGGTAAATTAAATGATGGAACCTTATGGAGGATTGAGAAAGTTCCGCAAGGGAGTACATACTGAAAGGAAGGGATGATGAGGGAAAAGGAAGAACAAATCACTTTCGGATAACCAGCATTTCAGTGTAGAACCTTGTGTCTTTTCAATGGATGTGTCCAACAGAGGAAAAGGAGACTGCCAAAGACCATGTCAGAGAGGGAGAAAATAAAATAGGTTGATAACACACTCATGAATCTGCATTGTAGACTGACTATTAAAATTAATCTTTCCCGATAGCCACCTCAATGCAGGTTTTTTTTTTTTTTTAAGATGCAACTGGGGAGTTTTATCCATGTCTGAAATTAGAAATGTCTTTGTTTTCTGTGTAAAATAAAATTGGATCTCTCTGAAAACCACAATAGCCACCCGCTTCTCCTCCTCATCTTCTGCCTCTTCCTCCTCTACCACCTATGGTGAACATCAGTGACATCCTTTTCCCCAGCACACCTCTCTTCCCAGAGACAACCACTGTTACCGGGTCTTTTAGACCCTTCCAGAGGTATTTTGTGCACATACATGAGGCTCAGTTTTAAATTTTGCTCTTCTTTAGTCTCTTTGATAGTGCCCAAGCCTGGAAAGAATCATGTAAAATGTCAAATATTGGATTCTTTGTCTTTTTTAGAGAAATAATTCCTGATCATTGTTAAGAAGTTAAGAACAATGCAGAACTGTATGAAGCCTTTGGGATATTTATAGTTCAGAAACTGAAAATACTATCTATGAGGAAGATACATAGAGATGATTTACTTGCTGTGGACTGGTACAGGTGTTGTGTATATCTGGAAGTCACTTCCACTCAGGTCTTCAGTTCTTGCCATCCAAACTCACCTCATAGGGTGGAAAATAGTGTAAGAGAAGATAGACTAAGAATTGGCATGTGTCACCTTTGCACTGGGTATAGAACTTGCTAGGGCACCACTGGCCTGGTGGCTCCCTGGAGCCAAGATTGACTCCATTCCTTGCCTAGGAAGGGCCTCAGGAGCTTGATCTACAATTACAACATTCATTCCTCATCTGAAAGGTGAAAGGGCTGCTGTATCCTGGTGGGGACTAATTCCTAATGAAACGGGAGATGGTTTTGTATTTGTGTATTTGCACAGCAGATGGACTGTGACTCTTTTTCAAGCGAAAGAAACTTGGTGCAGAGGCTGAGGTATGTGCAGCCAAGACTTGCTCTGAGGACTGTGAGACTGTTCATAGAGTGGCCCGAACCTGGCCCTCATGTGGTCCACCCCATCTCTACCAATGGGCGCCAACAGGGATTGCTATGACCTGGACTTGGAAGTTCACTCTACCTATAGCACATGTGGAAAAAGCATGTGAACATAGAAAAAGTGACTTTTAGTCATAATTTCTAACAGTGCACACAAAGCCTGTCAGAATAAGTGAGATTGATTTTTCATGTAATTATGCAATGTTCCCAAGCTTTCTTTAACCCAGTTTAATTAGGCAAGGGTACACTGCAAACCGAATACAGTGCTAAGCAGTTTTCTCTATCAGGTTTAGCTAAGAATATCTAAGGCATATTTGCCTTTTCTCTAAATATACTGCCTGATTGGTTGAGAGAATTAGGAACTTGAGGTCCTCAGTAAAGAACTTAAATTGCTTCTTTTGTGGACATGAACCTGTGTACAAAACAGACAAGGGGAGGGAATGAAAAGATGACAGAACTTTGAACACACAGGCATCATTTTAAGAAAAAGAGGAAGAAGAAAACCCATATCATCCAGCTATCTTAAAGCTCTCAGAAATTGGCCAGATTCTAGTCTTCTGAGAAACAATCACAGCAACAGCCCTGGTAGCAACTTTTCAGTGTCCCCTGCGGCCTGAGGTGGGTGGCATTTTCCATACTCCATAGATGGAGTAACAGGGGCACACTGAGAGAGAGATTCAGCAGTTCTCTGAGAACTCCCAACAAGCTGAAAATAGAGCCCCAGATGGCAGCCAAGTTTCCTGCCCTGAAAGTGAAGAGAGAGACCTAAAAAATAGGATTAGATTTAAAAGAGCATATATACTTTCCAGGGGCTTATCTGAACTGTGTCTCCTCTCTGACCCTCTTTGAGTTTACCCATCATAAGTAATAGCATGACCTCTTCTTCAAGTCATTCAAAAATGCATTTGTTCTCCATAATAGAGAGAGAAGCTCCAGCCAAATTATATTCTAATGTATCATAGCCTTGAACTCGGGGACCATTTTGCATTGCTGACTAGGTGGCTGCTGAATACATTATTGGTCCTCCAACGTTTGTGTCAGCTTTGTGAAGAGGCAGGTTTCCCAGCTTGTCTCCAATATTGCTATTGTTAAGGCTTTTTAAGGGGGTGGGCAAAAATAAAAAGGAGAAAAAGAGTGAATACTGGAGTGTAATCTGCTTTTGTGACTAGGTAAGTAAAACAGCCTCATAAACCCTTGTTCCTGCGTAAATAGATATAGTCATGTTGAAAATGAGTGCGTCTCTGACAGGATTGCCATATTCCTTGCTGGGGCAGGTGTAGTAGGGTGGAGAAGGGCCAGAGAAACTCAGGAAGGTAAGTATGCTAAAGAAATGATTGAATTTCCAACATTCCCCCTGGCCTGAGGAAGTTGTTAGTTACTTACCCAGTGACTTGGACATGAAGAGAAGAGTCCATAATGCCTGATACTCCAGGCCCCCTTTTATATGGAGAAAATACTGAAACTCACTCTTCCATTTTAATTTAACAGTTTGGACTCAGATTTATAGAAGAGGCAATCCAAGGAAAGCATAAAATGACTTACTGATGAGAAATATCTTCTTCCACTAGAACTGGCTGGAGCCAGTCAGTAAGTGAAGCCAATGCATAAAGTAATAAATGCAGCATTGTAGTTACCCAGGCTTTGCTAAATCACCTATAACCATAGCATCTGGATCCTTCTCCAGTGAATCTATGTTGGCCAGACCCCTGACACTGCATTACTAATACAGTGCATTAAGCAGTCCCCTAGTGGCTGCACAGAGGTGTTTCTTCCCAAATACTCTCTTAGTGCCATAGAGGAATAAAATGGTGGGGGTGGGAGGAGTGGAGAGGATGGAGTCCAAGGTGCTGTTGGAGAGAGGCCTCACATAGTCCCATGCCAACTTGGCATTGCCACCATTTGGGATCCATGAATCCCCTAGGCCTACGTCCTGGAGCATTTTTCATACACAAGGAGGGAAGTTGGCAGGGTCAGGGAAAATGTTTTTCTTTGCCTGGAGGCCCGAGTGGCTGGATTGGGTATTTACACTGCCTGAGTTTGCCAGATTATCACTCAGTCCTCCCTTCTAGCCCGCTTTGGCTGTGTAGGCTCTGCCTGTGTGAAACTAAGAGGAAAAACTGCACCCCCGCTCCCACCACTGCCACTGTTTCTGCCAATTTCTCTCTGCACATGTGATTTTGGCCACATGAAATCTAGTGTATTCATGGCAAGGTGAAAGTCAGTGTCATAAGGAAAACTATACTGTCCAACAATCTTGGAAACATCCACTTGCCGCCTTTCCCATAGAAAACAATAATTTATTACAGACTAGTTAGGAAGGATGCATGTTATATCTTCATGAGGGATGATAGATGTACTAGAAGAAGTAACTGGAAGGAGAGCAAGAATAGGTGTAACCCTTTTCTTTTCTTTTTGTTTCCTATTTGCCAAGCTTAAGGTTCATGTTGCAATGAGAGTGTAGTGAAAATGTCTCCCACCTGGGAGATTGGAGATCTTCATTTAAATCTCTACCCTAACATGAACTAGCTGCCCAACCATTCTGAGTTTCTTCCTAGGGAACATTGGAGGGTTGACCTTGATGCTGTCTAGAAAGTCCCTCCTAGGTCAGATGTTGGATCGTCCATCTGAGTCTTTCTATCTCATGGCTCCCCTATACCCGCATCCCACAGGACCTGTTCATTTGATTACTTCACTTATTCATTCATTCAGATGACAGACAGGTGTTAAGTCCTTTCCTTTCAGTTCCAGTTTCTTGAAAGAGGCCCACAGTCATTGCCTTAATTTTCTTAAGGCCTTTGGAGATGTTAGCTTTTCACAATGGCCACCCTAACTCCATGAGGCTCCTAAACTTGCTCCCTGCAAGGCCAATGGCTTTTTCTCATCCTTTCTCAGCTTCTTCTGACCCTGGTGTGTTTGACATGGTTGACCACATCCTCCTTCAAGAAATCCTTTCATGCTTTGTTCCCTCTGGACACTCATGATACCCTTTTCTGTCTTCTCTTGTGCTCTCTTTCTGCCACTGTAGTTCTAATCTTGGAGGTTTTCTTTTGTTTCTTTTCCTGTTCTGTGTAAGTCACACCTCCCTCAGTGTCTTCAGTTCCTACTTTCCTGCAACTGACTCTCATATCTATGACTTTAGTCCAGAATCTTCTCCTGGGCTCTAGAACCGTCCAGTCATCCATAACCTGGGTTCTTATGTTTGGATATTTGACCAAACATCCCCAGTCAGCTGGTCTGAACCACATTCATCCTCTTGCTTCTGAAATCAGTTGCTGTAAATGACATTTGAATCCTAAAAATTGTGTCAGCTTCTCTTAATCTCCTGACTGGAACACTTGGCTTTTCATGTTTCCTTGCTGTTACCCTAGGATATGTAAAAAGTTACTAAATTGTGCCAATTCCACATGCAAATTGACAATTGTATGTCCCTTTCTTTTCCATTTATACTTCCCCCTTGGTTCCTTTTAATTTAGTCAATAATATTAATTGATTCCTGGGTGAAGAAGACTGCATGCCATGCCATGAGAGAGGCAAAATATGAAAGGTATGGTATTTTCCCTTTAAGAGTAACAACTTAAAAGAGGCTATCTTCATGTAAATTAATTATAAAGAAAGGTGGAAAGAGGTGACAGAAGAGAAAAAATACAGTATCTGGGAGTTTGTGATAGCTACAAAATATATTTTTGTTAAATTTGATTAATCTCAAATTCCATTTTTATATTCCCAAATGGCTGTATCTTGTTGGTCTGAATTACATTCTTAGTTCTCATTTCTTCCATTTTTCTCTATGTTTCATGCAAGTCAGTTATTTATTTGATGTCCTGCTTTCAATATTTGTAGTCTCCTGAAGCTCTCCAGGTAGTTGAAGTCTCTTCCTATTACTCTGTTTTTTTTTTTTTCTATTTTTAGTAGTCTTCCCATCTTCATTGTAGGGGCATCATACCTTTATCTGGCCAGGGAAACTGCAATATGCTCCCAGATCAATATCACTTTATTTCATTCTCCATTTATTCTTCCCTAAGTACTCTATTTGATCAACAAACAGTTTACACACCTGTTTATATGCTCTGTGGTATGAGTTGGGTATAGAATGTTGGATGGGACCTGCTTCCATCCTTTGGGTTCTCATATTCTAGTAACAGAGTTAGACAAGCAAATAAATAATTTTAATTCAGTGTGGTAACATGCTACAGTAACTCTTATAGTTAACATTTATTGAGAACTAAATATGGCCTAGGTACTGTTTTAGATTTCTTACATATATTAATGCATTTAATCCTCACTGCACTATAGGAGATCAGTATTGTTATTTTCCTCATATTACTCCCCATGAGGAAGCTGAAGCATTTTGTGGAAGAGTAAAGATTTAAAAGTAAGCAGTCTAGGGGCACCTGTGTATCTCAGTCGGTTAAGCATCTGACTTCAGGTCAGGTCATGATCTTACAGTCTGTGAGTTCGAGTCCCAAGTTGGGCTCTGTGCTGACAGCATGGAGCCTGGAACCCACTTCAGATTCTCTGTCTGCCCCTCTCTCTTCCCCTCCCCTGCTTGTGCTCTCTCTATCTCAAAAATCAATAAACATTACAAAAAAAATAAAAGGCAGTCTAACTCCTGAGCTCACAATCACTAATGTAAGTGACCCTCTCGTGTTCTGATAACATATAACATGTGTCTGTACTATTAGACTATGAAGCAGCGTTGGTGATTTCAGTAAGGAAGACTAGCTTCATGGTGTTTTAACTGTCTTGAGAAAACTAAGTAGTATTTAATTGGTAAAGAAAGGAAGAAAGAAAGAAAGAAAGAAAGAAAGAAAAAGAAAAAGAAAAGAAAGAAAGAAAAAGGAAGGATGGCACTACTTGCTGATGAAAAGCTTGAAGGGGCTGCTGTTTAGAAGGTCTGGTAAGTAGTTAAGATGCCTCTGTGGAAGATGAGTCTGGTGGGGGTTAAGGCTAGAACATTGACATTTAAATGATGGAGGAAAAAGACAAGTCATGAAGAATGAGCAAGAGTAAAGGCAAGTAGAAAAAGAGACTAACAGATGGCTTAGTGTCAAGGTGACTATGAACCAGGAGTTTTAAAAAGGAGATGATCAACAGAAACAAATGCACCACAAGAGTCAGGAGGTTGTGACAGAGAAAAACCTAATAGATTTGCAACTTAAAGAGTTACCAGTGAGATCATAGAGTGAAGAATAGTGGGAGTGCAAGACAAACTCAGAGGATTATTGAAAAAAATGGAAGTAGAAAAGTAGAGTCAGCATGCGTGGACTTCTTGTTGGCTAATTTGTATATACACACCTGTGTTCAAACACATGCCAGTGCACGTCCATGTGTATTGCTAGTGTTCAATAAATGGCAAAGTTAACTTTAAAAAAAGATGAATCCAACAAAAGATAGAAAAACAGACTTGAAAGGAGAATGTGCTCTTCCTCATAATGACCTGTGTTTAATAAATAACCTTCAGTAGGTTGTAGCTTGTGATGGCATGGTATGGAAAGCGCACCCAGTGGCTCCTTGTGTCTCTTGGGGTACCTGCTTGCTCTCTTTGGTGGCACCAAATTGTACTGGACAAGTTACTGTTCTATCTGGACTTGCTGCTTCTCTGTCAAAAACGAAATGATTAAATAAGTCTCTTCTAATTAACGTTTTTAAATTCTCTGATCACCTTTTAATGCACAGAAATCACCATTAGGTAATGAATGGGTGGCCACTCTTTTTAATGTTTTCTCCTCTGTGACATTGGGAAGTGATTTCGGCCCAGTGATCCAAGCATCTGACATTCTGATAATCAAGAAACCATTTAAAGTCTTGTATTCTAAATTTCCTTCATTTCAACATTGTTTGCCTTGGTTCTTTGTTTTTCAGATGCTTAATGTTTAAAGTTTGTCAGAGTTTCAGTCAAAAGGGTGAATTTGCTCAGCTGGAAGAATTGAACCTTGAAAGTGCTGCCTTTCTTTAACCCTACATTTAAACAAATAGATTAAAACATAAGAATATAACTTTATTCATCTCTAAATATGCAAGCAAGGCAACTGATATTTTAAATAGAAAATTGCCAACCATGAAGGCAGCCACTAGCAATGGAAAGATTGAAAATTGTTTTTCTTTAAATGTTTATTTATTTATTTTGAGGGGGGGGGTGGGTGAGAGAGAGAGAGAGAGAGAGAGAGAGAGAGAGAGGTAGAGAGAGCATGTGAGCACACTCAGGTGGGGTTGGGACAGAGAGGGAGAGAGAGAGAATCCCAAGCAGCCTCTGTGCTGTTGCTGCAGAGCCCAACATGTGGCTTGATCTGATGAACCATGAGATCATGACCTGAGCTGAAATTGAGTTACACGCTTAACTGACTGAACCACCCAAGCATCTCGAAAGATTGAAAATTGTAATCAGATGTGTCTAATGATTTGTGAATATGTGAATAGCTGCCTTGAATCATCATCAGGTGTTGAGCATTATGTAAATCAGCCCGAGTCTAGGTCACTCATCCCCCGAAAAGGTTTGGTTAGAATGGACCTGAAGTGTGTCTTGTGAGAAGATCCTTGTGCTAATATCTATGGGCACACTGGGTAGGAAAGAGATGTGTCTGTAGGCAAAGAAATATGCTGTACTTGGAGTCATTCATTGATAAGCTGTTGAAAGATCTAGAAAGTTTTAAAATGCTCAGCAACATTTTACTCAAAGAAATTTCTTTCCCTGATTGGGAAACATGCCAAAAAGTCCAAATAGAACAAAATGAATGAGAAATAGGAAGTCAGAAAATAGCAGAAAGCTTTAGCCTCTTTAAGTTTCTTTATAAATTTTTATTTGTGTTTTAATTCATTCAAAAGTATTTGCTGAAAAATCCACCTTATTTAATAAACTTGTTTTTCGTGCAATTAAAAGCCTAAAACAGGAGAATATTGCTTTCTTGGTCACCGTCAATAAGAAGAAAGCTATCTGAAAGAGTGGAATTGGGGCAGCAGGGCTAATGTCACACGTATCTTGTAAATTAGAAATATCTCCTGTTAAAACCATTTATTCTTTTAATTTTGAAAATGTTTTTATTTATTTTTGAGAGAAAGAGAGCGAGCATGAGTGGGGGAGGGGCAGAGAGAGAGGGAGACACAGAATCTGAAGCAGCTTCAGGCTGTGAGCTGTCAGCACAGAGGCTGATGCAGGGCTTGAACTTGTGAAGTATGAGATCATGACCTGAGTCAAAGTTGGACGCTTAACCAACTGAGCCACCCAGGTACCCCCAAACCATTTATTCTATAAGAGGTCTGGAAATAAATTTCAAATTCAGTTTTATCCCCAGTGCTTGGTATACAGCTTGTACATAGGGGTTGTTCAGTAACTATCTGAGGAATAGATTATTAGAAATTTAAAAAAATTTGTTAAGTGCCTCCACTTTGCCCAAATATGTTCTAAGCTCTTAGGTTATATCAGTAGACAAAGCAAACAAACACAATCTGTTCTCATTAGCTTCCTTTAAATTTTTACCATTGTGTAAGGAGAGTGAGTGCAGTTTGATTTTTTTGAGCAATATAGTTTTAAAATTGATTTTATTTTTTTAGAACGGTTTTAGATTTACAGCAAAAAAGTTCAGAAACTTCCCATGTGCCTCATACTCAGTTTCTCCTTTTGTTAATATCATATGCTACTGCAATACATTTGTTATAATTAATGAACCAATATTAATACATTAACTAATGCCAATAGTTTATTTAGATTACCCTAGTTATTTAGTGTCCTTTTCCTGTTCCAGGAATCAATCCAGGATACCACATTACATTTAATCATCATGTCTCTTAGGGTCCTCTTGGCTGTAACAGTTTTTCAGATTTGCCTTGTTTTTGATGACATTGACAGTTTTGAGGAGTGCTGGTCAAGTATTTTGTAGGATGCTGCACTATTGGAATTTGTCTGATGTTTTCCTCATGATCAGACTGGGGTTATGGGTTATTAGGAGGGAGACCATAGAGGTAAAGTGACATTTTTATCACATCATGTCAAGGGTACATACTATCAACATGATTTATGACTGTTGATGTTGACCCTTGGTCACTTCACTGATGTAGTATTTGTCAGTTTTCTCCACTGGAAAGCTGCTCTTTCTACCCCCTTTCTGTACCGTATGCTTTCGAAAGAAACCACTATATGCAGCCCACATAAGCACTGGGTATCATGCCCTCCTCCTTTGAAGGTAGAGCATCTACAAAAATTGAGTTCTGCAATGAAGATTTGTTTTGTCTCTGATTTATTAATTTATTCAATTGTTATATATATCACTAGGGACTACTCATGGATATTCATGTTATACTTTGTGCTATAATTCAATACTACTTTATTTTGTTGCTCAAATTGTTCTAGTTTTGGTCATTGGGAGCTCTTTAAGTTTCTCCTATGGTCCTTTTTTTTCTTTTGTCAGAAAAATTGTAACCATTTTAATTTTGACTGGCCACATCTTGATGTACTCTTAACAGCACTAAAACTTTAAAAAACATGTCTTTACCAATTTAATAAAAGGAAAATATATGTGTGTTTGTTATATATTGCTGTAAAACAAATCCAAAACTTAGTGGCTTGAAGCAACATGACTTATTCTTTTTTTTTTTTTTAATTTTTTTTCAACGTTTTATTTTATTTTTGGGACAGAGAGAGACAGAGCATGAACGGGGGAGGGGCAGAGAGAGAGGGAGACACAGAATCGGAAACAGGCTCCAGGCTCTGAGCCATCAGCCCAGAGCCTGACGCGGGGCTCGAACTCCCGGACCGCGAGATCGTGACCTGGCTGAAGTCGGACGCTTAACCGACTGCGCCACCCAGGCGCCCCGCAACATGACTTATTCTTTCTCCTATCTCTGTGGGTTGACTGGACTCAAGTGGACAGTTCATCTACTTGTGGTATGGCATGGGCTCACTCATGTAGGTGCTTCTTTGACATATCTGCATCTGTGTGCATGTGTGTATGTGTGTGTATGTTAGCACTTTCTTACTCTCTGACACTATAAAATGTTCCAAGATCATCTTGTATGTTTCCTGCCCCACTTTCAAAGTTGGCCATTCCTGTAATGAGCCCTAATTCCTTTCATGGGAGAATGGTATTAGAAACCAAGATCTGAGCACTAGGTATGCTTGTTGCTACAAGGGTGTCATTTCTTTTATGCTTGCTCAGATGGCAGAAAAACCAATTTTATTTAAAACACTGTTAAATAGGTTAAATAGCACCCCTCAAAATTCATGTTCACCCACTGGAAACATCAGAATGCAACCCTATTTGGAAATATGGTCTTTGCAGATGTAATTAAGATAAAGATCAAGATGATTGGACTATGGTGGGCCCTAAATTCAACAAGAGGGTCCTTATAAGAGATAGAAAAGGACACATGGAGGCACAGAGAAGACCATGTGCAGAGATTAGGGTTATGCTGCCACAAGCCAAAGAAAGCCAGAAGCTGGAAGAGGCAGGAAGAGATTCTCCCCTAAACCCTTTGGAGTGAATGTGGCCCTATGAAAACATCAATTTTGGACTTCTGGACTCAGAGCTGCAAGAGAAATAAACTTCTGTTTTTTAAGCTACCAAGTTTGTGGTATTTTATTATGACTACCTTAGCCAAGGAACACAGGCAAAGATGGTATTTCTATGTCTCCATCCAAGCTTGCATGCAGCCGAGAACTACATGTGGGGAGGCTAAGAGGAGAGAGAGGAAGCAACTTGTTGGAAGCAGGGATGCAGAATGGAAGTTCTGGTTGGTACTGTACTTCTTCTCTCAACAGTCTGGGTTTCTAGATTCCCCAGGTGAAGTGAATAATGAGAAATTGTGTATTGATGCTCTCTTTCTGTGCCTTCATACAGACACTGTACTAGGTTCTGACACTGGGTTGTGAGGGAGTAGGAGAGTAACATTTATTGAGTGTCTAACACAAGTTAGGCACTTTGCACAGGCCCTCATTTCATTCTAACAAGAACCCTGTAAAGGAGGCACTATTATTACCATGTTTTATAGATGAGAAAACAGAGTTGGAGAAGTTAAGCACCTGACCCAGAGTTATTTAGTTATGTTGTAAAGTAATCTCACCTTAAATTCCTGTGATGCTTTTCTATTATGCCACCTCAAGTTTCAACTTTTTTTTTTGTTTGTTTTAGCATGATGATCACTTTATCTGAATTACTTCTTATAATTATGTTTTTTCTTTAGGGATGCTCCTGTCTTGACATTGATTGATATATTTAAAAATATTTTATTTTACAATTGATACGTCTTTATTGCTGAGAAAAATAAGTCACAAAAGTCCCAAGCAAGCACTTTTTAAAAAGTAAACTCTGCCCCCAAAGTGGGGCTCGAACTCATGACCCCAAGATCAGCTCTACCGACTGAGCCAGTCAGGTGCCCCCTAGGCAGACACTTTTAAACCTACCATACAGAGATGATAAAACTTTATAAATAAAAAAATGTGATTTTATGTGATTAAATTATATATTTTTATTTTTAATCTACTCTTGAAAAAATTTTTTTCACTTGAAAGTCTCATGAGTGATGTATCTTTTTTCCCCCTCTTTTTTATTACATTTTGTGACCACTTTGGTTTGGATCTTTACTGCCTTTTAAGGGACAATCTCAAAAATGCCTTCACTGGCTTTCCCAGTCATTTCTTGCTTGATTCCTTTCCTGCTTAGACAAACAAACATCCACAAAGACCACAAACCTGAGAAAGACTATTCATGATCCAATCTCATCTGCTTTGTCAGTCCCATCTTTCACTTCCTTCTCTGTGTGTGCCCCTGCATACTGCATTATTTTCTGCTAATTGGATGTGCCATGTGCCCTTTCTTGTCAGAAACTTTGTTTATGCAGTCTCTTTCACTCAGGGTATGTCCTTTCGTCCATCTCTACTCATGAAAACTTTTTAAGGTTCAGCTCAAAAGCCATCTTGTCCTTGAAGTCTCCCGTAGGTCTTTCAGCTCAATCATCTCTTTTCTTCCTCTGCCTTGAGGTCCTTTACCTAGAGGAGATGTTATATGTCCTAAATGAAAAGTTCCTTGAAGGCTGTGTTCTGTCTTCATCACTGTGTATCTCTTGAGCATTACATTATTAGTATCTTGTTTAATGTTTGGTGAATGAATACATGAGATAGATAGGTACATAGATACGTACATGATAGATAGATAGATAGATTGATTGATTGATTGATGAGAGGGGAGACATTGATGATGCATACAAAATTAACTTAATGCTAAAACTTTACACACAAAAAACTAATGATACTGTAATTCTAGGCCTCACTGCATTTTCAAGGTGTGGGATAATTAAGCAATTCAAAGAAAATGCAAATACCACTCAGTTAAGTTACCTTGCAATTATTTCTATTTTTGCATTGAAAAGAATCTGACTTGATTATTGAGTTGCCATTAAAATGATTTGGATGTTATTACAATAATGCACAGAGAAAGTGGGGAAATGAAAACATTCCTAATGGTTTGAATGGAATTTATATTTATAATGACTACCAATTTGCACTAGGAGATACTAAAGGCATATTATGTCACTTTAATTTGGCTTTTGAGGAAGATTGGGAGGTGGCTGAGGAATTAAATAATGGAACAAACCAAAACAGAATATAACCACGGTAGACTCATGTCCTTCCAGGGGAAAGCTTGTACTCAGCATGGAGCTGCATCAGATCTCAATTCAGAGAAGCTTAGGGCTCCTGTAGTGTTTCCCTCTTCAAAGCCTTGTGCAAACATGAACGAAGTTAATCTAATTAACTTATTAGCTTTTTAAGCTAGTGGTACCAATTAGTCACCTCATCAGACTCTGGCTCGGGTCTCATTGCGCAGTGCTTAGCTATAAAGGGGCTTTCATCAAAACCCCCAGGAGTGTAACACATGGCATTTGCGTGTGTTTTCCAGAGAATGGCAAAAAGAGCCATGTGCAAGGCAATTACAGGGAACCCTCTCTGGGAAAACCTTAATCACAAGGACCATTCTCATCACCTCTTTTTAGAAAGGAAATCACATATTAGGTTTCATTCCTAGAAGTATGAACCTTTCCCTTAACCTGAGTCCAGAGAGTGATTATAAATCTTAGACTTAAATCCCTGGATGCTTATTGGGGGAGAAAGCCCCACAGGCAACAGGGAATCATAGAGGGTCTGGCAGTTTGGGTGGTATTTTTTTTTTAAAGAGGGAGAAAAGGGGATTCAAGCAGAGTGCAATGAGAATAGTGATCCCAAAATACAGCCCTCAAGGAAGACTTCCAGAGAGACAATGGGGAAGGAATAAATAAAAAGAAAGTTATAAATTCATCTATTTGCTCTTCCCTGACCCTTGCTTTTACTCCTCTTCACTGCAACTACCCTGGGAAAGGCACAATACTTTCCCCTGTCACAATATTGAGAAAAATTGAAACGGGGAAGAAAGACCACCAGATGCTTTATTGTCTTAGACGTTTCCACATAATTAGCTGGGGATAAAGGGCCTCTGCATGGTTTCATTGCATTGAATGAACTTGGATATTGCTACACAGTAGTGTGTTTTATGATTCATGCTCTGTTATCCTGTGGCTTTTTGAAAACTGCCAGCTACTTTATCACTGCCGGCCAAGCCTGGGCCCACCACTTAAAATGCAGCAATGCAAAGTTAACTGTGCATGACAGATGTCCATGAAATTGTTTAACACACACATACACGCTCACACAGAGCACAAAGCTGGCTCCGGCCCTCTTAGGAGTCTTGCTGGCTCAATGTCCCTATTAAACATAAATAAAAAGTATAGGGCTAGGAAAGAAAGAAAAATTCATGAAATGACAAAAAAGAGAGCACATTTTGGACTCGGGTTACATTGGATGTATTTAAAATCTCAAAAGGCCCTTGAAAAATTTAGAAATAATGAAGTCACAAGAGAAACAAAGGCCTGGGGGTATGCAGGGGTTAGGTTAGGAAATTGGTATTTGAAATTATCTTCTTTTTTCTCTGAACTGATCTCACCAAGACATTACTGTCTCCTCCCTTTTTCTCCAGTCCTTCGTGCCATGGAAAGCAATCTCTCAGTATGGCCCTCACTTGCTTTCTCTCTTGACACCCATATCCTAACCCTCCCATCCTGTAAGTTCTCTGTATCTTATATTTCAACTCTATTGCAATCCCCCTCTTCCTTCTTATACCAGGTCCTTTTATACTTTCAGCTTTTGAAAAAGGAATGTCCTTTTACAGCAGGAAAGTGCTTTTCCTGGGAAATGACTCACTCTCCATTCTACTTTTTGTAGAACGTTTTTTGTATGGTGACAC
Organism: Felis catus; assembly: GCF_018350175.1. NCBI lineage: Eukaryota > Metazoa > Chordata > Mammalia > Carnivora > Felidae > Felis > Felis catus. The sequence goes on from NC_058371.1 coordinate 136,025,551, forward strand.
ACACTGAAATGTAGCATTTTATGTGAGTGCCTGTCTCGCTCAAGATTTGAAGCTCTTGAGTGCAGGGGTTGTGACCTACTCATCTTTGTCTGTCAGAGCTCATTGTAGCAGCTAAAATAAGGTTGGTACTCAACCAATGTCCAGTGGACAGTGAAGTTACATGGGAGCTAAGTCCAGACTTTGCCAGGGTAGGTGGGTGAGATGGAAGCTTCTAGTAGTTTCCTTGACTGAGGCTTCCTTCACTTTTATTTTATGGGGGTTACTTTTTGGCAGTGACATGTCCTAATTCTTAGAAAACTCTGAGGAAAAATGTTTCAGGAATGGAGATCACTTAGGGAAGATAAGGAACTCAAAGGTTAGGTTAGTAAAGGTTGAGGTAATTCAGGGTAGAGAAAAGTCCCAACTCCACACAATCCTGTTCCAGGGAAGTTTGTGAAAGGATACCCCATTTTTTTTTTACAGTGGCATGCCATGCTCATATGTTTTACCATTTCTGTCAAACTTTAGTCACCCTTATTACTTCACCCTGGGGTGTGTCTTAGCTCAGGCTGCCCTAACAAAATATCACAGACTGGGTGGCTTAAACAACAGAAATGTATTTCTCACAGATCTGGAGGCTGCTAGTTCAAGATCAAAATGCCAACAAGGTAGGGATGCTTGGGTGACTCATTCAGTTAACCATCTGACTCTTGAATTTGGCTCAGGTCATGATCTCACAGTTCATGGGATTGAGCCCTGCATCGAGCTGTGCGGGGTCAGTTGCAGAGCTTGTTTGGTATTCCCTCTCTCTCTCTCTCTCTCTCTCTCAAAATAATTAATTAATTAATTAATTAAAAAATTAAAACAAAAAGATGCCAACGTGGTAGCTTTCATACCGAGGCATCTTTTCTTGGCTTTTAGGTGGTCACCATCTTGCAATGTGCTTACATGACTTCTTTGTGTGTATGGGGAGATTGAGCTCACTCTCTGATGTCTCTTCTTTTAAATTTTTTTTTAACATTTATTTATTTTTGAGACAGAGAGAGACAGAGCATGAATGGGGGAGGGTCAGAGAGAGAGGGAGACACAGAATCGGAAACAGGCTCCAGGCTCTGAGCTGTCAGCACAGAGCCCCAGAGCCCGACGCGGGGCTCGAACTCACAGACCGCGAGATCATGACCTGAGCCGAAGTCGGCCGCTTAACCGACTGAGCCACCCAGGCGCCCGATGTCTCTTCTTTTAAAGACACCAATCTCATTGGATGAGGGAGGGCCCTATCCTTATGACCCCATTTAGCCTTAATTATTTACTTAGAGGTCCTGTTTCCAAATATAGTCACATTGAGGGTTAGGGATTCAACATATGAATTTGAGAGGGACATAAACATTCAATTCATAATAGGGTGAAATCCTTAAATTATGGTTAAAGGTTTTGGCTAATTAAATGAAGCTTCAAGGGGCACCTGGGTGGCTCAGTCAGTTGAGCGTCCGACTTCAGCTCAGGTCATGATCTCATAGTGTGTGAGTTTGAGCCCCACATTGGGCTTTTTGCTGACAGCTCAGAGCCTGGAGCCTGCTTTGGATTCTGTGTCTCCCTCTGTCTCTGCCCCTCCCAGCTCATGTTCTCTCTCTCTCTCTCTCTCTCTCTCTCTCTCTCTCTCTCTCTCTTAAAAATAAATAAATCAAACTGAAAAAAATAAAGCTCCATGTAGAATCTCATGTATTAGCCAAGGGGTTGGGGCATAGAGACTTTCTTCAGTAATTCTCATATCATACCAGGGAAGCTGTATGTAGCTCATCCTGGCTGTCTTGGCATTTCCCACCTTGTACCTTCTCTTCTCCCTCATTCCCAGAGCTGGTTTCTCTTGTCACCTTCAGTCCCCTATAGAGAAGCAAAAGCTTCTTGCTTCTGAACACTGGTGCTTCAGGTTTGGGTTTTGCAACTTTCTTTCTTATACTTTATTCTGTTGATCACAGTTTACCCATCCTTTGTTTTATTCAGTTGGGAACATGTATTCCTTACTCATGTGATTATTGGTGGAAGTGAATGCTAAAAACTTCATTTTAATGTACTCTGGGGGTTACAGGTTTGCATTATTTATTTATTTATTTTGGATAATAGCTTATAACTTTTTGTAGAGAAGGGACTCCAATGAGGGAAGTGTTAAGCACCAGAACAGGACTCTACATGAGTTTGTTAGAGATGGGGAGATGAAAAGGAGAATTAAACCAGTAGGCAGCCATTTTTTGTGTCCATGCAGAGGACTCTGCTCTTTTCTAAAACTCTTTGGCATTCACAACCAATCAACAACAACCAAAAAATGCCCTCATAGAAAAAGGCAAGGGGCTCTACTCATGGTGTTGGAATAGAAACATGGGATACCATATACTATATCATATACTATAAATAAGCTGCAGTCAGAGTCTCTGGAGTTTTTTGATATAAAACAAAAGGAAAGAACACACTGTAGAAATAAAATGAGAAAAAAAAATCAGTGAAATTTCCATTGTGAGGATTTTGAGTTTTCGTTCTCCATTTTCCCTCCCTCTTTTCCCTTAACTTATGACATTAAAGAGAAAGGCAACTTCCCCTTAGCTGGCTGATGGCCAGCAGTCAGGCTCTGGGGCTCTGGGTGGTAGGACACATAACCTCAGCTCTCCTCCTTCCTGAAAGCTGGATTTCAGCAAAGCTTTGCAATGGAGTTGAGTCTTTTGTGCTCTGGCAGGCTAATCCATACTTTACAAAGAGTCTCTTGATAAGTTGGGTTACTCCTGTATCCAGGAACCACAACTCAGAGAGAAGGGGGCTCATAGACCTCTTTCTTCCAAATCCCAAGTGGTTAATTTCTATGTTTTTGTTGACATTTCCCTGTGTTTATATATTGTTGTTGTTTATGAGAGTCTAATGTCTCAAAAAAAAATGAATATGCTTCCCATAGTGTTGTCATTTTAATGTGGAGTTGTTTAATTTGCCTCGTAAAATACTTTAGTTTTCTTAAAAACTAATCTGTTTTTAAGATTGTGCACCAAAGGATTGTTAATGTTTCTGTGTAACTAGAAATACCTGAAGAAAAAAGAAAAAATCAAAACTTTTTTTAACTTTTACAACATTCACCACCTCCTCACTTAATATATTCCTTATCATTATTAAAGGAATCAAACTCTATGTTTCCTTATAAAGCTGTCTACCCCTCTGGAGAAGCATAACCTATCTCTCACTAGGGTGCCACTTAAATCTTGAGGAGAGTAAAGAAAACGTGTGAGGACCCCAGATCTGCATGTTTTCACATCTCTGTTGTGGATATGTGGGAATCGTGTGTGTGTGTGGGGGGGGGGGGGTGACTGTGTATTGCATGTGTGAATTGTGCATGTGGACTGTGCGTATTTTGTGCATGCGTGGAGACTGTGGGTGTGCGTGGGCTGGGTGTGAGTGTGGGGATTGTGTGTGTGTGTGCATGTGTGGACTGTGGGTGGCCTGCTCAACATTTTGGTGGATGTTTCATTCCCACCCCTTTTACTACGACCCTGGTCAGACCACTTTTATGCCCGTGACAGCTTCATGAAGCACAAAACATGGAGCAATACATGGCATGAAATTGGCAACAAAGCCGAGCAAAAGGAGGAACAATTCTCTGGCAGGATGTGTTCACAATATGGCTGATTGGATCTGGAAGCAGATGCCAGCAGCGGGTATTGTCCTGGTGACTGAAAAGACATGACCCCTGAGAAACCGAAGACAAGGAGGCTCTCCTCCCGAACCAAGGGGGAGGGGAGAAGAGGTGAAACCAATGAATAAATCAGGCAATGAAAACCAGGGAGAAAAGAAAATGCTAACGAGGACTTTTTATGGGGAAAAGGGGGCAGTTCAGTATGCAATCGCTCCCGCTCCCCAGCTAGCTGAACACTTTCTCAGACAATGGCTTTTTAACAGATGGGAGACCCAGTGAAAGAAGCCAACTTTTGCGCAGTGGAGAATCCCTGTTTGTTTAGTCTGCTGCTGGGCAGGTGTCTGGAGAAAGGCGATCCAGCAGGTTAAGTGCCTTGGTGCCAGTTTAATACAGAGCAGCCAAGATGTCAGAGGCGACTGGTTTTATTGGGGAGGACTGCGCTTCTTATAATGGTTTGTGAAATGCTGAAGAAAGGAAGCGGACTGGAAGTTGCCTCCTGAAGTGCCAGCCCTCTCTCCCTCTCCCCTCCCCCCCCCCCCCCCCCCCCCCCCCCCCCCCCCCCCCCCCCCCGTTGCTCTCTCACCTCTCTCTCACCAGCCCTGGGGCCAAAAAACTTGTTGAAGAGCTGTCCATCAAGTGAAGGATGAGGAGGGATGGGAATACCACACAGCCTGCATTCTCAAACCAAATATCATATTTCCAAACACTTTAAACACATAAAGGCAATTAAGTGCATTTAAAAGTGGGATGTAATCTTATTTTCATCAAGTGGGCTCTCTGAAATTTTACTGTGCTAGAGAGGCTTTGCATTATCCAGCAGACTTGAGAACCATTTAGACTCCATCACTGCACTAGAAGTTTTTGTGTTGGCTTCCAGTAGTGTTGGGCTCTGTGGACTGGGTTGCAGAGTTTGAGATGGATACACTGGGGCTATGGCTGGGGAGTCTGCAGACCTTCTCTTATAGCTCATTGGCCTTGCTCTTCCAGAGATTTTCAAGAAGGTGAATGTACTTTTTCAGAGATGAGCTAACTCTTGCAGAAGAAAAGTGTGTGTGTGTGTGTGTGTGTGTGTGTGTGAGAGAGAGAGAGAGAGAGAGAGAGAGAGAGAGAGAGAGAGAGTTGTGCTTGTAAAGAGGAAAAGTTCAGAAGATTTCCCCTCATTACAGAGAGTGCATGTAATAGAAGCCAAAGGAATATCTGTGTGAGGAATCTGGGGTTTGGTTTTCAGCCTTAATTATATTGTGAGGAGGACGTGTTCAAGGCGAATGAAGGATCTGGGTTGGGTGGGTGGCAGGGATATTATTCCCTTTGATTTGTGAGACATGGATTGTATGAGACGGGAACACAATGCCCACCCATCTCCTTACCCCTTACTACCAGCTAATTCTCATGAATCAGTAGTTTATTCACCATTTTCAACCACTTTATTCCTAATGTAACAAAGGCATTATCATGTGGGCTGGTATTTGCCTCACTCCGAGACATGATTCACCAGGGTTGGAAGCTTATAACTCAAAGCGACTCTGGTCGCAGTCCTCCATAAGGCAGGGCTTGGCCATTCATGAGACAAAGAGCACTTTGAAAAGATCGAGAGAATAGTCATTGGAAATTGTAAAAGACAGAAAACTTCTCATTACATGTTAATAATAGAGTTTAATACTTTGTTTCTGTGCAATCTCATGAAATTCATTTTATTTTATAAGAATTTTTAAAAGGATTAGCTTCTTTTTGCATAAAGTTATCAGCTTGCTGTTAATAGCTTTAAAATATGCTGAATGTTTTTGACATGAAAATCAAGTATCTCATTATCGCTGTTATCAAAAACATTTAGTGAGCATCTCCTATGTACAAAGAGCTGGGTTGAAGAGTCACAGGACAGAACCCTGTCCCAAGGTATTTTGATAGTCTGTCCCAATGAATCATTTTTTCATGTCTTTGCAGTGGTTTAGCTCTCACAAAACAGCATGTCTAAGTTTGAAGGGAGTTGGGGTACCAAAGGGGACAAGAATACTGGGACATTTGGTGCACTATTCTGTGCATCTTTTAATGCCATCCCTAAATAACAATGATGATGACAAAATTACAACTGTCATGTATTGGAAACATACAATATAAAAGGACTGTGCTGAGTGCTTTAAATTATTATTAAATTCCCCTAGCTACTCTATGTGGTTTCTGCTCATATTATTCCCATTTTATACATGGAGTCTGAGCTTAGCGAGTTTAAGAAACCGTAGTCTTTTAAGAAGTGGCACTGCTTGGATTTAAGCGCAGTCCTGTCTGACTTCAAAGCCATATTCCTAACCATTTTGTCCTGTTGCTTAGTTCTGCAAATACATAAGAATGTATTTATTTGAGTAAAACTTATATGTTGGATATCTACTATTTGAAAACAAAGTATATAAAATCTTGGCAAGATTTTATTTAAGAAATAAGTCTTAGGAGGGTCTTGTGGTGAAATACAAAGTGATCAAATCTTTTTTAGAAATTATTTATTTAAAGTCAAGTTAGTTAACATACATTGTTGTATGGGTTTCAGGACAAAGTAATTAAATCTTTATGTACCTTGTCAGATATATGAACCTTGGATGATGGGAGACAAAAAACATCAATAACTTTCAATAACTATATTCCAGTTCCAGTTATCTATGTCTAAGAGTTTCGCAGAATTATTTCAGAGTGTTGACAATGTGTGCTTTTACTAACTCCATCAATAAAGCAATGACATCGAAGTCTATTTTACTTTGTTTATTATTTTAAAGACTGCATGTTAAGAGGTAGAGTAAGGGTTATTAGTGGTTACTATTGAAATGCCAAAATTAAACTAATGCTGAAATCCTCAAGGTTGGCCCTATCATCAAGCACCAGCCTGACTCTGCATTCATAAAGGGGTTTTTAGTAGAAATGAGAGGTTTCAGGTAGTACTTGTCATTCCCATGAAGATCTTCAATCAGTGACCTCTCCGTGGTTCCTGTATCTCATCTGACATTCATATTCAGTATAAAAGTAATTCCACCAGAATTAAAAGTTATTTTAGATTTACATTAAAAAAAACGCAGAAATGGAGTCTCCTGCTATCTTTGTTAAGTGTTTGTTGGGCTGTGGTTGTATAGTTCTTAACCAGTATGAAGATGAGGGGGACCCAGAAAGGAAACTAGTGTTCTTGTGTAAACGTCAGTTCAAAGAAGAATGCTCAGGTCAAGTCTCTGGGTTACGAACCAAAATTTGGAAATAGATGATTTTAAGGTTCCATTCAATTAAGGTCCAGCTTGAGAAAAAAACTTGATCTTTACAATCTTAACTCCATTCTGTTACATGGCAGGGATTTACACAGATGCTTCTGTTGGTGCTTTGTAAGTATTTATTAAATATTTGTTGAAAGAAAATGAATATACATCTTTCCTTCCATTAGTCGACTGTATGCTACTTGAAAGCATAGACCAGCTTATTCTCTTTTTTGCTTTCAGCCATCTGCTGCATACTACATGCTCAATACATATTTGTTGAATGAATACATTTATTAACCCATTTTACAGACAAGGAAACCAAGACAGAGAAAGGTTAAATAACTAGTCTTGTCATGCAGCTAGCAAGTGGTCGGGAGAGTCAGGATTGGAATCCTGGTTTTAGAGCAGGAGTTCTTAGCCATAATGATAATGTGTGGCTAATTAAAGATGTCCACAAGTTCTTTGAGATTTTTCTCATTTTGAGTTGAGATCTTTGCCTTCCTCTCTTTGAATTTGGGTCAGTTATGCAACTGCTTTGATCAACAGAATATGTAGGAGATAATACTATCACAGCTACTAGGCCTAGGCTGGGCCATGTAAAAAGTCTTACTACCCTGAGACAGCCATATTGGAGAGGACTCACATAGGTGCCCCAGCAGTGACCAGCCTTCCAGCTATCCCCACTAAGGTACTAGACATGCACGTGAAGTTATCTAGTTCAGCTCCTCTGCCAGCTGAGTACCGCTGAGTAACCTCTGTCAGCTTCCAGCTGAGTCCTGAATTCCTGACCCATGAAATTGTGAGATACTAAAAAAAACACTTTAACAGTAATGACAGTGACACCACCACCATCATCAAGGATGTTATTGAAGTCACTAAGCTTTTGGTAGTTTGTTATATACGGCAGTAGGTAACTAGTAAGGAAGTCTGTAATTGAATGGAAAGGTATGGAATTCCACAAACCTCAAGATGAAAGAACATCTGTGTGAGAAAAGAAAGAGATAAAGAGAATTACTATTGTTGTTGGAAGTTACTATAAACTGCTTGGTCATATAGGTGACACAGATCATGCTTTCCTGACACAAAGACAAAATAGAGTAAGGATGAATGACTCATTCCATAAAAGTGAAGTATGTGTGTAAAACTGGACTTATTTTGCTAATAATTTAGTCACTTAAGTGGTAGAGGATGTAACAGAAAACTGACCCTTAATTCAGGTTTCTACTTGGATATCTAACAGGTGTCTCAAATTTAGCATATCCAGCATAGAACTCAAGTTTTCCACTTTATCTTTTCTGGACTACTTCTTCAGCATTACACATCTCAATATATGATAGTTTCTCAGGTTCAAAACTTCGGGGTTTTTGACTCTGCCCATATCCAATATTCAATCCACCTGCAGTTTTATCTATATTGCCTTCAAATTTATAGCAACTCTATGGGAAAGCAACAGGTTTTGTGTGAATAAAAACAAAGAGTTCCATGGTCAATTATAGTTGAAAAATTGATGAGGTCCTTTGTTGTAAGATTTTTTTTCTAAAAAAAGAATGTAGAGCCACTACAGTTTAGGATAATGTACTTTATGGCTCAGGCAATGTTTCCTCCCCCCAAAATTATTTGACCAGTATTAATGTTACATGGAACAAACTTGGGGAAAAGCTGTTCTGGCATCATATATCCTGTATTCAGTAAAGTATTTAATAGTTTCTGTGATACTGTTGTGGAAATGGAAGAGAAATGTGGGATGCATGAGAATATTGTCAGGTGGGTTTACTTCTAGTCAAAACAAAAACATTCAGGGGGTGCCTGGGTGGCTCAGTCAGTTAAGCGACCGGCTTCAGCTCAGGACAAAAACATTTATGGAAAGTGATAAAGAGACCTCTTCAGTAGAGAGAGATTTTTTTTATGGCAATGGCATCAATTAATATTTTAATCACCATATTAAATGGCAGTATGGAAATTTAGCAAGTTTGTGAATACTCACAAAGTTGGGTGAGCTAGCCAATACGTTGGGTAGATTCAAAACCTTTTCTTTAGATTGGAATGTAGAACTTGAAAGCATCAAATGATATTGTCCAGGCATAGTAGAAAAAAAATCTACATACTTAATTTTCAAGAAAGATATATTGATTAACTATAAGATCGAGATAGATTTGGCCTGACAGTGGAAAAGACAAGTTTGTATGGTTGCAAAAAAATGCTTATGCAATATTAATCTCTATTTGTGGAGAAGTCTAGATAAACAGACCTGATAAATAAGTATGCATATATCGTAAACTCTCTCAAGGCAAAATTTCTGCATCTGTTAATGCAGAAGCCTCATCACTTTTAGACAGTCATGCTATTTTTTTGTTTCTCTCTAGTCAATGACCACCCCTGTTCTGAAGCCTTGACATTTCCTCTTCCCTCAAGCTCTTTCCTCATACCTTTTTACTTTCTCTTTACTTCCTCTTCTCTCTTACTCAGGGTACATCAACTACTGTAAAAGCCACACACTTGTCTGTATTAATCAGCGTAGGTATTGGCTCTAATATAAAGCCCTCAAATTTCAGTGTATTAAAATAATGAGGTAACTTTTTATCCACACAATAATTTAATGCAAGTGTTCCTTGTTGGGTAGATATCCTACTTCCTTACGTAACTTCTGAGCCCAATATATCTACCAAAATTCTAGAATTAATTATTGAGCAGATAGTTCACAGAAGGGGTAACGTACATTTATTCTAATATTTCTAGCATTCAGCAAAGTGACAGGCATTCATTCATTGATTTAACAAATATTTATTGAGTGCCAACTTTGCATTAGCCAGTGTTCTCAGCCCTGGTAAAGCTGATAAGACAGAAAATGTTACAGTTTTCATGGAGTTTGTATTATTGTGGGGAAAGACAGATAATAAACACATAATCAATGAGTGAGATAATAATAGGGCTCTGAAGAAAATACACCTGAGGGATGTGATGGAGCTTGTGCATATGGGAGCTACTTCAGATTGATAGACCCTTTTGAAAATATGAGACTTTAATTGAAACCTGTCAAGATGAAGCTGCCTCTACAAAGATCTGGTGAGAGGGTGTACCAAGCAGAGCAAGGAGTGGATGCAAAGGATCCAAGCAGGAATCAACTTGGTGTGTTCTAGTAACTGGACAAGGATAGAAGATAGGAGATGAATTTATAGAAGTAATGGGGGTTGCGTTATTATAGAGCCACACTGGAAGTACTAAGGAATTTGGATTTTATTCTGAATGTGAATAGAAGTCAAATGAGGGTTTTCAGCAGGGAGTGATATGACCTAATATACTTTTTTCAAAGTTGGCTCTGGCTGGTGCATGGAGACGAGATTCTGAAGAGGACCAGAGCAGAAGGAGGGAAATCAGCAGAAGCAGGAGTTGCAGTAATGCAGGTAAAAGACTATGGACCTGGTTGAGGATGATAACAGTGGAAATGCATAGAAATGGACAGATGTGGGCTATGTTTTAGAGTGAGAATTGGCAGGAATAGATTTAGATTTGCCAGTGTGAGCATCTGGATGAATGGTGGTGACACTTACTGAGATGGTGAAGACCTAATTTGAATAGGCCAACTTTGAGGTACCAATTAAATATGCAAATGGAATTATCAAACAGGCAGGTGGATGTACTGTCTGAAGTATAGGGGAAAGACTAGAACTGGAGGTATCAGGTTTGGGTCATTCACCTCTTTGTAAGATGGCCACGGCAGTCCGTCACATCCCAGTCAAATGGGTACAAAAGAGTCTCCCATACTTTGTCTGTTTCCAAGAAAGAGGAAAGTTTGTCAGACTTATCCTCATACTCATTGACTAGAGTTGCATCACATGACTGTGCCTAAGTCAGCCATTGACAAAGAGAATGGGCTAACCATAGTGGGCTTGGTTAATCAGAACTAGCCCTTAGACTGAGGGTGGAGCCAGCTTTTCCCAATATCTAAGGCAATATGGAGGTGAGTGGATGTGTGGACAAATCAAGGGAAGGAGAAAAGATGGGACAGATATTAGGGGTCAACCAACATTCTTGTTAAAGTCCAATTAAGTTTTCTTATCATTAAACAGGACAGTGCATTACCTCACAGTATGTGTGATCTCAACTGAGTCAATGGTATGAAAGCTTTGTAAACCATAAAACAGTATAAAATAGTTAAGTTAGTTTGAATCAGACTGTTCCTAACATTGCTCCATTTCTCTGTTTTACTCAAGGGTTGCTGGTGTTCTGGCAGTATTTGTTATTATGTTGCTTAAGAGTTTCTTTCAAAGGCTTAAGAAATGAATTGAGGATTAAGCATAAGTTTAGCTGCCCTTAACATGTTTCCTTTCATCAGTAGACATGTGTTTCCATCAGTAGACATATGTTTTTCCCTTACCATGTGTCACTAATGTTTTTGTCCTTTCTTGTATCCAACACATGAAACATGGAATTATTTTCAAACTTATGAGAAGGAAGTTCATCAGAGAGCCTGCTGAACTCTCTGAGGCATTCATTTGCCCTTTGGTAGAGAGCAACACATAAGAAAGTGACTTACCTGAACTTGGCTGCTGGCAGAGTTGAAATGTTCATTTCTCAATTATTAAGAGCCTAAAAGGTAGTAGGTGCTGATCAGAACATATAATAAATGTCACCCCTGATCTAGAATACAGGAATTATCAGTTCCAATGATAGGTTTAATGTCCACTGTATTCTACTTGCTTTCAAACATTTTTATATAGATATTAACATATCACAAGTGCTTTTAGGGCAAGGCACACGGCTATATTGTGTACCAACATTTTGTTTTTAGCTATTTGTTCATTTACAAGCATTTGTTGTGTGTCTAACATATGCTAGACCCTGTACTAGGATTTTAAATAAAATAAATATGATCTTTTATTCTTATATTTTATGGGGCATACCCATTAGGAAGGAAGTTAGTAATTACACTAATAATCAGGTATGCATCTGACACTTGTGAGGCCTGGGGCAAAAGGACAAATGGATGCCATGTATCAAATATTTAAATACTTAATAGTGATGAGCTCTGACATTTGTCCAGTTCATGTTTTCTTCTGGAACCTCAAAGCTCACACCCTGGGGAGTTTCCTTGCAACATGGAGGCTAAAGGAGGCTTGCTCTCTTCCAAGTCAGTCCTGCTACTTGTGACCCTGAGTGGCAACAAGAAGCGTCTGGCAAAGGGCAAGAAAGAAGGTGGGCTGTGTCCCAGTTGGTGGACTGAATCAGACACTGACATAGGAACAGACATTGTCCAGATGCTGGGAACTGGGCTGGGAGGTCTCATGAGTCACTTTCTCATCCCCTTTTAGGCAGTTGTAGAGGAGAGAGATGGAGTGCAGTCTTCTGGGAAACTCTGTCTGCTTTGGGTGTTCTGGGGCAACAACTTCAAACAAAGGGGACTTCTACTATCTATTTCCCAGAGCAGAGGCTGAGATTTTCTTCTTCCTCAATCGACGCAGGTTCCTTTGTTCTCGACCGGGCATGGTGCAGCTTGCTCAGGACATCCTTCCATAATTCACTCAAAAGTAGACTGAACTCTCAACCCTCTTTTTTGGAGACTAAAAAAAAATTGTGTTCATTTTGATATCTGTGATATGTGTGGTTCTCTAAAGCAAGGGGCCTACGACAGAATCCCTCTTGCCTGGGTTTAAGTGTAGTTTGCCGGTAACCTTACACATGCATATGTAGCTATAAGCCGTGATAAGGGCTATGAAGGAAGAAGACAGAGGGCTAGGAGGAAGTGTGTACAGGAACGGCCATTTAGAGGAGTGGTGTGTGTGGTGTAGGTCAGGGAAGGCCTCCTGGAGAAAGTTTTAGGTAAGGCTGAGACTAGAGTGTAGGCTTACATTAACACCTAATCTGAGCGATGTTCTCAAGTTAGCTAATACATTTCATGGAAAGTTAGACTGCAACTCAGGTTCTTACAAAATGTAATCTTCATGTTTATTATTTTTTTATGAAAGTAATAACTCTTCATTACAAATCAAGTAATATAGATCTATAAGGTTAAAAAAATGACTATTTCCTGTAAAACCACCTCTCAGGAGATTTGAAATTAATACTGTGATTTAATTTTCTCCTAGGTTTTTTCTCATATATATACACTAATTTTTTATGTGCATATACAAATAATCACTTATTATTTTGTATCTTTCACTGCTCCAAGGTGGAGCCCTTTGTTCACTTTCATGGTAACCACCAGTTGACCAGTCACCTACTTTCCAGTTCCCGCAGTAGGATCCATAGGGGACTGAACATGTCCAATTTGTATTCCTTTCTATGGGTAAACATAATGTAGATAATTAATTACACCTAAAGCTAAGATCCATATAGTTTCTGTGTCATTTATGCATTAACCTGTCTGCTGGCTGTGGTGTGAAATCTAATAGGTTGGAATGAGTGCAACTCAGTTATTGTTCCTTTCCCTAATTTCCCATCATACTACCATCATCATCATCATCATCATCATCATCATCATCATCATTTGTTTCCCTTTTATTTTCAAATGATGCCTGAGGTTGCAGTGCTTATTCCTCTTTTAATGCCTGGAGACCATCTTCTTTCTCTTTATATTTGTAAACGCACTTGAGGCCAGTTCTGTGAGATATGGTCTACACCAAATCATGAACTCTCTCTTGGTCTTATTAGCTGTTATTGTCTATGTTGTTTCTAGGACTGAATTTAGAGAGTCCTAAACCTATATTCAGTTTTTGGTTTTGTTGTTTACTGATGGCGTGAACTTGGACAGGCAACTTCACTTCTCAGTGTTCTCCTTGTAACACAGAACATCAGAGTTCACTCTGACCTCCCCTTAGGGCTACTGAAAGATTACACTGAGATGAAGTGTGTGAAAGATCTTTGTGAACTGTAAAGTTTGTACTAATATTTTCTGGAATAAATTTCTGTTTAACTGAGCAATCACTACTTCCCTCTGCTCTTTTAATGACCATGTCCATAGTCATTCCCTAGAAAGTATGTCCTGAATCAAACAAGACAGAGGATAGAATAGTGTGCCCATTTTATTTCCTCCAACATGAATATACTTTCTTTTAAATATGGAAAAGTTTTACATATATATAGTTTTATATGTAGCATCCTTTATTTTAGTATATAGCTTAACACTTATAAATAACCACCATACAATTATTTCTCAATTTCAAACATTCCTTCTCTGTGGAAATTCTGATGGTAAGATGAAGGGAACATGCATTTATAATGAGTAGGCAGCTGACTTTTTTTATGGTTGATATAGAATTATGGTCTATTATCTATAGTTTGTTGCAAATAATGCCTAGGAAAGGTTTTAGGTGATTCATTAGGTGGTAATTTAAGTCCCTGCATATTATTATTGTTAATTAATGATAATAAAAACAATCCAAACGTTGGCATAGGGAGAGGTGACATCAAGTTTGATAGACTTTCTTGAGAAGGTTCCAAACACCACATAGATTTGGGGTTTTGTTTGAGCAGCTTTGTTGACCACTTTCATAATCCTGAAGCTGAAGCCAAGATGAGTTATTACTCATTTAATGTGTAGGCTGTTCCCCCCCCCACCCCTAATTGTAAATTATACAATCTCAGCCTCTATAGCCAGCAATATCTGACTTTATTGCTTTCCATTTTATGAAAATTAATTACAGCTCACATTCTGACACTGAAATTAAGGAGTAAGCACTAAATCTTATACACAACAATAGGAAATTAAGAGAACATTCTTTATTATCAGAATAAAGGGGGTGCTTTTTCTTCTCTTAAGGCACTGGACTATGAGATAAAATCAGATTTAAACAAGCATTGCTCCTCCTTAACTTGTGTCACTGCAGCATGAAAGACAGAGTAGAATTATGATATTTTAATTTTAAAAAACTACAACTCTTTCTATTTTGTCCTGAGGGACATTGTTTTGTGATAGCATGGTAGGCTATGGAACTCTGTCCCTGTAGGCACTGTCTTAGTAGGGAGCCAGGAGATGTAGGATGTGAGATAACTCATCTCTGTACCAATAATGGACCAAATTCACTGGATTCTATGAATTCCTCCAAAAGAAAAAATAATTTTGTAGAGAAAACTATAAGTATAAATAGCAAAGAGATTGAGATGTGTATACGAGTAAATGTGCCCCCTTGTGCTGGTATCATCCTTTGGCCACAGTTTTCACAAGAGCAGCAATTATATATACTATCCAACTTTATAAGTATTTCACAGTTAGTAAAGTATTTTCAAATACACATTTTATTTAGTAATCACAGTAATCCAGTGATAAAATTATTTTGTATACTTATTTATTTTTATTGAAGTATAGTTGACACACAAAATTACCTTAGATTCAACTTTACAACAGTGATTCGACAAATTTATATATTATGCCGTGCTTACCATAAGTGTGGCTACCATCTGTCACCATACATTGCTATTACAGTACCACCGATTATATTCCCTGTGCTGTAGCTTCTATCCCCGTGACTTATTCATCCCATAACTGGAAGCCTGGATCTCCCACTCCCTTTCACCCATTTTGCCCATCCACCCACCCCCTTTCCCTCTGGCAACCATCAGTTTGTGCTCTGTAATTATGTGCTCTGTATCAGTCTGTTGCTTTTTGTTTGTTTATTCACTTGTTTTGTTTTTTTAGATTCCACGTATAAGTGAAATCATATGTTGTTTGTCTTTCTCTGCCTTACTTCACTTGGCATAATGTACTCTAGGTTCATTCATGTTGTCACAAATAGCAAGATCTCATTCATTTTTATGGCTGAGGAATGTTCCATTATACACACGCACGCGCATGCACACACACACATACACACACACACACGATACATTTTCATTCATCAGCAAACACTTAGATTGCTTCCATATCTTGGTTATTGTAAATAATGCTGCAATAAGTATAGGAGTGCATATATCTTTTTGAATTAGTATTTTCATTTTCTTAGGATAAATGCCTAGTGGTGGAAAAACTGGATCATATGGTACTTCTATTTTTTATTTTTTGAGGAATCTTCATACTGTTTTCTACAGTGGCTGAACCCATTTTCATTTCTACCACTAGTACTAGAGGGTTCCTTTTTTTCCATATTCTTGCCAAACACTTGTTATTTCTTGTCTTTTGATTCTAGGCATTCTGACAGGTGTGAGGTGATACCTCAGTGTGGTTTTGATTAGCATTTCCCTGATGATTAGTGATGTTGAGCATCTTTTCATGTGTCATGAGAAAGTTAAAGACAGAAGGGGTCAGAAACCTATTCACTTCTTCTCCCCTGTCCTTAGCTACATTCTTTGAGGCACTTCTGTGGCAATCCATGGAGCATAGTTTGAAAACCGATTGCATAAAATTTAAAGTGTTCAATAAATGTTCAAACAGCATTCACTGAGCCCTCCCTGTATACAGCCACATAGTAACTGAGAAAGTTCTGTCCTTTCCTGCCACTGACCTAGTCTCTTTCTGATAATAAACAGAAGCATGTCTTTGAGAGACTCTAAAATAAGCATAGCACTGGCATCTGTTTTTGCTTCCTTAGCTAAAAACTAAATGTGAGGCTAAAAATCTTTGACGGGTTTTATTGCCACCATTATGAGGTATGCTGCATTAGATATTTACACAATTTAGGGCGGTGTTTTTGTGTGTGTTGAAATTTATCAGTACTGTATCTTGATACTCTTATTCAGAGGTGTCTTGATAGTTAATGCCCCCAAAAGTCAATGTTACTATATTTCACCACTACATTTCAAGTGGTAGTAACTACAGGTTTTCTTGCCATGTGGCCGATCATCCATGTGACCCTCCCACTGGAAAATACCATGTATTATAATGTTTTTGAGCTTCCAAGTTTTGAATAACATATTTCTCCCCCTCATCAACATTCATTGACATACATCAATATTTTGGATAAATGGTATGAGTCAAAGATTATGCCTAGATACCATCAAATGACCTCAGTTCTGACTCCATATCAGAATTACGATAGCTACTGTCCATAAATGAGTCTATGGATTTAAATTTCATTTCATTAATCTAAGTAAATCCATTATTTTCATGGAATGTCTACCATGTGTCAAATGCTATGCTAGCTGCTGAGGTAAAGCAGTGAACAGAAGAGACACACACTGTCCTCTGTGAGCTTATAGTCTGGTGAGGTAGCCATATTAATAAACAGAGAGCTACTTGTGGTTAATGTGAAAAATCTTTTGAAACAACACAGGGTCCTAAGTCAAGACTTTGAAGAGGAATTTAATTCAGTCTTAGGAAGTGACATTAAAGGACTTGGTGTTAGATAAAGATAAAAATGGTAGGTATTGGAAAGGAACTTTTGGAATAGCAGAATATGGGGCTAGCTAAGTCCCTTTCTCAAAAATCAATGATAGAAATGGAAGAAACTTTCAAAAAACAACAATTTATTAAGGACTCTAGAAACTTAGAAACATTTATTCAAGAAAAACAACAAAATCTTAAATAACGGTGGGGTTTTAGCTCTTCAGCTCTATTGGTATAGAAGTTGTACCAGGGTAGGGTAAGGGGTAAGAACTACTTGAAGAGGCTGACTTGATTTGGAGCAGGTACATGCCCTGAGGCATTGTAAGCAGTAGCAATCTCAGTGGCAAACAGAAAATTCCAGCTTCAGAGCTAGCTTGGTGTTGTCATTGAGGTGGGGTAAGCAATAGACATGCATACTAGAAAGAAATTCAGCAGGGAGATCTAGGTAAATAAGGTAGCCATAGTGAGCCTTAAACTCTCACATAGCCTAGGTGGTTTTGAAGGGTGTATGCTTGTAAAAGGCTATGCACATTCCCAAGAGAGACTAGAGAGGACCTAGTTATCTAATGCCCCCTACCTCAACGTGAGGCCTAGAAAATGCACAGGGGAGAATGGGAAACCCCAGAAAAAGCAAAAGCAGGATAAATGACTGAGCTTTTAAAGTAATTTCTATCTCTTTATTGATGTTTTTTATTTGATGAGTCATTATTGTCATGCCTTCCTATAAATTTTTTCCCAGCTTCATCAAAGCACAATTGACAAATAAAAATTATACAAAGTATGTTTTCTAATGCAGTGGTACTAAATTAGAAATGGATAACTGAAAGAAATTTTGGGAGGGTAGGAATCTATGAAAATTAAAAAAGAAACACACCTAGGTGTTCAAAACATAGGCGTGGGCTGCAGGAAGATTGGCAGCCTCACTCACATCAAGCAAAGCTGCTGTGGGGTGCCTTTTGCGATGGTGCTAAGAAGGCAACTGTTTTATACAGTTTCTATGGAGTGGGACACACAGATGGTGAATGGGTCCTTGCTGCTTGACCCTGCGGGCCTGGAGGCAGAGGAGCCAGGATCCTGCCCCATGGCTGTCATCCTGCAGCCCGAGAAGTGCACTGTGTTCCAATGCACATGGTGTGCTATGCTGTGCTCGCTGATTCTGCACCTCTCCTGGGACCTGTTACAGTCCCTTGGATCTGTAGTTTTCTATAGAGTCACAAATGACATGGTATGGGAAGCTCCCTTCCTAGTTGGCATTGAGGGTTGGTTCAAAGGGAGCACAACCTTGTATTCTGTATTACCTGTGGGACTCCAATTGGTTTCCATTTGTATTCTACCCATGCTGCCCTGGCTGCTGTCTCAGTGACAAAATGATGTGCTCTTAAAAACAAAAGTCACAGTAAATGAATCTGAGATAGATATTCACAACTTTCTACCAGAAATTGTTGCAGAGCTGAAAGAGAAGATAATGTTAATGCATGCTCATTTAAATTCACTGATAATTCTGAAGGAAGTAACTCCTGACTAGCCCAAGCCAGAAAACTGATCCAGAATCAAAACTTAAGTATGGGGTCAGGCCTAATTGCAATCTTCAACAGCAGGCACTGTTTGATCAATTCTCAAGAAAGATTGGCTTCAAGAATGGATGGGAAATGGGGTTTATTATTATTACCTCTACGTTGATTTTCTAAATGATTTGTGAAGCTGTTTCTAGAAGATGAAAAGCTTAGAAGCCTCTGTCCAGGTTTTTTTTTTTTCAACGTTTATTTATTTTTGAGACAGAGAGAGACAGAGCATGAACGGGGGAGGGGCAGAGAGAGAGAGGGAGACACAGAATCGGAAACAGGCTCTAGGCTCTGAGCCATCAGCCCAGAGCCTGACGCGGGGCTCGAACTCACGGACCGCGAGATCGTGACCTGGCTGAAGTCGGACGCTTAACCGACTGCGCCACCCAGGCACCCCTGTCCAGGTTTTATAACTGTTTGCCTTAAGAACTTATTTTAGCTTGTCATTTTCATAAATACTTATTTCTGAAAACATCTTTTATTGCAAATTCAGGTTAAGAGACAATGTCTTGTCAATGCTCTCATTTAAAGATGCACCGTTGTTATGACAATAGAGTTGTATTTAATGTTGAAAAATAAAGGAAATGCATCTACAGAACTCATGGGTCAAAGAAGAAGTCACAAGGGAAATTAGAAAATAATATGAATTGAATGAAAATGGAAACACAATTATGGGATTGCTAAAACAGTGTTCAGAGGAAATTTTTATAGTGTTAAACACCCATATTAGTAATGAAGAAAGATCTCAAAAAAATAACCTAAGGGACTAGAAAAAGAACAGAGCCAACTAAACCTAAAGCAAGTTGAAGGGAGGAAATAAAACATACATCAAAAAATGGAAAACATAAAAACAATAGAAGACATCAGTGAAACCAAAAGTTAGTTTTTTTGGTAAGAAAAAATTTTTAAAAATTGCCAAACTTTTATAGAGACTCGGCAAGCAAAAAAGAGAGAAAACTCAAAGTCAGGAATTAAAGAGGGGACACCATTACTGTCCTCACAGAAATGACAGTTTGTGAGTTTCTAAAAATGTGTCCATTTCTTACAGATTGCCCAGTTTGCTGGCATATAATTGCCTTAGTGTTCTCTTATAATTGTTTGTATTTCTGTGGTGATGGTTGTGATATCCCCTATTTCATTTGTGATTTTTTTATATGTTTGGATCCTTTCTATTTTCTTTTTTGATAAGTCTGGCTAAAGGCTTATCTGTTTTGTTAATTCTTTCAAAGAACCAGCTCTTTGTTTTGTTGATCTGTTCTACTATTTTTTTGTATGTGTTTGTTTCTATATCATTTATTTCTGCCCTACTCTTTACGATTTCCTTCTGCTGGCTTTAGGCTTTATTTGCTGTTCCTTTTGTAGCTCCTTTACATGTAAGTTTATGTTGTGTATTTGGGACTTTCTTGAGATAGGCCTGAATTGCAATATACTTCCCTTTTAGGACTGCCTTTGCTGCATCCCAAAGGTTTTGGACTGTCATGTTTTCATTTTCATTGGCTTCCATGTATTTTTTTAAATTTCTTCTTTAATTTCCTGGTTAACCCATTCATTCTTTAGTAGGATGTTCTTTAACTTCCATGTATTTGAGGGCTTTACAAATTTTTTCTTTTGTTTGACTTCAAGTTTTATAGTGCTGTGATCTGAAAATATGCATGATATGATTTTGATCTTTTTGTACTTGTTGAGGGCTGATTTGTGACCCAGTATGTGATATATTTTGGAGAATGTTCTGTGTACACTTGAAAAGAATAGGGGCGCCTGGGTGGCGCAGTCGGTTAAGCATCCGACTTCAGCCAGGTCACGATCTCACGGTCCGTGAGTTCGAGCCCCACGTCAGGCTCTGGGCTGATGGCTCAGAGCCTGGAGCCTGTTTCTGATTCTGTGTCTCCCTCTCTCTGCCCCTCCCCCGTTCATGCTCTGTCTCTCTCTGTCCCAAAAATAAATAAACGTTGAAAAAAAAAATTAAAAAAAAAAAAAAAGAAAAGAATATATTCTGCCGCTTTAAGATGAAATATTATGAATACATCTGTTAAGTTCATCTGGTACAGTGTGTCATTCAGAGCCATTGTTTTCTTGTGGATTTTCTGCTTAGATGATCTGTCCATTGTTGTAAGTGGGGTATTAAAGTCTCCTACTATTATGGTATTATTATAAATGGGTTTCTTTATGTTTGTGATTAATTGATTTATATATTTGGGTGCTCCTAAATTGGTAGCATAAATATTTATAGTTGTTAGATCTTCTTGATGGATAGACCGCTTAATTATGATATAATGCCCTTCTTCATCTCTTGTTAGTCTTTGTTTTAAAATCTAGTTTGTCTGAGATAAATATGGCTACGTTAGCTTTCTTTTGATGTCCATTAGCATGATAGATGGTTCTCCATCCCCTCCCTTTCAATCTGAAGGTGTCTTTGGGTCTAAAATGAGGCTCTTGTAGGCAGCATATCAATGGATCTTGCTTTTTTGTTTTTTTGTTTTTTTAAATCAATTTTGATACCCTATGTCTTTTGACTGGAGCATTTAGTCCATTTACATTCAGAGTGATTACTAAAAGATGAATTTAGTGCCACTGTGTTACCTGTAGAGTTGGTGTTTCTGTTGATGCTCTCTGGTCCTTTCTAGTCTTTGTTGCTTTTGGTTTTCTTTTTCCCTCCACTTAAAGAGTCTCCCTTAAAATGTCTTGTAGGACTGAACTCCTTTAGGTTTTATTTGTCTTGGAAACTCTCTCTTTCTCCTTCTATTTTGAATGACAGACTTGCTTGATAGAGTATTCTCGGTTGCTTATTTTTTCCATTCAGCGTATTGAACATATCTTGTCACTCCTTTCTGGCCTGCCAAGTTTCTGTAGACAGATAGGCTGTGAATCTGATCTGTCTTCTATTGTAGGTTAAGGACTTTTTTCTCTTGCTGCTTTAATGATTCTTTCCTTGTCTGTGTATTTGGTGAATTTCACTATGATATGTCTTGGTGATGGCCAGCTTTTGTTGAATTTAATAGGAGTTCTCTGTATTTCTTAGAGTTTTATGTCTGTGTCCTTCCCCATATTAGGGAAGTTTTCAGCCAAAATTTACTCACATAAACCTTCTGCCCCTTTTTCTCTCTCTTCATCTTCTGGGACTCCTATGATATGAATGTCATTCCATTTTAATAAATCACTGAGTTCCCTAATTCTGCCTTTGTGATCCTTGACCTTTGTTTCCCTCTTCTTTTCAGTATCATTATTTTCCATACTTTTATTGTCTATATTGTTCCTCTGCTTCATCCATCCTCATTTTTATGGCCTCCATTTGGGTTTGCATTTCAGTTATAGCACTTTTAATTTTGGCCTGACTAGATTTTACTTCTCTTATCTCTCCAGAAAAGGAAACTCTGGTGTCTTCTATGCTTTTTCAAGCCCAGCTTGTATCCTTACAATTTTTGTTTTAAATTCTAGTTCAGACATCTTACTTATATTTGCATTGATTAAATCCCTGGCCACCATTGCTTCCTGTTCTTTCTTTTGAAGTGTACTCCTCTATCTTTTCATTTTGGAGGAAGAAACAACAACAACAATAATACAATGAAATAAAAATTCAAAAATTAAAATAAAGGAAGCTAGATCCTAGGTGTGCTTTGGTTTGCTTGTTAAGAGAAGCTGCCATATTCTCTCCCTCAAATTATGAAGATTGTTCTATTAATCCTCAGATTGATATTCTAGGTGTTCAAAATGGTTTGGTTTTGCTCTAGCTATGTTCAAGGAATAAGACAAGCCCAGAGTCCCTTACTATTCTGACATCTATACTCCTCCTGCCCTTGCAGAACTGAAAAGGATTAAAACAAATTCCTATGAACAACTTTATATCAATAGATAAGAAGACTTGGATAAAATGATCAAATTCTTAGACACAAAGTACCAAAAATAACAGATGAAAAAATAGAAAATTCAAATATATTTATAAAAATATAAGGAAATTGAATAATACTAAAAGTACTTCCGCAAAGTAAAGTCCAGGTTCAGATAGCTTCACAGATGAATTTTATCAAACACGTAAAGAATAAATAATACCAATCATTCCCAAGCTCTTCCAGAAAGTAGAGGGGAGGAGGAATACTTCCCAACTCATTCTACAAAATGAGAGTTACTCTGATATCAAAGCCAGACAAAGATATTGCAAGAAAACAAAACTATGGACCATCATTCTTTATGAATGTGGATGCAAAAATTCTCAAGAAAATACTCTCAAGCTGAATACAGCAACATACATAAAGGATCATATACGATGACCAAGTGGAATTTATTACAGAAACACAGGCATATTTCATATCCCAAAATCAATTTTAGTGTAATTTACCATACCAATAGAATAAAGGACAAAAGCGACATAATCATTTCAATGGGTGCAGAAAAAGAACTTGACAAAATTGAATACCCATTCATGATAAAAACTCTTAACACACTAGGAATAGAAGGGAACTTTGTCAAGCTGATAAAGGACATTTATAAAAAGTCTATGGCTGATATAAGATTTAATAATGAACAACTGAGTTCATTCCTCCTAAGATCAGGAACTAGGCAAGCATGTGTGCTCTCACCACTTTTATTCAAAATCATACTGTATGTTCTATCCACCAAAGTCGGACAGAAAAAAATACATAAAAGTCATCTATTGGAAAGGAAGAAGTAAAACTTTCTTTATTCAGAATGACATGATTCTATATGTTGAAAATATTATGAATATACAAAGAAACCTATCAAGCAATAAGTGGAGCTCATAAATTAGAACAATTAGACAAACTGAAAGTAACAATCAAGTCTTTATTTACTAAATGTGACCAAGCAAGTAAGAGGCAGAATGAGGTACTTGCTCTCAGTGTTCCATTTTCTTCATGGAATGGTTTTGGACATGGGTCAGGTGGATACAGTACAGATGGGTAACAGTACAGGGGGCTACAGTACAGTTCTGAATGGATGCTGCCTCTTATGGGCTGGAGGAGGGGGTGGGGAATGAAGAAAAGGAGAAGGAAAAAGGCTAAGAGTAGGAAGGTATTATGTCAAAATGGGGCAAAGTGCTTCAGCCAAGGGCCCTGATAAGGAGGTCTCAGAAGAGATACAGGGAAAGGGCCTCATTTCAGGCCTCCAATAAGGACACCTCTGAATGAAAGTACCTTGGTTAAGAACACAGATAGGCATATGAGCATGGCTGGCTCAGATTGGGGAACTGAGTTTTTTGCTGCAGGATTAAGAAAACTGCAATGCATTGGTTGTACACCAAGGCTGGTATGAGAATGGAAGCTGCTCTCCATGAGGCCTGCCAGACCAAGTCTATAATTGTTTATAGTTAGGACTGAAGGATCACACATAGGATTTTGACCTGGAGTCAGAATCCTCAGAAACTACAACTAGGAAATGAGTTCAGCCAGGTTATTTGATACAAGATCAATATACAAAATTCAATTGTGTTTCTACATAGTAGCATTGAACCCTCCAAAAATGAATCTAAGTAAACAATCACATTAAAAATAACATCAAGAAGAATAAAATACTTAGGGATAAATTTAATTTAAAAAGTGCAGATGTGTACACTAAAAACTATGAAACATTGTTGAGAAATATTTTTAAAAATCTGAATAAATTATGAGATATCCCATGTTCATGGATTGGAAGACTCAATAATGTTAAGATGGCAATTACCCCTACAATGCCATATAAATTTAATGTAATAGCTATCAAAATTCCAGCATGCCCCCCTTTTTTTTTTTGCAGAGATTGATAAGCTAACCCTAAAATTCACATAGAAATGTAAGGACACAGAATAGCCAAAAAATTTTGAAAGAGAAAAAGGTTGGAGGACTTACACTTCCCAATTTCAAAACTTGCTATAAAGCTCAGTAATCAAAATGTGTGTACTGGCATAGGGATAGACCTATCAGTGGAACAGATTTGAAAGTCCAGAATAAACCCTTACATTTATGGTCAGTTGATTTTTGACAAAGATACTAAGCCAATTTAGTGGACAAAAGGTTAGTATTTTGGACTAATAACTAAAGCAATTGGATATCTACATGCAAAAAAAAGAATTTAAAATCTTATCTCCGATTATATAAAAAAATCAATTCAAACCGGATCATAGATTTAAATACAAAAATAAAATTGCAAAACTGTTAATGAAACCATAGAAGAATACCTTTGTGGTCTTGGTTTTGGCAACAAGTTTCATATACAGCACCAAAGCATAATTTGTAAAAGAAAAATATTGATAATTGGACTGACTTTATCACAATTAAAACATTTTGTGCTTCAAAAGGGAGCTGTTAGGAAATTGCAAAGGCAAGACACAGAATGGGGAGAAAATTTTTACAAAGCATATATTTGATAAAGGATACTCATATCTAGAATGTATAAATAAATTACTCTTATAACTCAATAATCAGGTGACAAAACTACAATACAATCAAAAGAAGCTGAATACTTCAAAAGCTTTTACTGAAAAAGGCATACAAATAGCTAATCAGCACATGAAAAGATGTTCAATATCAATAGTTATAGAAATCCAAATTAAGACTATTATGAGATACACATCTAAGAGATCCAGTAAAATAACTATAGTCAAAAAGAGACAATACCAAGTGTTGGTGAGGATGTGGAGAAATTGGAATCGTCACACACTGCTGGTGGGAATATATGATGATACAGCCACTCTGGAAAATAGTTGGGCAGTTTCTTGAAAAGTTAAACATTAATTTATCATATAACCCATAATTCTACTCATAGGTAACTGCCCAACAGAAATGAAAACATCTATCCACACAAATACTTTTACATGAATATTCATACCAGCACTAATTGTAATCATCTATTTGGAAACAATCCAAATGTACAACTGGTGAATACATGAGTAAAAGTGGTACATACAATGGATATTGTATTTAGTAATAAAAAGGGACCAACTAATGATACATGATACAACATAGATAAGATTCAAAAATATTATGCTGAATGAAAGAAGTCAGACACAAAAGACTACATATTGTATAATTCTATTTGTATTAAAAGCCCAGAAAAGGCAGAGACATTAAGCAGATTATTAGTTGCCTGGGGCTGGGTGTGGGAATGTGAATTTAGTGCAAAGTGCCACAGGATCTTATTGAGATGATGAAAATGTTCTAAAACTGGATTTTGATGATGGATGCACAATTCTATAAATTAGTAAAAATCATTGAATTATATACTTAAAAGAGAAAAGAAAAAAAATAGGTATGGGTCAGGTGAAGATATGAAAGAAGAATAAAGAGCCATAAGGAATAGCACCTGCAAAGGCTAGAAGCCAAGAAAGTACTTCAATTTGAGGCACTAAAATAAATTCAGTATTGGTTGTAAATAAAGTACAAGGGACACTGAAAAAGTAAAAGGCCAGATCATGAGCCCTATAAGCCTAGTTAGGAAGAGAGGACTTTATCCCAATAACCACACCAATTCTTCAGTGGATCTGTATACAGTTGACTCTTGAACAATGCAGGGGTTCGGGGCACCAACCCCCTTGCAGTCAAAAATCCACTTATTATAAATTTTGGCTCCCTCGAAATTTTACTAATAGCCTACTGTTGACCAGAAGTCTTTCCAATGACATAAACATTTAATTAACACATATTTCATATATTAAATATATACTGTATTCTTACAATAAAGTAAGCTGGAGAAAATAAAATGTTATTTAAAAAATCATAAGGAAGAGAAAATGCATTTATAGTACTATACTGTATTGAAAAAAAAATCTGCATATTAGTGGACCCATTCAATTCAAACCCGTGTTGTTCAAAGGTCAACTGTAGTCAGATTTTATGGTACAACTTAGAGAAATAATGTGATTGTAATAATTATTTAGGTAAATACAGTAAGAACAATTAAATATAAAAGCTCAAGCTCCAGATTTATTGTGATTTTACAACTTTGAAATGAAAATAAACCATATTTATTTTCATTGAGTATGAATAAAAGAGCTCCAAAGAAGTGAAATTAAAACTTTTAAGTTTCAGTGTATATTTATTGTTATTAAAGGAAAGTATCTCTATTGGTTGACTATTAATCTAAAGCATAATTTTCACAAGGAGTAAAGTTAAATCCTTTACCATACTGAAAAACTGAATTCTCAAATTTCAAAAAAGAATAAAATATTTTAAAGAAAGGCCCAATTGAAAATATCTACTTGTTCAGGGCATCTGGGTGGCTCAGTCAGTTAAGTGTCTGACTTTGGCTCACAGTTTGTGGGTTTGAACCCTGCATCAGGCTCTGTGCTGACAACTCAGAGCCTGCCTCAGATTCTGTGTCTCCCTCTCTCTCTCTGCCCCTCCCCAACTTGTGCTCTTTCTTTGTCTCTCAAAAATAAATAAATGTTAAAAAATTTAAAAACAAATCTACTTGTTCAACATTGATGATAGTGGCTGATAACTTTGACAAAAGAAGAGAATTACCATATATATCATATATGTTATATTTTTAAATATGTACATACTACTCAGCACATCAATAACAAAAACCAAGTCAGAATTTTTGTCACATGAAAACCTGGTTGAATTTGGATTTTGGTATATGTTTTAACTTTTTGGTTCTTGAAGACTTAAAATTGTAAATAGCATTTATATAAATCTTCAAAGTTTTTATTTTCAGCACCTAGTTCTACTTTCAGTGTGAATTTTTAAGTGTAAATTTCACTTCAGTTTCAAAAGAGAAAAGGAAATGGGCAGCATATCCAGAATTAGTCAAAGAGAGAAGCTCTATGTAAGATGTGAATCCTGACATCAAGATACAGAATCTATCTATTGTCCTTCCCCCTCCTTCTCATCAAACCCAACCCCCTTCCATAAAGCACTACTGTCACCTGACTGGTGGTTGTCAGATTTCCCCTAAGTCAACTTTCATCCTCAACTCCATCTTGGCTTTTCTCTCACCTATGATCCCTTGTCTCTCTAGAGTAAAGGCAACCAGGCTGAATAAAAGCAACAGGGTGATTGTGTGATGGGGACCAGTGGTTCCCAGACACTGGGTTAAGAGGCCACCAAATTGATTTCACTTGAGAGCAAATTCAGATCTGAACCCAGTTTTTCAGGGGTGAAAGAGATCTATTGATTTTCGTCACAGTCAGTTTAAAACTGAAATGATCACCATTTTAACTGTGTTGGAGTTAACGGATCTATTGGAAATGAGTACATTGCCACTGGAAGCTGTTGTTCTTTCAATTGAATTCTATATTGTACATCGTAGATGAAAAATAAAGTAATAAGACAATGAAAAGCAGCTGGGAAATTCTGTGGTGGCTGTTATTTACCTCTCCAGGTAAATGCAGGAGTGAGGGAGGGAGAACAGTTAATTGCAGACTACATACAATACCTGAGTCCTCCCTCAGTGGAAACAAGTCACCTAAGCCATGAGCAGATCTGTCTATGAGACTGAAATAATTTCTGTAAACACCTGAACCATGTTAGGTTGTTGAGGGTCTGTGAAAAGAAAGAGCCCTCCCAGGGTGTACGGAAGAGGCATCTTGGATAGTTGTAGGTTTTAGGGAGTTTCTTTGCAGAATTTGGTTTGGAGCTCAATACTGAACTTTAAACATAAACCATACCAAGTGAGTATACATAAATATTAGACTGTCTCTGGAAAGTATAAATAGTATTACTATATTTGTGAATGAATGTAAGTTTCAGTTCATAAAAGTTACATTTCTATGTTAGCCCTTCCTCTTAGGAGGTGTCAGCATGAAAACAACTTGAAAGTTTTTCAGTTTATTGGTGTTCACAACTGGCCATCCTTACCCTCGCTACTTGAGAAATCTTTTCAGGTTGTTTCCTGGAGATTTAAATTTTCATAAAGTCAGTCTTTACCTAGATAAAAAATTTATTGTCTAGGTTTTTTGTAAGTAAACAAATAGAATTCACCACTTTTCTAAAAAAAACAAAAACAAAAAACAAGACTGATCTCTGTTTTCTTTAGTATTCCAATATTAAGCCATTCTGGTAACTTTGTAACACACTTTTTATCCAAGCAATGATTCCGTTCGTCAATTACAAACATGATTTTTTTTTTTATTGCTGTAAGCTCCCCTTACTACTTATCTTCTTTCTCTCTCATTTTTAAATCATTGTCATCATTACCATTGCCATTTTTTCATCATTCTTCATTTCTGAGACTCCACTTTATAAAATATATTTATATATTTGTGTGTACATGAGTGTGTGTGCACATATATGTGAAACATTAAAATATATGTACAATAGTACCATCAGTGTGATCATGATATGGGTGGTAGTTGCAGTGGTAGTAGGCAGAAGGAAGGGAAATAAAATCTATTAGAGTCCTTTTATCCATCAGACTTTGTTAGGTAATTGATTTATGATGCCTCACTTAATCTTCACAACAAAAATGTGAGGTGCATATTATTATTGCTCTTATTTTACCAATGAACAAATGGAGAGTCAAAGAGTCTAAGTAACTTGTTGGAGATGACCTCGCTAGTAAGTGGATTGCTGTCAAGACTTTTGGAAGAGTCAACCTCTGTTCTTCCTCAAAACTGTACTGCTCCCAGGAATACCTGCAAAGCAGTTTGACTGCGCATGATGGTCCAGTCCTGAAACTCAAAGGATGTATCTATCTGGCAAGATAAAGATGTTTACAGATCAGCACTGCTTCACATTACAGTGGCTTCATCGCAACAGTGTATTATATCACTAGGTTGTGGTTGAGTACTCTCATGGAGAAAGTCTGCAATTGAATTTTGTCAACCAAAAGTTACAGTTTGAGCTGTCTGGTAAATAGATCTGTTACTGAAACTGTATATATTAAGACAGGGCTTAGCAGCTAAATTTATCCAGAAAAGCATTCCCACGAGTAAATTAACAAGCATTAAAAATGTCAACGCCCATCTAAAGTTCTTTATCAATGACATAAAAGGGATTCCTTGATCATTTGAACAGTACAATATATCTTATTCCTTTATGTACTACTTTCATTTTACACAGTTTACTCTGAGTAGGTACAGAGCATTTTGAAGTAATTTTTCTACATGAATAGAGTGAAGAGGGAAAAGTTCAAATCAGATTTTATAGAGAATAATCAGTCAAGGGGTAGATTGTGCCAAACCAAACATTAAAGCCAGGTGGCTGGAAGGCTGTGGTGCCATGGCATGGTGCAAGAAGAGTCCAGGAAAATTCATCTGGTTCTTTCTTGAATAAAGGTCAAGGTGGAATCTATAAAGGTTCCAAATTTCAAAATCGAGTAAGTGAAATTATATTAGCTCTACTAGAATGCGCCACTCTTGCTTAGCCTGGGCATGCATTAGTATCACCTGTGGAATTTTTATCACATCCAGAATCTCACTGCAGCTCTCCTGATTTGGGGTTTTGGAATCTGTGTTTAAAAAGCCCCCCTCCCCAAAATATTATGCAGAGAAGAAAGAAAGAAGAAAAAGGAGGAGGAGGAAGAGAATAAAGCAACAATAACAAATCAAAGAGGGTAAAGTGTTAACAGTGGGTAATACTAAGCAAAGGGTAGCAGTGCTCTGCTGCAGCCAGTGTGAACTTGCTTGTGATTCTGTGCCTCTTTTCCCAACCAGTGATTTCACATTGGTAGAGAGTATTTATACCATAGAAGTCAGAAAATGCAACAAATTGGGGCTTTTTTCCTTTTTTCTATAAAGGCCTGTTCACCAGAACACCATTGGGTATGTGGCTGCTCTTTGTAAAAATGATTATTTCTCTAAAAACAAAACCAAACAAAAAGACCCTAAACACTCTTCTAGTGATGCTACTGCAGCCTGCCTGACATCTTCCCCCAAATTGGGATTTGGAAAGTATTGCACTTGACAGTAAGTTTCTTGAGGGCATGGGCCATGTCTACCTATATCCCAACTATATGCCAGATGTAGCCTGGTTCAGATATATGATGGACAATAAATATTTGTTCAGTAAATGAATGAAGTTCTCATATGAAAACATTTTATCCTACCCATGTGCTACCTTAATTTGGGATGGGTATCAGAGACCAAGCAAGGGAAGAAGATGAAAATACATAGTTAATATTCTGTACAAAACTTCTGTTCACTCCTGTGGGGAGAAGGTATTTAGCAAATGGAAAGGATAAGGTCCAAAATTAATCCCATCTTAACCTCAGGAAATGCATAAGGGAAGAAAATTCACATTACTGATTACACACTGCTACCTGACAGATAGAAATGAGATAATAAGTAGATATTGACTTCTGTTGAGGTGAACATCAAGATCTATTGACCTGAGAGGTAAATATTGACCGAGGTGAAGTCAAGGTCAATATTTGCCTCAAAGAACAGGAAATCTTAATGCTCACCAATATATAAAGGTTATATGTGAATTTTTACATACATTTTCTAGGCATAACATCATGAAAGCTCTATATTTTCTCAAGTAATTCACAAAAGTCTGTTTTAAAAGTTCTATCAATGATAACTTTAAGAAATAAGAATTTTACTTTCTTCTCTTTTGTTGACTTTTGCTGAAGCCATTAGTTAAGGTGATTTGATGTGGTCTGTTTCTGGTACAGCAAAGGTTAACAGAGTTTAATAGAACTCAAACCATCTCTTTGGAGGGCACAAAGAACATCTTACCGAATCATCATGCTTACCAGTGACATATCCTTACAACTGTCTTTACCAATCATGAGTTAAAAATCTTTCTTTCTGCAACAGCACATCTTAATCGCAGCATCCTGAGCATTTAGGTCTGAAAGGGTATTCATCTAATTGTTAGATTCTAATTTCTCTTCTGGCTTCAAGGTGGACTCTGTCAAAAGATGACCGTGGGCTGGTAAATTCTGATCATCATGGATCTCTAAATGAAGTTATGGTATAGGCTTCAGTGGTGGGGAAGAGGGATGAGTTTTTGAAGGACTGGAGCATTTTAGTTGCTCTCCATTTCTGTCTTCCTTGGAGAAGCTTCCATTACTACTGCTAGAAACTTGAAATCATCCAGAACCTAATGCCCAACAACTGTCAGTTCCCCTAGTAATAGAGTGCTCAGTCCAAGCCAGGAGTGAGCTCCTTCTTCATAAACTCAATGACTGCTATCTCCCCCAGGTTACCATTACCTAGTGCTGCCATTACTGGTGTTAAATCATGTACATTATTGAGTCATGTGTATGCAATTTAAATGGAAGTATCCTTACCAAGCTTCCTTTGTTACTCTGCTCGTTTCTTCTCAACCTAACTTTCAGACTAAGAAACAAAATTAGAGGTCATTCAAAGCAAATAAAATGTCAGTGCATTGCAACAACACGTATTTGGTGTCTCAGCTCCGTTTGAATTCTGCTAAGCTCCTTGAGGGCAGAGACAATGCCCCATGCATTCCTCTTACAGTACCTAACACTGCACTGAGGATAGTAGACTTTCAGCAAAGACACGCAGAAAGGATCAAGTGAGTGAGTAAACATGAAGGCCCTCCTCATTGTCTTGTTACTTATTCTCTCCTTCTACCTCAAGGCATTTGCAGAAATGTCAGGAGCATGGGATTAACAGCATATATAGCCAATGCACGGATTTTTAAATCCCCACCCCTGTCCCCTCCTTCACTGGCTGGGCTCTAATATATGCATTGCCTGATTTTCATACATGCTGATTGCATAGCGATTTATTCTACAAGTGCCAGGGAGAAGAGTCACCCCTGGACTAAATGTAAAATCTTTATTCTCACCAATGTCTAAGTCATTGTTTTCTCGCGGCCGAGATCATGTGGCACACATTATTAATAGCTCTGGTCTCTCCACCACTTGACACAGCGCTCCAGCTGTCATTCTGTTCCCTGGCTCGTATGATTCTTGCACTGGTGAAGTGCCAGGCCCGGGCCTAGCCCATCAGTCACTGTCACCCACCACCCAGTGATGAATAGCCCGGCCGTCGCCGTGGCGAGGCCCGGGCTCTGATTCACACACGCCTGACTTTTACCAACTTCAGCACACCAGCTGAGGCCTATCCCAGCTGAGGAAGGCCGCAGTGACCTGGAAATGGCACCGCCTCCACTCCCCAGCGTTCCCCCGGCCCTCCCCCCCCCCCCTCAGATTAGTTAAAAATGAAACAAATCCTAATGTGATCATGTCACTAATTATGCATTTAATTCAGTTATAAGGAGCTAATGGCTCCCTCAGTGACAGCTTTTACTGCTAAAAGGCAATTCATTCCTGAAACGGAGAAATCTAATTACACAAAATGCTTCATCCTAATCCTTTCAAAGAATAATCTTATTTGTAGACATTAACATCCCAGATGCTGCTGCTGTTTGTCCATTATGACAGTGTTTGTCCTGAATAATGTATAAATAGCTCTTTCTGGACAGTTGCATGTCACTAAATCAATACAATTTGCTGCCTTCTGTTACATTAAGTCGGCCTGGGCAGGCTGGAGAAAATTAACCTTTTGTTTTCCTCCCCTCCCCCTTTCTCAAAGGGCTTTCAGAATTAGAAATGAGAAAAGGATCAAAGGGGACTGGGGTGGAATTGAAAGAGGAGAGTGGGGAGAGAGGGTGTGAGGAGGGACAGGTATGAATGGAGCTGCAGCTAAGAGAGGAAATGTCAGGTATAGAAATGCCATGAGATGAACTACAAATAGTAGGTGGGAGAAAATGGCAAACTTCTATGAAGATTATTTTGAAATGACTCCTCCAGACATGGACCTGGACTGAGGATCTTATGTGTTGATCCTTGGTTTTAGACTTCTCAAGTTGAAGGGATGCTTTCTTTGAAATGGTGCTTTGATAAATATAGAGAACTCATGAAGGTGGGGTGGAGGAGGCAAGGGATGTTAAGGGAAAATTCTAACTACATGAATCAGTCCACTGAGATATACTTGTGCAGAATACCGTGTACATGGAAAGCATTCAGGGCACTGCACAAAAACAACAACTTAACATCTGTGTGATTTACAGCTTAACAAAGGATTTACACACACATAGGTAATTCCATTTGATTTATACAACCTTGGGAGGCAGGCATCAGAGTTCCCACTACGCACGTGAGGGAAGGGAGGCTAAATGACTTGTCCAAGGTGATATAACCGGGACTCTATCTTCTAGCTCTTGGTTTCAAGTTGAATCTTTCCATGATTACACCATTGATGCTCTGTATATGCTAACCCTCTGAGTATTCAAGAAGCTCTCCTAGCAAACATGTTTTATATATTTCATTTTAGGGCACCCTCCAAAACGTGTGCAGGTACAGTCCCCCCCTTCCCATGCATTCTTTCCCTAATATATTAAACATAGATAGGTGAATTTTAATAGGTAAAGCTTTCAAAGATTGTAAGAGTATTGAGTGTGCAAATGTAATTTCTAAATACTATATAGGTCATTGGCTGAAGATTAGAGACTAACAAAATTTTTCTGAAAAAATAATAAATATCTTTCTGAAAAGATAATAAATATGTTAGACTCTGTGTACCACACTTTTTCTGTCACAAAGGCCCAGTTCTGCCATTTTAGAACAAAAGCAGCTAGAGACAATGAGTAGACCAATGGATGTGGAAGAGGTGGCAGGCTGGGTTTGGCCCTTGGTCTGTAGCTTGCAGACCGCTGGATCAGGTAATAATATTCCCCTCCCCCCCCCCCCCAATTAATCTGAGTAGGTTCTACTTGAGTTATGGATTTTACCTTTGTTCCCTTCACATTGTTATTCTTGCTCCCAGTCACTACTTTTTTTCCCTAATAATTGTTTCAGAAGAATACCGACATCTGTCTTCCTATGAATTCGAAGAAGTCCGTAAAGAAAGAGTCCTGAAAATAGAGGCGAAACTGGCAAAGTGGACAAGATGAGAATGTTTTATATTCTTGCCCCTTCCTGATTTCTGTTTAGTTGACTCTGATTGCTTTGGAGTATATGGGCCAGCATACCCTCTTATGCTCATAGCTACACTAGTGGCCGTGTTTTGTTTTTGTTTTGTTTTGTTTTTAGTGTGAAGAGTGGATGAGGGAGGCAGGGTACAGATCAGCTTCTGAGGTTATGTTCTACCATTTGAAACATCGCTAAAAGCTTGTTTTGATGCAGTTCTGCAAAGAAAATAAATTGCTAGGAGGCAGGCCTGTTTCAAAGGGGGATTTGGATTAGTGAACTACTAGACTGTTAGGCTGAGTGGAATGTCATCTTTAACCTGGTTCAAAGGACAATAGCATAGAGAAGTTTCAGGGTAGTAAAAAAATTTCAGGTAAGGAAACAAGTCAAGAACAAGGTAAAATCAAAGATAGAGACATATAAACTTACTTGCTTCTCAGTCTCCCACTGCATAATGAATGACATCGGATCCTTACTACAAATAATTTCTTGAGTATTCAAGGCATGCAGCACAGACTTGCATAGAGGCCTGCAGCTGCAGGGACCTATTTTAGATAACACTTTAAACAACAATCAAAGAGGAAAAAAATGTCTAAAGTTGATTCTAAGAGCAAAAATCAAGTGAGAGGCCTAGAGAAACGATGGAATAGTAAAGCATTCAAGCCTGACTTTTATGAAATTGAATGGGAGCACTCTTGAGGTGGTGCATGGACTGAACAGCATTAGAGAGATCCTCTTGCAGGAGCTCAGAACACTCTCTGCTTTTTCTTTTAGTATAGCTGCTTGTCTTTTGTTCTCTTTCTTTACTGTTATGCTAAAGTGTGATTTTTCTTGTCTCCTTCCTAATTCCATAAAAATATATGTGGGATAATCTATTTTGAACGTAAGCCTATACATGGTGCCATAAGGTTCACTCTTGAGACAGGCTTCAGTGTCAAATTATTATATTAGCTTCTTCCTAGGAAAGTCTTGATTTTATGTATCATCTGAATGTGAGTTGCTGGGTTTCTTTGGAATGAACTCTTTAGCATCTAAGAAGCTTTTATTAAGTCTTTGGTTTTGCAGCTTCTGCTTTTGTCAGACTTTCAAAAATGGTTATTATCAGTCAAACTGTCCATATTAATAATCCCATTTTTACTTGGAATATGAGATTTTACAAGTAAAGTTAAGCAGTCAATAGAGGCAAATGTTAATCCCAGACATAATAATCTATTCTCCAGAAACAGGCAGGGTTTGTCCAGTGGTTTTGGGACTTATTGTGGAAAAGGAAATACTGTAAGATCAGATGCAGAGCAGAAAGTATTATTTCTGGAAAGTAATTTATTTGGGGGTGCCCCTTTAAAGCATCAGGGCCAGTGTCACTGAGGAGGGCTCAGATTAGCTGATCTGGTTGATTGGGCCTTAATCCATCACTGCTTGAGCCCCCTCAAATGTGTTATCACCCGGGATTTGTCTGGCTACATATGATTTCACACATCTGTCATCTAAATCACAGATCCAAATGCAAAGTCCAGCACTAGGAAACGTCACAGGCATTTGTGAAAATCCTTGGAGGAACTTGGGACCATAAATCAATGGATGGATTACAGTTCAATAGTACGACCTTCTCATTTATGATGAAATGATGTTGTCCACATGAATGCTTAGGTATTATGGTGATGAAGCTGTAAAGATGTATTTGAGAGTAAATCTCTTTGGTTCTTCCTTAGACCAGTCTCTGAGTACTATCTCTAAGACAAGAACCTGTTTAATTAAGACCAACTTGAAAAAAAATAATAAGCCATATGAAAGGTTACTTGGGACCAGCTTTGTGAACAGGTTAGATGAGTTTTTTTCTTTTTGTTTTTTCCTTTTTAGACTGTATAGTAGTAGTAATATGATAGTAGAACAAATCTTTCTTCATTGTTTGCTACAACTATGCACCATGCTAATCACTTTATATGCATTATAATCTCAGGAAACTGAGGCTCAGAAAGAGAAATCACATGCCCAGTGTACAAACTATGCATTCAATGCAAAGAGCCAGAATTTGAACAGAGGTCTTCCTGACTCCTACTTTGTGCCCCACCACAATGTAAAGAAAGCCCAAATCTGACTTTGCTTGATTTTAGAAATAAAATGAGAGGGTAATAATTTTAAAAAACATGTCTCATAAAGCGAGAGGTTTGTTAAATCAAATATTCTGTTTGTTGACTCTAACCTCTGCAGAAAACACCTGTGGGAAGAGTCACCGAGAGTGCTTTCAGCCATGACCCAGCTCTCTCAGGTGCCCACTGAGCACACCTGATGCCAACATGCCATGAATACTGATATAATGGGTTAAAAGCCAGCAGGCCTATAGCAAGACAGCACGTCCTTGGAACCATCTTAGAAGTGATGCTGTGAATGGTAGAGAGTTTTAAAAATTCACAATAAGATCATGTTTGATCTGAATTTTCTACTCACATTGGAAAGCAAAGCAAAATAACAAAACAAAACAAAACTCTCTTCCTGAGTCTGCACTTGTTGCATTGCAGGCATTAGTCTGCATCACCCTGAGGGCAGGATCTAAAAGTTTAGTCAGCTATTGGGAAGAGGGGCTTTTGTGAAGGAATTTTAATGCTCTTAGTTAACTGACTCAGGAACAGGAAAGTTGATTGCTTTCCGCTTCCCATAATTGGGCATTTACAATTTTTCCTGAGATCGAAGTGAGAGGCAGGCTGAGGAAGCTTTCATTGTCTAATGTTTTCATAGAAGGAATATTTTACAGACCTTCATCTTTCATTCCACGAAGATAGTAACTTTCCATGAGAATCTATTTATGTATTCAATGGTAATTTCTTTGAACATTATTTCTCTTCCCAAGTTAAAATACAAACTTGTGAAACAATATCTGAAGATGATATTTTTTTTACTTTGTTTTTGTCATTTAAAGGCCTTTTTAAATGAAAATACTTAACATTTACTGAGTATTCATTACGCTTCCAGCCCTATGCTGTTTTATCTGTATTATCTCATTTATTTCTCACCCCAATCCTATGATATAGCTATATTATCATCCCATGCTCAAGATGAAAAAACTGAGTCTCTAATAGGCCAAGTAGCTTGCTCAAGGCTATATACCTAATTCGTGACATGTCAGTGTCTGAACTCAGAGCTGTCTGCCTTCAAAGACCTTTTTCTCTTAATCACCTTCTCTTACTTGTCAATATCTGAGAAAATTAATGTCTGTGAAAAATATGAAGGTTGAAAGTGATTGCAGGCCTCACAAATGTTGTATAGCTGAAAGAAAGCATGGAGATCACTTGTTCTCTTTATTTTCTTAATGAATGAATCAAGATAGCAGATTGTGGCTATGTCAATGTGACATTCAATGCCTGTGTCAGTCTGATCAAATAATCCAGTCATGGTAATTATTGGGCATCAAACAGAAAAAAATGCTGTTTAACCCAAATTTCTACTTTTCTATTGGTTATTCTTGGATAAATGAACTCAAACCTTAGACAAAAAATCAAGATCACAAAACAAATACCATTGTGAAAGTGATGACTCAAACTGTTTTAGATTCCTACTCTGTGCAACAGCATGCTCATTTATGCTAGTGAAAGTGAAAAATGCAATCCTCTCCTCTTTGCCTCTTTATTTAATACAGAGGCTACACAATGTCAAATAGCGTGATAATTCTGTTTTAACTGGATTGAATATAGAGGCTGCCAAAGTTTGTTTTACCCTTGAAGGCTGCAGGATTTGCTTTGGACATGGGCAAATGTGTCTGCTTCCCCTCTAGTTATTTTGAAGGAGTTATGCTTGGTTACATAGTAAGTTCTCTAACTCCTATGCTTTTGTCAGCTCGAACCTCTGTGTCTCGTCATAGCACCATGAGATGGGGCAGACTGGAAACATCCATCTCCTACGGATCAGTACTAGAATCAACCCTGAAGTGTTCCACTTCTCTGTGAAAGGCCATTATGATCATACAAATTCGCAATAAAGTAACATCAGGTCGGTTCCTCCTTCCGTGCACCTCCCACCCCAAGCAGATCATTGTTACTGGGCCTGATGTAAGAGACCAACTATGCACATCTCAGTGTTCAGATCTTGCATTGACTGGACAGTGCCGGCATCTCTGGAAAGCATTGCTTGACCTAGACACTGAGGCAGTTTGATGTAGAGGCTATTGACAGGGAATCAGCCTGAAAGCTCCAACACGCCTTTTCCGGAGTCACTTTTCATACTGCAACTGCAATTCACACGTATTTGTCCTGCGGCACCATCAGGCATTATGAGAGAGCCAGGAAACCTGGAACTTAGACATTATGGGAAAATAAAAGGAAGTTATTTTATGTTGTTCAATAATGTTATGTCATTATCTTTGTGATAGGCTAATTCATATACTCTACATAAGACTATTTATGAATTAATGGCTTGTGTTTCCAAATCTGACTTTAAAAAATATGGAACTTTAGCTGATGGATTCAATTTGCAATTCAAATGAGTATTTTGTACATTTGCCCAGAGTCTTTAAGTCAATAGGCTAAATAAGTAAACAAAACTTCTCCAATTATTTTAGTAATATTCTCTTGGCTATAATACTCTAAGTCATGACCGGAAGTGACATTGATAACATAATTATACCCTTCTATTAGCCCAAGGTATTTTTGAGCTAAAATGTGCCATCTCTATTTATCTTTTTGATGTTTTGATGCCATTTGCACCATGTAAAATATTTCCAGGGAAATTCTTTGTTCAGCTTTCTTTTCTTTCTTTAATACTGTTCATTTTTCTTAAATAGAATTTTAGATTGTACTTATTTATTTGCTTAGTTTATGAGAAAGTCTTTGTTTTTGTTTTTATGAAAGACTAAGAAGGTGAATATCTGGGGAAAACACAGGATTAGACTCAAGATAAAGATAACAGCATCAAATTTTAGTTACCACTATGTTGAGGGAATTGGGATAGCTCAAACTGGCTCTTCAACTTAAAAAAATCTGGAACTCAAAAAATGGCCATGAAACATCTGTTTCAACTATCTCTGCCTGGCTCCTTCTAGCAGGCTCAAGATCAGGACACCTGAGACTGACAGTACATTACATCATCATTTTAAAATTCATCTCATAGCTCATAGAATGTTAGAACTGGAAATAAAGTGCTATGTGCACTCACTAAAGATAAGTAAACTCTGGTCCAGGAAGTTTAAACTAGTAGCTTGAAGTGTACAGCTTGTAATAGATCTCAGATACGTTCATATATCCTCTGCTTCCATAGCTGGCTTGGCCTTGTGATGTTGACCTTTTGACTGTCCTTGACTTTACCCTCTTAAGTTTGTTCGTTCATTCATTAATTCATTCAGCACCTAATATGTGCCATACTGTGTGCAAAGCTTCAAGATAAAAAAGAAAACAGGCAAAGTCTGTGACTTCATAGAGTTGAAATTTTAAGAAGATAGAAAATAAGTAAATGAATAACATAATATTAAGCAGTGATTAATATTCAGAAGGAAAAATAAAGTAGGGTAAGATGTTTGAAAGTGATAAGCTAAAAGGAGGCACCATTTTGATGATAGTATGGTCAGAGAAAGCCCAACTTGATCAGAGTGCATTTGAACAAAGGCTTGATGGGGGTAGGGACAAGAGCTATCCAGGTATTTAGGG
Organism: Felis catus; assembly: GCF_018350175.1. Taxonomy (NCBI): domain Eukaryota; kingdom Metazoa; phylum Chordata; class Mammalia; order Carnivora; family Felidae; genus Felis; species Felis catus. Next base: position 136,065,687 of record NC_058371.1, read on the forward strand.
AAGGTTGCTCCAAGCAGAAAGAATAAGTGCAAAGGCCCTGAGGCAGGTGTGCTCACCCCTTGCTTCTTTAGACTCTCTTTTTGAACGGGACTTTGATTTGGTTTCTGTATACCCACTGTACTACATGTGAGCCAGTGATTTCCCAGGGAGGAGCTGGAATAGGACCAAACTTTGTGCTCAGATCCAATGTGATATTTCCTAAAGCCCTGGATATTTGGGTAGACTATGTTAGGCAGATGGGCCAGATTGTGTGTCAGCAGGAGGGGGAGAAAGAGAAAGAAAAATGCCTTTGGGGGATGCATATCTTTTGTGGTTACCATTGATAAGAAGTTCACCTGAACATCTTTCCACTAAATGATATTAAACTTCAGTACTGTGATAAGGGACCTTTATTCAATTAATTTGTTTTCAATTGATCCCCAAATAATGCCTTAGTCGTTTTAAGGGTCCCTTGGGTCCATGAGAACCATGGCACACTGATAATTATCTCCTCTCCCCTGACACCCATTGTGTATCTGAGAAGGTAGGGACAGACCTCCTCCAGGACCAAACCTCCTCAAATAGAAGAGGCATGCCACCAGAACTTGGGGCTTGACCCATTAAGAAGGATGGAAGGGAAAGAAGGGGAGGGTGAATTCCAAGTTAATTCTGAGGACTGAACATGCTCTTCTGCGTGACATTTAGCAAAAGAAAAGAAATTAAAATATTGGGTGACTAGAGTTTAGAGAGGTTATCCTAATTTATAATTCTTGAGTGATAGCTTTAAAAATATACTTTCAAATTATGCTATGGACTGAATGGTGTCCCCCTAAAATTTGTATGTTGAAGCCCTACCCACAATGTGACTGTATCTGGAGGTAGACTCTTTAGGAGGTAATTAAGATGAAATGTGCTCCTAAGAGTAGGGCCCTAATCTGCTGGGGACTGGGGCATTCTAAGAAGAGAAAGACATCTATCTCTTTCTCTCTTTCCTTCTCTCTCTCTCTCTCTCCCTGACATGTGAAGAGAGAAAAAAGACAGGTCTCTGCAAGTTAGGAAGATAACTCTCCTTAGAACACAGTCTTGCTGACACTTTGATTTCAGATATCCAACCTCCAGAACTGTGAGAAATAAATTTCTGTTGTTTAAACCACCCATGTATGGTGTTTTGTTATGGCAGCCCAAGAAGACTAAAGGAAATTAATATCTGGATGGCTACCCTGTGGTACAAAGTAATATTTATTCCAAATGCTGAAGTGTGCCAATCTGGATTCAAGGGGCAATCTGGCAATTTAGGATTACCTTTCCAAACCTCATGGCCTTCTGGGTCCTCACATCCACAGATTAAGTCAAGTTAGGAAACAGGAACTAAGGATTTGGCTAGGCCTGGCTCTGCCAGTTTAGTTTCTGATTAGCTTTCCCCATGTCTATTTTGAGATCAAGCCTTGTATCGGGCTCTGTGATGACAGCGAGACTACTTGGGATTCTCTCTCTCCCTGTCTCTCTTTGCCCCTCCCTTGCTCATGTGCCCTCTCTTCCCCCCCGCCCCCCCACCCCCAATAAATAAATTAACTTAATAAAAAAACCCTGACCAGTTATATGAACTCAGGCAAGGCACTTAACCTCGCTGCTTCACGGTTCTCCCATCTGATGAGGGCTTCTGGGGCCAAATGCCCTTAGGTCTGTGAAAGCAGTTTGCAAATTCTGAACTTTTAAATACAGAGAAAAGCATTCAGTGATCAATAGACATGCATTCTATTCACTGCATTTGAAGGGCCCTTGAAATTTGAAACTGGGGCTTCACTGAACTGTTTTTGCTCTGACCAGTATTTGCTCCATCCAGTCAGCCTTTCCCATACCTTATCTCACTGATTATTGCAGACAGAAAGGCCCTGACAAGGACACTTTGGAGGCCTCAGGAAGTGGGGCTCTCCCATTCAGCAGAGGTGGTCAGAACACGCTTCTAGTTGCCTTGTCCCTGGGCTCTGTGAAAGTTAGAGCCGCCTGTGAGGTCAGGCAGCAAGCCTTGCTAGGCATCTGAGGCCTGCCACCCCTCCATCATTGTCAATAAGCGAGACGGAGAGACCTGTACATCATTTCATTTACTATTGCAATGATTACATAGCTCATTGCCTTCCCATTGTTTCAGTGATAGATTTAATTAACTTCCAATTAATCATAGAGGGTGATATTTAATGCTCAGCCCAGCACTGAGCACAGTGTCACAGACCAAAGAATATATTCTGAAGGCTTCAGTAATCAAGAGGTCATGGAAGATAGATGTTCTTCACTGAAGGAGAGGGAAGATAAATCTGTGTGTCCAGACCACTCTGGCTAACTGTTTTAGGATAATTGTTTTGCATCCAAATGATAACTTTCCATAAGGCCCAACCATGCACAGCGCAGGAGAGATAGATGGAGGGAGAGAGAGATAATAGGGTTACAATATGGAGAATTCACTTGGCTGTAATTCCCATCTGATGCCAACCAGACTGAGCTCACCAGGGAATTCTGCTTGGATTTGCAAGAGTGCAAGTGCTGTAGAGGTCTAGCTTAGGAACTTATGCTGAAGAGGTGCTCTATAAATCTTTGTCCACTGAATAAGGAAGGAGGCCCAACAATCTTGGTCAAGTAGGCTTTTTGTTTTCAGTAATCTTGAGAGCATACTGACATTTTGTCTATGATGTGATACTATGTGTTTCTGTCTTCTGTTTCTAGATAAGAGGCAAGATTTGCATATCTGAGCAATGAAAGGCTCAGGTTCTTAGGACTAGCAGTGTGGTAGTCACTCTCCATGATGTGTCAGCAAAAGGATGTGTTCCATGTGATAGAATGTCCCTGGGTTACAGCCCAGTTACATGAAATGTTTTAAATAAAATGGATCAGAACCTCTGAGGAAAAGGTTCTAGAAGTTTTCTGAACAATAATGTGAAAAACTCCATTTTGACTTAGAACACAGAAACACACTTGAGAAATCAATTATAATTCTTATATTTATATTGACATTCTGGCAATGGTTTGGTAACAAATGATACTATAGATTACAATTACAACCCTTTATTCATTCTTTCTTTCTTCATCCATCTATTCATCCATTCATAATTATGTGCTCAGCATTTTTATATCAAGAAAGTGGTCATTTCTCTATTTTTTTTCAGACAGAAAAAAATCTCAGGATAAAAGAAGCAACTGAAATTAAACTGTAAAGTCATTGTTGACAAAATTTGACCAAGAGTGAAATCAAATTTTTGGAAAATATATGGTTACCATTAGAGTACAAATTGTAAAGTAATAAAGCCCTTGATATAATACAGAAAGTTGTCTGGGTATGTTTATAATTTTGGAGAAAGTGTCCATAGCTTTAAAAGTGGTTTTGTGACATGGAAAGGTTAAGAACCCCAGTGCTGCAGCCTTTTATCCCAAAGTATGATATTTGTGCCATTTTGCATGAAATAAGGACCATTAGTCAATTCCATAGACTTATACAATCCTTCATTCTCAGAAAAATATGTGACATTATATCTCATTTCTACAACAAGTTTATTTAAATTTTTCTTCAGTTAACTATTCAGAATAAGATTTCAGATTAGGGTACATATAAACCAGTCTTTGGAGATGCTATTTGCTTTAAGTCCCAGGAGAGCTGCATTTGACAAATAGCATACTTAGTGGCTAAATATGCTTGTGATTGTTATTGGAGAGTGTGTGTGTGTGTGTGTATGTGTGTGTGTGTGTGCGTGCGCGCGTGCACGCGTGCACATCACAGGACCTGAAGCTCTAGAAATAACTTGACAGATAGATTAAAGCATGGGAGGGTCAACTCCGTCCACCCTCCTGTCCACACTGGGAGTCAAATGCAAAAAGAGAAGCACATGCCTTGTTTTATGATGGAGACACCCCTCTTCACTTTGCAGTGAACAAATTGGAGGTGGAACAAGAATGAACTCTTGTATCATCTACCTGCCCTTCCAGTCAAGAGGTTGACATCTGAGCAGGGCCATGAGATTACAGTCATGACCCAGTATAAAAGAATGAGAGACATTTGCCACTCTTGTTTCAATTCTGGTCATAAAAATGCATTAAGTTTGGCGTGAGTTTCTGTTCTTGTTGAACGTGTCATCATAGGAAGGCAGAATCAGGAGAAGCCCCCAGAGGATTCTCTGGGATATATCATAACATGTATCTGGTTTGCTCCCTTCAGCTAAGGGCTTGAGTGATTTCTCCCTTTGATCTCAAGAGGCCGCTAGGGTATACCTATTTGGGCATAAAAATGAAGATTCTTTTTCAAGACAAATGGCTTCAACAAAGAAACTATGAGATGCTGGCTCAGTGAATATAATCTGACCATTTGAGTAATTCTACCTAAGGAAAACAACAGCAGAAACCTATCATGTAATCTATCAAGACAAATAATAAATAATACAGTGTACCAGGTTGGTCTGCTGGCTCCCAGCCTGTCTTCTAGACACTTCCTTGCTCCCTGTAGGAGCCAGTGCTTCCTAATGCTCTGTGCCCTCTTCACACGTTAGCACAGACATTGGAGCACGTATGATATCTTTTTGTCCCAATCTCTTCTTCCTAACAAAATCATCCAGTTGTCTGTCTCCTTTCCTTAAGGTCCTGATATCTTTTATGCATTCTGATATTTAATCCTGGTGAAGGGACATATGTGTGCTAATGGTTTGAAGTCTCTTAACGTATTTGCATTTTGGCAGTCTTTTCAGAGAAATTCTGTTTTAGCTCAAAGGAATAAATCTAATGGTAGTAAATCTCAGTTTGTCTCAGAGGCCAAGATATCTTAAAGTAGGGTTCAGGAAGAATGGAGAAGCTAAATCATATTGTATATGCCACTGTGTAGTTTATTATAAATATCTCCAATTTTTAACTGGTGATCAAAGAGGTATAATTCTCTCCAAAACTCCCATCTATATTTGGTCATAAATAAAAATGGGCATTTTCAAGGGTACTCATCCTGTAATCACTTTTCACAGACTTTTGATAATGTGGAGTTAGGCTTTGTAATCCTTCCTTGATCTTGCACTAATTCAGAACATATTTACTTAGTGTTTATTATGTGCCAGGCCCAGTGGTTGGTGCTGGGAAACAAAGATGGAGAAGCACAATCTCTGACCTTAGAGACTGCAGCTTAGTGTTGGAGACAGACAAGTTTCAATACAAGTGGTGTGCCCTGTGGTGGCGTTACTGTGAGAGGCACCTGACCTGTGTAAGGAAACAGAAAACAGTTCCTGGGAGAAGTGACAACTCATTGGAAACCTGAGGAATGAGAAATGTGGGGAAAAAGTTTGCTGTTACTTAGAATTTCGGCTACTATTGGTAACAAATAGGCTTTACAGTACAGTGGCTTAAACAGGATTTTAAGTTTAAGACATGGATTTATCTCTTATAAACATCTAGAGGTAGGAAGTTTGAATGATGTAGCTGCTCTCAGCAAGTGCCTTTTGCCTCCAGGTCCAAGAGAGCTGCCCTTGCTGCTGCCATATCCCTGCTAGCAGGAGTGTGTAAAGAGCCAGGAGCAAAAGAGAATGGCAAGCTGGGGAGACTCAAAAGTAGTTCTCTATGCTGACACAGGGTGGGAGGGTAGGAATGTAAGAGGCAAGAGTGGAGTGGCCATGTGCACTGTGCTCAGAAATTTGGATTTTTCCACTGAGAGTGGAAGGGAGACCTTTTTAGGGTTTCAAGCAGGGTAACAACTCCATTAGATTTTGATTCTAGAACTTTCACTTGGGCCGAATTGTAGAAAATAGATTGGAGTACACAGTGAATAGTTCTTTAATTATCAATGACTTTCAACATTTCATGCAGCAGAACTTCTACTCTGAAGTACTTCTAGTGGTGAATATAGAGAAGAGCAACAGATGAAATTCCTTTTCTTGTAACCAGAGCCCATCTTGCATGCTTTTCCCCCAACTATGTGAGTTACTGAATATGAAAAGCATGGTCATTACCTATAAATGTGCAGAAAAATATTTTACTTCATTATTTTTAAAAATTTTATTTATTTATTTTGAGAAAGAGAGAGAGAGAGAGAGAGAGAGAGAGAGAGAGAAAGAGCAAGCAGGGGAGAGTTATAGAGAGAGGGAGAGAGAGAGAATCCCAAGCAGGCTTTGCTCTGTCAGCGTCCAACTCAGAGATCAAACTCACAAACCAGGAGATATTAACCTGAGCTGAAACCGAAATTCAGATACTTAACCAACTGAGCCACCCGGGCACCCCCAGAAAAATATTTTAAATTTTTCATCATGTAAAGGCTCACATACTACTTAAAAACAACAAATAAATGAATGATAGTTTTTGTGATCTGATCATACAAGTAATTCATGTACATTGTTGGAAACATAAAAATACAGAAGACATTATTATTATTATTATTATTATTATTATTATTATTATTTTAAATGTTTATTTATTTATTATTTATGACAGAGAGAAGCGGGGAGAGAGAGCGAGAGAGCACACACAAGTGGGGGAAGGGGAGAGAGAGAGAGAGAGAGAGACAGACAGGGAAAAGGAGAATCCCAAGCAGGCTCCATAGGGCTCAATCTCACAAACTGTGACATCATGACCGGAGCAGAAATCAAGGGTTGGATGCTTAGCCAACTGAGCGACCCAGGCGCCCCCAGAAAATATTATTAAAGTATAAATGTAATTGTGACCTAGGTAGTATGCACCAACCCTTCCAATGAGGGTATATAGAAAAGTTGGATGAAAATTTTGCTGAAAGGCAATGGAGAGCTGACCAGGTAGTGAGAATTACTAATCTGATATCCAGGAGACCAGTGTCTAAAATAGGAAGTTCAGCTTTTACCTACAGGTGATTGCCCATCTAATAAATGTGGCTGAGAGTACTTTTTGACAACCTTGTGGATTAGGAGCACAAAATTGGAATACATGACTAAGAAGGATGGGGGATCTGGTAAACCCTGGTTTTGGGGTTGGGATTCAAAGGGTTGGATCCTAGAAGTAAGGATGAACCAGAAAGAAACCAAAATTCACATACATTATGAATGAGATCAAATTATCTTGTTGGTCTAGAATAATCTCAGTGCCTGAACTGGATTCCCAGGTTGCTAATGCCTACCTGTATCTTTCGGGAGCAAATGACAATTCTCTCTGTAAAAAGATAGCATTATGCCAGACCTCAAAGATTTGTATGAGAAAATTTTTAAATGCAATAGCTGGCTCGTAAGATCTATCTATCTATCTATCTATCTATCTATCTATCTATCTATCATCTATCAAGACACGTACCTAGTTCAATGTTAAATGCCTCAAGTGTATATTTTAAAAATTCAATAATGTGTAGCAACTTTCTAATCAGACTTAGATTGTGTATTATCACAAAAGAAACAGAATATGCTTCTTTAACATGTTTTCCCTGTTCATCAGTGAGTCTAAAATTTACTAACCCACCCAAATAAGAACATATTGAACGAGAGGAGGGGTCACAATTCAGCCTTGGGATAAGGTCAGATTGTTTCTGGAAATATGTTTTTGGAAAATAATCTGAATTTTTTATTATAATATGTGATGTTTTCTCTCTTTTTGACTTCTTTCTTCTTAAAATATATGCTGTGAAGAAAAGTTGCAGTAAAAATTTTTTCAAGAGTTGCAAATTTAAGGGGAGAGCAGAACAGGCAATGCCAAGTAAAACTGGGAGTGGTAGTTGTTAATACAAGTTCACAGACTTCTCCCTCCTGCTCTGCCTTTGCTTTTTCCCAAGAATTTTTGGTAAAATAATGTGTATTTTATACCTAACTCTAAAATACAGATTTATTTCTCCATTGCCTGCAGTGAATATTTTCCTCTTAATGGAATAGTTCATTTTTAGCTATGGTATTTACATTTCACCATGTAGTGAATTTTATATGTTATTTGAAATCTATTTTTCATAGCATTTAAGTGCAACAAATAGACTGAGGACAGAGTTAAAGAGGTTACTATAGATCAAGACACAAGTGGAAAATATGTTAGCAGCACTAAGTTCCAATGATTGAAAATAAGAGAGAAAGACCCATTTTATTAGTGCCATGTGTCTTGATTTATCATAATAGAGGTGTTTTCACCCTTGTTGGTTAAAAATGAAAGGCTGCACTAAAATAAGAGACAAATAGAAGAATCCTGGGTTTTTGGAAATTTTGTGTATTAGGGAATGTGGAGTGTTGGGATTTTATTTGAGGAAGTGAATAGAAGCTGTCTTTTGGAATATTAGACATGATATAAGGGTTTCAGGGTTTGAAACTCCAGTGAATAGTTTTTTCCCCTAAAACAGAGTTAGCAGTCGGCACAGGATGGGGGCTTAGAGAGAAGAAATGGAGACATCACAAAACATTGTCTCTTTCATAGGATTATATAAGACAGGGTATTGCCTAGTAGAGTGATTTACTCAATTTTCTAATTGCCTATGATATTAATAGAATTCACAGTGAGAAACATTTAAGGTATGGAAAAAGCATTATGTTCAACTTAGAGAGCCATTGGCTTTCTAGAAAAAAGAGATTTAGATGATGCCATGGTCCAAGTGAGTGAATTTATTTCCAACAGCAAGGGTACAATAGTCAACTTGAAGTAAAGCATGTTCATTTCTACAAAATGTATTTCTTTTCTGATAAACTGTTTCTGTCTCTGATCAAGAGACTGGAATAGTACACTGGGAGGAACCAGGTCATGCTCCCAGGAGCCCAGGCAATAACTCAATCAGAAATAGGTAAGAGCTTAGTTGAGAGGGTGCTGTCAGTCACTGCTCAGTTAGATTGAATTGACAACGGCTTTCAGTGTGGCTTTGCCTGGCAAACCTTTAGAGTTCTAAGGGAAGGAAAAAAATATACATACACATACACCTGTGTTCACAATGTCAAATTCATTTTGGACATTTGTCTCAGACCCCCCCCTGGAGAATCCTAACAGGAATGAGACCCTGTTTCGCTACTTGGAAAGATAGACTTCTGCTCCATGTACTAGCAGTTCTGCATGGTTGCTTCTATCACCAATTTCTTTGATAAAAACTTTACCAAGTGCTGCACATCCTTTCTCTTGCCTGACCCATGGTAAAGTCCAGTCGGTTTTCGATTGCTCTTTTGTGACTAAATTTGTTGCAGAAAATATTTTCACCCTTCAGTGAGCAGGAAGCAGAAAATTTTGGGATGAAGGATAGAGAGGAGCTAAAAAGCATGGCAAGAGGAGGTCCAGAGGTGGATGACCAGTTTTTGGGCTCCCACCATCATTACCTCCATAGTTGCTGGGGTAAATTGGTTTGTCCAGTTATGGTTTCAACATGCACAAAATGCATTCTTAGGAAAGTGTTACTTATCCCACGGGCTTTTATACAATCTCAATATCATAACCCTGGATTCCTCAACCTATCTTATCAACAGGAAGTTTCCTGACCCCTCCTTCTCTTTCAGCTTCTCTATACACACAACTGGGCATTATTTTGACACTCAGATTATCCCAATTAGACTGAAACTCTGTTACACTTTTTATATATTTTTTTTCTGGTCTTCTTGTTTCTAACCATGTAATCCATGCCCACCCTGCTATTCAGTCAGATCTTCAGTTGTTGAAAATGAGAGTCAGTGGGCTGGGAGCCAGGATCCTGAATTGCCGTTGACCAAGCTGATGTGGCTCTGACAGTAACTGGTGGTGTGATCCTGGGAAAGTCCCTTATTTTGCTTGGTTTAAAAACCTAAATGTTGAACAGGATGGTTTCCATGACTCTACTAGCCATTGATCAAACTGCAGCACACTGTCTCTCTCCAGGCATAGCTTTCAGCTACTACCCCTGCTGCCAACAGCATCTCCACTCCTCAACTGCTTCTGGTCGCTAGAAAGATTTCACCAAACCAATTTTGTCCTATTCATTAATTAACAATATAAATATATATGTTTAAATTAACAACTCCTCCCCAAACAGTGAACCATTAATAATAAAATTTTATAATCATCATAAAACCGTCCAGTGCACAGAAGATGGTGTAATAATTCACACCTAATTGCTTTCAACCTTGAGCCCACAAACACACTAGTTGAAGAAATGAATTCATATACTATAATTCATGCTAGGTCATGTTTTATTATTTAAGTCATCCCTGATACTTTAAAAAAAATAAAGAAGAAGAAGGTTTTGGTGCTCAAATAATCCACAAACTTACAATGCCACAAACTATATGGGAATCTAGAGAAATTTCACATTTGCCTATATTGTGAGCCTTTCAGATGGGAGATCCATCAGAATCTTGGTGTTTTCTATGAGCACAGAGATTGTTTTACTTAATCTTAGAAATAATTTACATAATATAAACTATAATTTTAACTGAAAGATTAGAGTATTAAGAAATGTTTTTGTTAAAGTAAAAAAAAGTAAAGAGATGAGAAGCCCACAAAGTGGGTAAAAATAACAATTGACAAACTGGGCTGTAGAATGACATCGTAATATTTAAGAACATACATTTTGGAGCCAGACTACCTGGGTTGAAATCTTGGCCCCACCAAAACTTACTACTTCTATTAAATTACTTTCACCTCTCTGAGCTTCAATTTCTTCATCTGTACAAAGAGGGAAGATGATAGTACCAGGTTGTTAGGAGCATTATATAAACTGATACAAATTTTTGGGGGATGTCTGGCACTTAGTAGGTGAGGCATGTGTGTTATTAGCAGTGTTAGAGACCGTGGCATTCTTCCTTGAAGGCTTATAAAGGCATATGTGTGCTTTGTATGTATATAGCTTGGGTCTCAATTACATATGCATTGCTGTTTAAGATAGATGCATCTACTCTGAAGCCTGTTTGGAAATTTAGCATGCATGGTTAACTAATTCCAGGGCAATTTAAGATATACTGAAGCTGTTAATCTGAGTGAGGAAAATAACAGATTAAAGGAAAAGAGGCAAGACTGGGAGGATTTTTGTGTATTTTGACAGTAAGTGAGCAGCATTCAAATGGATTTTTATAAACTCAAAAATTTGGGTATTTCTGCTAAGACTGCTAGTGAGATACCCATTATTTCTGTTTGTGAATCCCTATTAGAGATACAGCGTGATATATATCTATATATCTATATATATCTATATATATATCTATATCTATATTTTACAAAGAATACATTATGCAAGGAAAGAGATGCACTTTTATTGATTTTTCTTGGGCACAACTGCATGGTCTGCTTAGTGAGCATCTAAGAAAGCTTTGCTTTACCTCCTGTGTGTGTTTTTCCTTCTGGTCCTCTGGTATGGGAGTTCTGCCTTACAGCTTCCAGGGCTGTCAACGGAACCAACACCAATAGTGACTGAAAGCTTGTCAAAACCAAAAAGATAAATATATTTCTCTATGATTAGGTGACTAATTCCCATAGCAGATCATGAACACTTAGGGCATCTACTTAGATTTTCTATTACAAACTCTACGTTTCTCTCTTTATCCATCAGTTCTTAGGGCCCAATTAATATGTGTTTGCCTTGCTCAACAGAACTCATTCTTAAACAAAAGATGCTGGCTGCTTTCAACTTGAAATATAAATCAGACTGGGATGAACTACCCAAAGAGAGCAACTCAGTAGTACCATTGAATGGGAAGCTCAGAGTTCCAAGTCCATGTCTCCTGTAGGAGAGCATTTAATTGCTCTGATTTCCTCATCTGTAAAATACAGAGATTGGGTTAGATGATCTCTGATATGACTTCCATTCAGATAGTCTATGTGTTTTATTAGCTTTAGGAATCTCAAAGTGGATCTGTTGACAAGGGTGTCATGAGGTTATGCTTGTGGATTCAGTTGAAGATGACACCTCTTCTTTCTTATGTACTAGTGAGGTCTAAATATTTCATACATTAATTAATATTTTGAAGCAACTATAATATTCCAGGTGCTCTATTAGGCAGTGGGAATATAGCAGTTAAAAAAAAAGATACGTATCTCTGCTTTCAAAAAAGGTGATCATTCATTTTCCCATTGAGAATATCACCAACATAACTTGGGGAGCGAATTGAATATGCAAATGTTTAGGCTTATAGAGAAGAGTTGTCTGTATATGGTATCTATTTATTATAACACTCAGAGTCATATTTTATTAAAAATGTTAATGTAGAAATAGTATTTTGTCTGTTCTCACACTTACAAAACAATATTGTCCAGGCTGTTGAGGAGCATCTTTGCCATCATAGAACCACTTTCAGAGTCATTGCCACAGTTTGCCAGAGTGCATAATCTTTGCTCTCATCTAAATTGTTTGATTTATACACTTTTAAAAATGTATGTATATTATATGTTCTCCTTGGAAATTCCATCCCAAGCCACAGTTTGATTAAAATCATGTACTCTGTGTCTGTGTCCATGTGCATGTGTGTGTATATTTTAAGTAGTTTTTTAAGGCTTTTTTTGCAGCAGCATCTAATAATACTTGCAGTTGGGAGAATATCCCCCAGGAAGAGTGACAAATTGCATTAAATTTCTTTGACTTTTTAATTTATTTTCTCATTAATTCAATAAGATATCTTTTGTGAACATCCAGAACTAGTATTGATTGAGATAATTATAGGGTAAAGTAAACTTCTTAATAAAAATAAGTTGTTTGAAATAATTGAGAGGGAACCATATATATGAGATACTTCTAAAAGATTTCTAAATAAGGTGATTCTTTTCTTGAGAAGAGGAATTTTTAGAAAAACCTCCTCCCATGTATGTTGGCATATATGTATGAAGTTTTGAGAAGGCATATACTCTCCAATCTTTTTATGCAGGTGAAAGAAATATGGGATGGTAACAGAGAAATCATCCCTATATTCTTTATAAGTCCTGACATATATGATCATTGGTCACTGGGCATGTTCACTTCATAGTAATATTAGACAATGTAATAATGCATCATGCAACATTTCTTTCTTTTTTTTTTTTTTCAACGTTTATTTATTTTTGGGACAGAGAGAGACAGAGCATGAACGGGCGAGGGGCAGAGAGAGAGGGAGACACAGAATCGGAAACAGGCTCCAGGCTCTGAGCCATCAGCCCAGAGCCCGACGCGGGGCTCGAACTCCCGGACCACAAGATCGTGACCTGGCTGAAGTCGGACGCTTAACCGACTGCGCCACCCAGGCGCCCCTCATGCAACATTTCTAAGTGCTGCATTCTCATAGACAATTTGAAAGAAATGACGATCATATGAAGTTTATGTTTCATCTGTGTGGCTAAAAGCAGCATTTTAAAAAGATGAGACAGAGTATCGGAAATCAGTGGTATAAGAAAAACCGCTAAATGAATAAAGTTGTAGCTTCACACAAGAAATGCCAGGGAAGAAATTAGAACAATGAAGTGAGTGTTTATAATCATTGTGGAGATGAGTCACACCAATGTTTCAACTTTTGTTTCCAACCTGTTTTACAAGGTTCATTTCTGCCAGAAGTAGGGTGATTTTCCCAAGGCAAAGGCCTCTAATTGGCTGTAAATTAATCAATGGCCATCAGTTTCACAGGAAAAAGGCATCCTAATCAGATTGGTTATCAATGGATTAGGTTTCTATCTTTATGTCTCCTTTACCTTCGGAGGGGAACTAAACATTCTGAGCCCATTGTGTGGTCTAGTCTGGAAGCACTACAATGCCATATTGATCTGGACAGAGGAGAACATTTTTGGAAAAGATACGTTTCCCAGATATCTAAAACAACATTAAAAAGAGAACTGATTTTAATGAAAAACTTCTTAAATATATACATACTTCTTTATTAAACAGAATTCCTTGAGAATAAATAAATCTTTTTGCTAGATTAAAGTCACCATTTTATAGACATCGATTACTATAACACACTTACTGTAATATAGTATATTATGAACCACTGTTCTTGGTCCCTCTATGACTGGCTGATTTGGGTGGTCTCACTTCAGGTCATGCCACCAGCTGTCCCTTTTCACTATAAAAGCTTCTAGCAAAATTCTTCTACCTTCTTGTTATCTGTTGTCTGCTGGCAATAATTATAACACCAACATGTGCCAGGGAAAGTTCAATAACCAACCTTGGGAAGCTGTAGTGGGACAGAATTTTTTTTAATTTACATCCAAATTAGCGTATAGTGCAACAATGATTTCAGGAGTAGATTCCTTAATGCTCCTTACCCATTTAGCCCATCCCCCCTCCCACAAACCCTCCAGTAACCCTCTGTTTGTTCTCCATATTTAAGAGTCTCTTATGTTTTGTCTCTCTCCCCATTTATATTATTTTTGCTTCCCTTCCCTTATGTTCATCTGTTTTGTCTCTAAAGTTCTCATATGAGTGAAGTCATAGGATATTTGTCTTTCTCGGACTGACTAATTTCACTTAGGATAATACCCTCCAGTTCCATCCACATAGTTGCAAATGGCAAGATTTCATTCTTTTTGATTGCCGAGTAATACTCCATTGTATATATATACCACAACTTTTTTATCCATTCATCCATCGATGGACATTTGGGCTCTTTCCATACTTTGGCTGTTGTTGATAGTGCTGCTATAAACATTGGGGTGCATATGTCCCTTTGAAACAGTGCACCTGTATCCCTTGGGTAAATACCAGTAGTGCAATTGCTGGGTCGTAGGGTAGTTCTGTTTTTAATTTTTTGAGGAACCTCCATACTGTTTTCCAGAGTGGCTGCACCAGCTTGCATTCAGTGGGGCAGAATTTTTTATCCTTCCTCTTCTACTTATTAGCTGAGTGATGCTGAGCCAGTTTCTTTACTTCTCTAAACCTTGGCTTCCTCATCTAAAAAACAGAATAATACCTACTCTTCAGACTTATAGTGAAACTTAAATGGAATAAAATTAAGTTCCAAAGTCAGTGCTTGGATATGATATGAGTTCTAGAAATGATAATTTTCATGTAAATGTCCCAAACCTCCCCTTAACAATAGTAAGTGAATAGACACTGTCTTCTCTCCCTTCCTACAGAGGAAAAAATTTGGGGTACTTTTTAGTATCTTTGAAATAGCAAGCTCTATGTGAGGTTTTGAGAAAAGGATGGTGAAAAAAGCTGACCTCGTTCCTGCCTTCATAAAGCTTAGTGAGTTTAATATAGAAGACAAACAGAACCCAATAATTATCCAACAAATTATGTATACCCAATGTTTTTGAATGCTATGAAGGAGAGAACAAAGTACTTACTGTGTGTAAAAAGAAAACCTGTCTTGGTATGGAAGGTCAGGAGAAACTTCTGTGAGATACCACATCCAAATGGACCCAGAAGGATAACTAGGAGCTCGCTGGAAGAAGGACAGATGAGTGTTCTCAGGAGAGGCATTTATGAAAGCTTTGCAGCTTGGGATTTCAGTGAGTTGGGGAGCAGAGATAAGATGAGGGATTGGAGCTGAGATGAAGCTGGAGAAGTGCATGGTCCAGACCTTGGGAACTACAGCAAAGACTTCACCTGAGAGAATTGAGGAGGCCACTACAGGGATTAAAGTAGGCATGATAATCCAGAGTTTTGCAACCACTGGCAAAATCTTGAAATGTTTTCATACTTCTGGGTAAGTAGCTTATACCCTGGACCTCCTACCACATGTAACCCCTTCTCATACCCTCCCCTGACTCTACCTCCTGGAGTTCAGAAGGAGGCCTTCTGGGGCCTTTTAAGCACCTTTTTTTTTTCCAATTGCTTGGTGGCCAGTACCATATAGGTTGCTAAATATGTTAAATATTACATCTGGTTTTAAGCACGGTTCCCCCCCCCCACCATTTTCTCCATTCCTTATGAGTTTACAGTTGTGTTTAAGATTGTTAAAGAAGACAAAAAGTATTAAAAATTTATTGTACCTAAAATATTTAAATAGTCCTAGGCTCATTTTTACATTTTATTTTTCCTAACCACCACTGTGAATTGAATTAATACCAAGGTCTGTTGATTTTTACCTCTGAAATGTCTCTTAAACATATCCATTCCTTTCCATTACTATTGATCTCATTCAGGCCCTTTCACCTCTCCCTAGGTTCCTATAATAACCCAGAAGCTCTCTGTCTGGCCTCCATATTTTCATTCTTTACTTGGCACAAACCATTCTCCACACGGCTGTTAGTGTCCAGACAGTGTCAATTATACAGTTGGTGCTCAATACATGTGTTTTGGGTGAATGAATAAAAACTGTATCATGAGACCCTGGACAAATGACACATATACAAATGGATAAAAAAATGGGAAAAAAACAACCACACTTCCCAAGTGTGACTTTGGTTGCAATACTGACATTTTCCCTTTTACTAGTTATGTATATGTATTTAATATGTATAAGAAAATATTCATAGAGTTATATTAAAATTGATTAAAACACAGTAACTTAATAATTTCTCAGTACCATTCAGATATGGGAAAATGGTGTAGATGTTATATGTAATTAAACTTTGGGAAAAATTGGTCAACACAAGGTCCCAAAGCCAAGTGATTTTATGATCTCTTCCCTGAAGTAGCATTAGTTTGGCTGAGTTATCAGGGTCAAGCAATGCTTTGAACACATGGTCCCCAGATCCTGGTAGGTACCAGGAACTCCCCCATGTAACACATGTTAAAAAAAAAAAGAAGAAAAAAGGAAAAGATAGCATTAAGAATGTGTGCTTCACAAGACTTTTGGGGTGCAGTAAACAGTCTAAGATTATTTTTGAGAACCCTGAAAAACCTTCTCACAGATGGAGAAATATAAAACATACTGAGTTTTATCCCCCAAAGCTGAGGACAATGTGAAGTCATGGAAAGAAATGGATTTTACAGTTAGCCAGATAGTAGTTCAAACATCAGCCTGTCTGACACTTACTGGCTGTTTGATGTTGGGCAAATACTTATAATGTCTATGAGTTTCTTTCTAGTGGTACAGGCAAAGTAATTATTACCTTGGGAAGAATATAAGTCTTCATGTAAATATGGGCTAGCACAGTTTGAGGCACATAGCTGGCATTTAATAAACACAGCCTCTCTTTTTAACTCTCTTAAATATAATTGCTTAAAAGTAAAAGTAAAATTAAGTAAAATAAGAACAGACAGTGATTGTACCATATGTTTTTTTCTCTGAAAAAAAAAAATAGGGGAAACATGATGAAAGAGAAAGTAATTTTCAATGGCATTGAACTATTCCCTTGAGTCTTTAAAAATCTCTGATTGAAATGAATGAATATGCAAGTGTCACGTATTGATGGCCTCCTCCCATAAGCAGTGAACTCCTTTGAAATCATGTGGAGGTAATTGTAAAAGAAGTTATATGCATAAAATTACTTCTCTGGTGCAATAAGGATCATAAATCAGTTCACAATCAATCCATCTGCAACTCCTTCAGTTGCACTGATTTCATAGATTACAGCAAAAAATGAGGATGAATAACTGAAAGGCAATGAAGAGACTCTGGGGATCTTTCTCACTATTTTCCTTGTGATGGAGACTGGATGCAGGTGAAAGAAGGCAATGGGAGTTTTAGGAGGTTCGTTACGACATCATTATCCTCTTCCTGGCTCTTTTTGGTTTCTTGAGAAGAGAGCTTTGATCTCCTCAGTGGCAGAGGAGATCTCACCACCTACTTGCCACACCTCCCCCTGCATTTCTGCTGGCTCAGGGTGGTCCAGTACTTATAGCCATTGATACTTGGGATGGGTGCTGGACCTAATCATTCTGACCTTTAGAAGCTCCTGTAGCTTTTTTTTTTTTTTTTTTTTTTTTTGGTAAAAGCTCCTTTAGCTCAAATGTAAACTGTGAAAACCCCTCAGAGAAATTTGTTGAAGATTTGCTCTATAATGAGAAGTTCTACCAGCTTGTCTCAAAAAGAGTAACTATAGATAGGAAGGTGTCTGCCTTTTTTTTGCCTTGGAATTCTGAAGAGGCAACAAAACACTTTACTTTGTCCTCAGGAGGACCCAACTGCTGGCAAGTCCTCCAAATGCTTCCCTGTTTGTGGTGCCTTAGCCAGTCAGGGCAAGAATATTGATTGAGAATAACCTAATGAAATATGAGTGCCAGTGGATGTGTTGGGGAAAGAACAGATTCACTCTGTGAAAGTTGTATTAGAAAAGAATTGGGCCCATTAGGTGCCTCGTTGAGTATTCAGGGGAGACAATTTTGCTTTATAAAATATGCTTTTTGCCTTATGGAAAATTTATTGTTCATTCATTTGATGTACTCCTTTAAGAGGTCAACTTTGACTTTTCAGTGCTTTCAGAATTTATTCTTTACTCCATTGTTCCTTACAAACCATCTTTATTGAATTTCTTTGTGCATCTGAGTTGTCAAATAGCCAATGTACTCTCTAAACTGCTTTATACAATTAATAGATATTTTGTGATTGAGGAAGGCTGAAAATCAGACTTATTTGTACTAGTACTTATCAGCATAGAGAGGGCAAATTAATTAGCCTCCTCTGTTTTCAGAAATAAAATATGCCAAAGCCAATGCTCTCACACCCATATAGGTCAGCTAGTTGGGAAACTGTTGGATCATCAGGATAATAATATTGTGACAATATCTGATGTCCATGAAAAATGTCTGGGCTTTGCAACTTTTGTGGTGAGACTGAGAACTTTTAATAAGACTTCATTTCAATAGGTAGGAAAACCTGTAAGAAGGAAAGAGGTATCTTTAATGCCTTGTCTTAATTAGACTGTATTTGATTATCATTAACATATCCAGCTGATAATATAAATTTTAATTCTAATTACAGAGCTAGGTTATTTAAGCCACATGGTTTACGTGAAGTAGTCTAGATAACCTTAAAGAAACAGTGTTTAAAGCATCCAAAACTCATTTTAGGACATATTTTTCAATGTTGATTCCTTCACCATAAAATAATGGTAGCTATTAACACTGTAGTTCAGAATGACTTTTTCAATTGATTCTGTGTGATAGCATATGACCATAGTTTTTATTTTCCAGTTAAGGTAACTGCTCCAAATATATTGAGGTGGAGTTGGTCAAACTAAGCACTCAATAGAAAATCATTCAGATAACAAGTTTCACTTTCTAGATTTGCAAATCAGGTTCTACAGTCTTGGTCCGGTTACCTTTCCAGCTGCATTGCGTGTTTTTCCCCATTTTTACTCTGAATCTCAGCTGTGTTGAAATATTTCCATTCTCTGAAATCACTGAGTCATTTTCCTTAGCTTAGAATATGTTGTCTGTTTTCTCCTTTAGGTTTCTCAAACTAATGTTTACAATTCTTGACCTTCTTCCAACCTCATAGAAATGACCATTTTTTCCTTTGTAATCCCATCATAACCTGCTCTGATTTCTCAGCATGATTACAATACTATTCTACATATTATTTGTATGTCTGTCTCCTTCTATAAACTTATACAGTCTTGAGGCCAGGGGTCATATCTGTATTCTGAGCACCTGTACAATGCCTGGCACAACAAATGGATAAATGAATGAGAGTGGATGAATGAAAATAAAATCCAGTGAAGTAAATACTAGCTTGATATAACCCAAAGCAGAGATAGAATAAACATGGCCCAAATGCTACACTTTCCCTTCCCTTGTGCAGAACAGACTTTCTTACTTAATTATGGACCACTGAACCTAAGTATAGCTAAGCGTTCTGAGCTTAGCTTTTTCCTAACATAGTCGTGGAATCTAGTGAAATTATTTAAAGCAGTGGTATCCTAACTCTTTTGATTATACAAATGAATAGCCTTATTTGTAAAAATACCTGGGGACGGACACATCCTCTATGGATAGCTTCTGTATACCTCTCCAGTTCATATGGGGAGGTCCATATGGACCACTTCAATGGGCTCTTTTATCCTGACTTCCAGTGGGTTTGGCAAGAAACCTGGAGAATAGGAGAAAGTGAGGACAGGGTACTATTTCTGACTCACACCTTGTTCAGTGGCTGTGGGTTAGTTTCCTCTCCCAAATGCTACAGCTCTTGTCACATGGTTCTCTTCATACCTCTCCTTTTGTTTCTATTATCCATTCCCTCCTTTTTCCCCTCCCTGCAGTTATTTGTTTGGAATGTATCCTTTGTTGTTGGTTTTACTAAAATGTGGTGCTCCAAACATATGCCAGTTATTCCTCTATTAAACTCGTCTCAGTTTATTTAATTTGAAGATACCTTCTGTTTCCTGCTGAGATTCTGACTATATTCCTCCAAGGCATGTAATATTTTTCAATATACACATGTATTAGTCACAATCCATATATTATGTACTAGTAAAAACTAAGGAGATGAAGTTTTAATATTTTCTCTTCATGTGCTGCTTGATCATTTTTGTTCTCACACTTAGGAAACCACAGATTTAGAAACTAAGTTATCCAAGTCTTCCTATCAGGTATCATAGAATAAGGCTCTGTTGAGTGTGGCTTTGAAGATACAAGAGTGGGGACTGGTTTCTGCAGGATTTATGTACTTAGAGAAAAAATGATGCACATGGGATGTGCTTACCGCTGTTGACTTTTCCATTTCCCTCAGGGCCTCAGAGTTAGCACAGCCATTGCTGGCCAGAGAGTAATAGCATCTTTCAGGCTCACAGGCAGCCAGTAAAGCGAACCTGGAGAATATTAGTCTGGGACCAAATAATGCTTGAATTGCAGTCTTTCATTTTAAAAAGATTTATTTTTAAATAATGAATGAAGGCATCACAAACCTTTGGCTTTGAGACTTTTAATTCTCCATTCTTAACTATAGAATGCTTGTAGCCCCCTGCCTCCACCCAGACCAAAATCCATGTTCTAGCCTATGGACAGAATCTATAAGCAATCTGATTCTGACTTATGGTTGATTCTAGTTTAGAAAGGAATTCCCTCTACCTCCTGGAAACAATTGAACCCTAGTTTTGTGATTTATGTTTATTTTCATAGTTGTAGACATTTTCAGATAGATGTTTACATCCCCTGTGTATTGGTAAAATCACCATAGTTATATCTTGTGTCATCTACATTTCTTTTCAGGGCCCTCATATGCACCACAGGTATTATTTCATTAACTCTCCAACCAATATTACAAATAGAATTGGTTTCATTAGCAATAGGTCTTATTAACTTTTGCTAAAATTAAACATTTCATGAATTTTAATTGTCCATAACCTCTTGATTTCCAGAGCATTAGTAATATTTTCTTCCTTATTATGAAGACTATGTTTTTTCCCATTTTGATTGAAACCTTAAATAAATATGACATCATGATAAATGGAAATATTAAGAGAGACAGCTTCATTGTTTAGGCTGTTATGAATCACTTTGCTCTGACATGGTTTCTAATTTCGGTGGAGGAAAGCTGAGAGTTCATAGTAATGCAACTATTAAGTAATGAATTAGTCAAGTAAACTGAGCTAACTAGGAAGGTGACACCAGGATGGTTGTGAATTTTGGGGAAAAGAAAAAGATGCTTAAAATGATCAGGTATGGAGAGAAAGTTAATCCTGCTACACAGGGAAGGAGTGCTGCCTTTTTCACATCTTTGGAGATCCTTGTTTAGGATTCATCTTTAGGGAATCAAATTCTGAAGCAGGAACCTGATCTTTTGGTGCCTAACATTAGTAATATAGATATTAATAGAATAGAATTTGAAAATATACTCTTAATGTTCAAAATAATTTGTTTATCAGTGAATAGACTGAGGACCAGGTATCTGGGGTGACTTCTCCTAGGAACTGGAGAACCAGAGCTATTCTGCTGACCCCTGGTCTCATGTAGTTTCCATTAGACTACATGTCTTCAAAATTGTTAAGCATATTTTTTAGACATGGAAGGGACCTGGAAAACTTCTGTTCAAAGTGTTTCATTTTGCAGTGAGGAAACACACACAAGTGATGCATGAAGTGAGCCACAGAACGAGAACAAAACCTAAACCTCACAATTCCTAGTCTACTGCTCTGTCCATGACACCGGCATTTATTCACATGCCAGATGCTGTGCCAGGTACCAGAGATACAAAGACAGACGCAGTAAGATCTCTGCCTTTTCAAGGGAATTTCAACAGATATCCTCAATAGAACACATGTATTTTCCTGTGTTCTCATACGTTATTGAAGCTAAGTGGAAGAAGCTGAAAGGGCACAAAGCACATGGTGGTGCATGAATTTTGTAGAAAGTAGTAAAGTGCCTTATGTGTAAAATACAATCCATGTCATTTAGATGTGAGTTCCACATTGAGAAGGATTGTTTCTCTCTTATTTATTGCTGCTGCCCCAACAATTAGCCTGGCAAACACTGAGTGCTCAAAAATTTTGTATAAATGAATGAATGAATATCTGTTTGGTATATACTAGATGCTCAATACATTTTGAAGGAATAAATGATGAATGAATGTACATGTGCAATGATCTTAGGGATTATCCCAAATCTGAAATAATGGCCCTAGACATCATGATTCATAATGCTTATTTTATGTCTGGAGACCAGTTAATTGCATATTGTAGAGGGCTCTGGAAGATTTGAAGTTCCTGAGTTCGAATCCTGGCCCTATCATCGTGGTAGAGACTGGCAAGTAACCAGTTTCCTTTTCTTCCTGGGCATGTAGCCAGACCACATTTTCCCAACTTCCCTTAGAGTTGGACACATCCTTGTGATGAGTTCTGATCAAAGGAATATGGGCAGAAATTATGTATCCCTGAGGTCTGGCTCTTAAAAAACCTCCTATGCAATACTGGATTCCCTGTTATCTGTCTGGTGACCAGATGCAGAAATCCAGCAGAGGCTTCTGAAGTTCTAGAGAGAGTCACAGTATTGAAGAGGCCCGGGTCCCTGAATCACACAGTGAAAGACCATCTACCTAACACCATCAATGAATTGATATGTGAATGAGCATAAACCTGTGTTAAGCCACTGAGAATTTGAGGTTGTTTCAATAGTTATCCTTCCCTTTTAATTCCTTTCTGACTGTGTAACCTTGGACACAGCTTATTAGCCTCTCTGACCCTGGGTTTTCCTAGTTGTACAATGGAGATCATAACATATCGTGCTTCTTTGTGTTGTTACAAAATTTATCAATGTGAAGCCCTTATCATAGTCCTAGGAACATGATAAGCACTTGATACATCATAGCTATTCTTATATGATTTTTATCATCTCATCTTTGACAAACAAAGAATAGTAATTTATAAAGATGTTTCAAAAAACATGGTGCATATTTTTTCTCTATTTATTTTTTGGCTACTGAGGTAAACCAGTAATCCTCTAGAACCTTATACTGATGAGTCCCAAATATTTCTTAGAAATAGAATTCTTATGTTTTCCTATATGATCTTGTATATGGATGCCAGATGATAAAAGCAGAGTTGTTCCAGTTGTAGGATATCCCCTAAACCTCATTGCTTTGCCTTCCCCTGGATCTTGCATTGGGCAGCTCTGCAGAATCCCTGGGCTAGAAAGGACACAATTTGAATATCACTGCCTTGGGTAAATACAGTGAGGGAAATGCAGTGTTATACAATTACCTAATGCAATGCTTATCCACTCTCCCCATGACTGCCAACATCCTCACTCCTCCAGCTTTCTCCATGTATTTTTCTCGCTGAAGTGCAGAAACTGCACAGCAGTGGGGCTGTGGTAAATATGGACTTCTTTCATTTAAAGTAGATTGGTGGCTCTTTTCAATAGACTATTAGGAGAGTAACTGCTATGTATGATTTAAAGGGACTCTGAACTTTGACTCTGCTCTATGATATATGAATGGCTTGAAGCTTTGGGGTCAGGGGTTAGAAGTAATGAATTTATGGCTAGATTCTGCCTCCTCTCACTTTTAAAAAAGATGGCATATTTGGAACATTAAATTATAAATATTTTTTCTTCCCGAAATGATCTTAGAGAAATGTACTAAATCAATATTTTCCAAACCCAATCAAACTATCTCATTATTTACCATGAGCTTCAGGAGTGATTGAAAGGTGAAGTAAAGACCAAAGCCACAGCCATTGTTGCTGAGTTTAGGATTAGGAGGAGGAAAGGACAGGAGGCAATAAGATTTTTTTACTTGCTAGGGGCTAGGTGAATAGTAAATACTGCAAATTTTAAAGTATCAGAAGATATGTTAGGTGGAAATATGCTGGATACCAGCATAAGCGAAAGTATTAAAAAAAAAAACAACACCTGGTCTTTTGGTGATTGTATCATCATGACCTATAAGCACAAAATTATCCTACTTCACCTAGAATCATTCTGTGGTTGACATAAATATCTGGATGTTGAGTGAGCTCTCAAATTATCTTGAAGTGTTAATAGGTTAGTACTAATACCCTTGCTTTTGGGACTGAGGCCAAAGCAAAGAGAGTACCTTTTAAAAATTCATAGATCTCAAGCTAAGTGTTAGATTAGACTTGGAGTCAGAGGCTGTTTGTTTTGTGGATGGTCATGTTCAGATGTTCTAACTCTAGGCAAGCCTTTTGTTCCTTATTAAGTTCTTGGTTGGCCCACTCAATTCTTCCTTGAGATTATCAGGAAAAATCAGACAATTATCAGTAGTCCACACTGGTTAGAATGCCTTGGTAACCCATTTATCCATGTAAAAATGTTAGTGATAATTTGGTTCTTTGTACTACCCACTTTAATCTCATAAGACCATAATACCCCACCTCACAGATGACTCTCAGACTTAGAAGTGGCCCTGCTAGTAAGAGAGAGAGCCAGGATTTGAACCCAGCTCTGTTGAACTTCAAGGTCACCATTTAATCCTCTCTCTGATAACCACTTTTAGCAATACATAGTGCACCTATGTTTCCTCCACCTTTCCCCAAATACATAGTCCCGCGAAACTTCATATCACTCTGTTTAACCGCCTGAAATTCTTCTCATCAAAGATAAATATGAAAATGGCATATTTATTAAAATGAAGCCTGAACAAAGTAGATCAAATGGAAATAATACATTAGTTAAATTGCATTGCTTTCTTTTTAAGGCTTGGCTGAGATAAAAATACTGAAGGAATGGGAGTTAGAATAAAATATTGTGATTGCAGAAGAGATCATCATGGCACATGGGAAACTTGTGTGAATTATAAGCCTCAGTGAGATGTGGCAGTTGTTTGTGGGGTGAACTCTGGGTGGTAGGAGGGCAGTATAGGAATTCAGGTGGATAACTGTTAAAAGACATGGGAAGATAAACGGGTATGCAGCAGAAAGGGAGTGGATACAGCACAAAGACAAACTTCATTCATTTTTGCTGTTTTCCCAGTGGCCAACCCCACTTGTATTGGGTACAGAGTGGAGAGTGGGATTGAAATTTTCTCTGGAGGCCATTTTACTGTGTAATTCTCATCCTGTCACACAGATAACCTTGCATAGCTGTATTCTAATTTTTCCCCGTAGCCTACTCATATATCGTTATTCAATGAAGTAATAATGTTAAAAGCAAGACAATCTATAATGCACCTTCAATAAAACTCTGAAAAACAGTCATTGATCTTTCCTTAAGTCGGCTACCTACCCCCAGCTGCCTTATTGCTCTCATTGTAGAGGTGGTTAAATGACCAAAGATACTTAATATGTAAGTTATGAAACATTTCCACTTCCTTATTTACCACTTAATGGTCATTAAAAGAGTAGGAACATCATCCTTTTCCAGGTGATGTAAGATGGATCCTGGCTTGAATAGAGTACTCATTTATCAATAATCAATTACTCAGTTAACCATTAAAGATAATAATCATTTCCACCACACTTACAATAAAATGCTACAAACGTCAATGAATCATTATTTTACCTTAGGGAAGACCTTAAATCAATTTCTTATTACCAGTCATTTTACTTCTGCAATTGTGATGGGCATTCAAAGGGCCGGAACATAAGAAAATCTTCAAATGGCTAAATGGTTGGGAGAAGGGAGGCCTGGGAGCCGTGATTTGTGGGAACTCTATGGATTTTATCCAGAAATGACATCCAAGTGGCTTTGATCCACAGAATTTTGCCTTGAGCTTCAGGTTCATTGTTGTGCTTTCCCATTGTCTACAGGAATCTTGATTGGGGATTTGTAATTTAAGCTTGTTCAGATCCCACTAGTTGCTTTCTTACTCTTTCACCAGATTTAGTCTGGTACTATGCTGCATGGAATGCACAAAGTGCTGGCTGGGATGATGGTGGAATTGTGTGGTAGAAGTTCAGTATACTGAACCTCTTCAAAGGTTTCCTATTGCTCTTAGAATAAAACAAAACTCCAGAACATGATTGACAGAGTCCTGCACAGTCTGGTTCCTCCATACTCCCCTGCCCATCACACACATCATGTGTGGGGTTCCTCTCTTTTTTCAGTGAACCTAGCCTTCATTCAGTCCCTTATACTCCATGTGACCTCCTTTCCACAGGGCATTTGCACATACTAGTCTTTCAGCCTACAAGATCACCTACTCTCTGCCCCTATTTTCACCCACTTAACAACTATTATTCCTTCAGTTTTAAGATGAAATTTTGCTTGCCCAGGGAAGTCTTTTCTGATCAGCCCAATCCCTACTATATGCTCTTAGAACACCATCTCCTTCTCCTTCATGGCACTAACACAGCTTCAGTTTTACACGTGATTGGATGGCTGGTTGACAGATGTAGTCTCAGTCTGTCCCACCAGACTGTGAGCTCTGTTTGGGCAAAGTTGTGTCTGTTTGTGTTCACCCCTGTATCCCAAATGATAGGATGGTGCCTGGTCCATAATAGGCTTTCAATAAATGTCTATTAAACAAATTCCAAGTTGATTAAGAAAGGGGCCAGAAAAGCAATAAGCCCAGAGCATAAGAAATGTTGACAACTGCTGTGAGAAGTGCCTCCTGGTTCTTACAGAGTGTCAATAACATTATATATTCATTTGAGGTTATAAAGTTTCACTGATGCAATTATTTCCTAGCTGACTTCTTATTTTCATAACAAGACCTTCTATCATAGTTCCATTCCTTTCAAGGATCTTATGGTCTGTGTTGTTCCCCACAATTTTCTGTCAATTTCCCTTCTATCAGTGGAAACAGCTAGAGTTTCCTTGGGCTTATGACAGCCCCACATTCTTGTATCTTCTGAGAGCCTCTTGAACACACCTATGCAATAAATCCTCTTTACACTGAATCCCCTCTGAATGAAGAGATGGCCCTTCAATCAAGTCTATCAGCAAATAAGGTATTTCATAGCATCACTAGAATATGGAGAGGGAATGGTAATGTGATTATTTTGAGTATGGTTATTTGAGAAAACGGATCTATTTTCAACAACAATTTTTATTCCACTCGAGCCCCTGATTTAATCTGGAATTATATCTGCTTGGTCCAACTAACTAAAAAAAGGGCAACTTAGATTTGAAGGCAGCTCAGGGTATATTGAGGGTTTGTCTGCATAAAATATTCACTCACACCTTCTGATAGTCCTGGAGCATTTAGTATGAGCCTGATAACTAGAACTTTTTCTTTTTCCTTTCCTTTTTTTTTAAATTTTTTAAATGTTTATTTGTTTTTGAGAGAGAGAGAGAGAGAGAGAGAGAGAGAGAGAGAGAGAGAGAGGCAGAGAGAGAGGGAGACAGGATCCGAAGCAGGCTTCAGGCTCTGAGCTATCAGTGATGTGGGGCTCGAACTCAAGAACCGCGAGATCATGACCTGAGGTGACGTTGGTGCTCAACCGACTGAGCCACCCAGGCGTCCCTTTTCTTTTTTCTTTTCTTTTCTTTTCTTTTCTTTTCTTTTCTTTTCTTTTCTTTTCTTTTCTTTTCTTTTCTTTTCTTTTCTTTTCTTTTCTCTTCTCTTCTCTTCTCTTCTCTTCTCTTCTCTTCTCTTCTCTTCTCTTCTCCTTTCTTTTCTCTTCTCTTCTTTGTCCTTTCCTTTCCTTTCCTTTCCTTTCCTTTCCTTTCCTTTCCTCTCCTTTCCTTTCCTTTCCTTTCCTTTTCCCTTCCCTTCCCTTCCCTTCCCTTCCCTTCCCTTCCCTTCCCTTCCCTTCCTTTCCTTTCCTTTTTGAGAGAGTATGAGTAGGGGAGAGCAGCAGAGGAAGAGAGAGAGAGAGAGAGAGAGAGAGAGAGAGAGAGAGAGAGAGAGTCTCAAACAGGCTCCATACTGAATGTGAAGCCTGATGTGGGCTTGATCCCATGACCCTAGGATCATGACCTGAGCAGAAATCAAGAATTAGATGCTCAACTGACCAAGCCACCCAGGCACCCCGAGCTTTTTCTTTTTAAAGGGAAGATAATAGTGGAAATAGTCATGGTACATAGAGAAGTAACTTCCAGAGAAAGTGTGAGAGAGAATGAAGACAGAAAGACTTCCAATGTAGATCCTGAGATGACACAAGTAGTGTGGCATAGATTTGAGTCAACACTCATTATGACAGGAAATGAGGTTATCAGATGGGTAGAGTTTACAGAGCAGAAAATCACTAGGAGAATTTCTCAGCAACTAAAGCAAGGAGGAGTAGAGTTGGTATCCTTTGCTATCATAGATAGTTGACACTTAGTACTTCCTGTGAACTATTGAGTTTGCAATTGCACCTTAAAGCCTGTTAAGTTGGGTTTAAATCTTAAAACTCTAGGGGTGCTTAGGTGGCTCAGTCAGTTAAGTTTATGACTCTTGACTTGGGTTCAAGTCATGATCTCATGGATCGTGAGTTTGAGCCCCACATCGGGCTCTAAACTGACAGCATAGAGCCTTCTTAGGATTCTGTCTCCCTCTCTCTCTGCCCCTGCCCTGTTTGCTCTCTATCTGTCTTTCAAAATAAACAGAAATAAACTTTAAAAAGAAAAAAGAAAAGCTTAAAAAGAGAACTCTAATGTATACTCGTTAATTAATAAAGTATTTATTGAAAGTTTCATGTATGCTCCAGGCACCATTCTCGGTACTGGGTTACCAAAGCAGGTAAGTGTTGGGGGGGGGCGGGGGGAACAGATACCAAATGAAGAATGAAAGCTCATTTTTATCAAGTGTTCACTATGTGCCTGCCTCCAGTATAAAACACTTTACTTTTATTCATTTTTATTAATCAGTGCAGTCCTCTCTCAAATCCTGTGATGTAGGTAATATTATTATCTCAACTTTTAGAGGAAGAAACTGAGGCATAGAGCTTTACCCAATATTAAGGAGGACTAGAATTCCAATCCAAGTAGCATGACTCAAGATCTGCATTTAAAATGTCTACACTAATCTCACTGTCTAACCAACGAACAGGGGCACTATGAAATGATGTTATTTTCTCTGCAGAAAACTAATAGAGGATGATGTGATAGAAAGTAGATTGCGTGGTCAAGAATGGCTCCTGCAGGGAGAAACTGCAGGTTGAAACTGAGCTCTGAATACCAAGATACTGCACAAAGCATTCCAGGTTTCTTATCATTTCTTCCATGATGAATATTATTTCTTTAAAATTATTTTAAGACACAAATTAGAACAAAGGCAATAGCATTTTAAAAAATATTATTTAGCCTTCTTCTACCTCTGTTTACCCTGAGCATAAAAATGGAGATGAGAGGGGAGAAGTATTTCAAACTCTTTTCTAGCTCTTGGTTTACTCAGCCTTGTTGCAATATGGCCAGATCCACAGATGACAGTCTGAGCAACTTTTCTAGGCTTGTCCAACAGTTGGGTGTCCATCACAGAATTATATGGGAGGTGAGCTCTGAAGCTTTCCAAGTTGGGTGGCTTCCTGGATGTTTATAGTCCTTCAGTTGTGTATGAATATGCTCTCTGAGGTCATAGTTGCAAACCTGGATTATGAGCCTGCAAACCTGAACTTGAAGAAAAGCAGTGGGCTGGAGTCACTCCTTCATTTTTGTGTGTATAGAAACTTCCCTCTCATTGTCTGTATTGTACTCTGAGTGTCCTGCATGGACAGTTCATCTTTGAGTGTCAGATAATTTTTCTTTGGGTGCACTTTCAGGTCCCAACTTATGATGAACATGCCTAGCACATGTTTCTCTGCAACTAATTTAGGCAGTTTATTGGGGTAAATTTCATGTATATATTCCCACTACTATAAATACCTTAATAATAAAGAATAATGAATGACGAAAAAATTTTCATATAGAACAATACTTAAAATGTTTTCATGTAATTTCTGAACCTGAAGTGGAGTTACAGATGGAAAGACTAGGGGAAAGGGTTCTGATGAATTAAAGATTTTATATATATAAACCCTTTTCTATATCTGTCTAAAGTTTAGTTTAATGAAAACAGAGTCCAGTGAATATTACTCTCTAAAGAAAACTCCTATAAATGAGAAGGTTCATTACTCCTATGGATTCAGTTGCCATTTTGAAAAACAGGCTCTAATTATAGTACCAAATTAAATCAGTCTTATAATGAGTGAGAACTGGTGTTGAAAATGAATCACTCACTTAGAATTATATCCGTCAAGAAAAATCACATTAACATTTCATTATACACGAGACATGATAAAATTCTCTATGACTTCAGAAGATGTGATTGAAAGGCCATTTCTTTCATGAGGTCTTGATGATATGATGTCTGTAGAAAAGATCTCCAAAAGTTCCCTGTTGGGATTGTAATCTTATCTTATTCCATCTAGTCCCAAGGGCTTTCATTCTTTTTAACCCATAAATTTAAAATTAAAAATTGTATGATTCAGCTTATTATAATGTCTTGCTCTGGGAGAATTAATATAATTTCTTTCTACCTCCTTCTTGCATTATATTTTAACGTTAAGAAATCTAAAATCATTTCCTATTGTATATACATAAAAACTCTTTAATATACTGAATTACACACTCATTTTAAATATCAAACAGTTGTAGAATTAATCCCAAACCTATTTTACATGGTAATAGACCACATGTTTTTAATCATTGCACCTCTTTTAATCAGTGCATAGCCTCCCTGAATAATTATATATTGTAGCTACACAGGAGGAATATATAGTATTTTCAATTTATTGGTTATCTAGAATACCTGTTTGACTTAATTATTAATAAAATAGTGTAATGAAATTTAACATCTGTGGATGCATTTAACCTGTATACTTGTCCAAAAATACTTGAACCTGTTTGAATTTTTTAATTTAATAATAAAATTGTATGGCATTTAGTGGTACAGAATTGTTTTAAAGTTGTCTTTAATAGTATCTGAAATTTACCTAAACAATTTCTGTTTAATAACTAGTCTGTGCCAAGAAAGCATTATGATGATTCAATTAATCTATCGTCTCTCAACTTGCATATGTAGACCTGTAATTCAAGACTAGATGGGGAGAATTGACATTAATGAGTAATATTGAAGCTACACATAGCCCACAGCTTCACAAATTCATTTCCAGATTTATAGCCTGCAGAAACAATCTACAAACTTTTCAGTCTCTGAAAGTCCTTACACACTTTTTGAAATATACATACATTAATTCCAGTATATTTAACATACAGTGTTATATTAGTTTCAGGTGTACAATATGGTGATTCAAAAACTCTGTACGTTACTCAGTACTCATCATAAGTGTACTCTTAATCTCTTTTACCTATTTCACCCAACCCCCACCCACTTCCCCTCTAGTAACCATCTGTTCTCTATAGTTAAGAGTCTGGGGCGCCTGGGTGGCTCAGTCAGTTAAGCATCCAACTCTTGGTTTTAGCTCAGGTCGTGATCTCACAGTTTGTGAGTTCAAGCCCCATTTTGAATTTGGCACTGATAGTGTAAAGCCTGCTTGAGATTCTCTCTCTGTCTCTCTCTCTCTCTCTCTCTCTCTCTCTCAGGATAGATAAATAAACATTTAAAAAAGTCTGTTTTTTTGGTTTGTCTTTTTTTTCTTTATTCATTTGTTTTGTTTCTTAAATTTCATGTATGAGTGAAATCATATAGTATTTGTCTTTCTTTGACTGACTTATTTCACTTAGCATTATACTCTCTAGCTTCATCCATGATGTTGCAAATGACAATATTTCATTCCTTCTTAAGGATGAGTAATCTCCCATTGTGTGTGTGTATACATATATGTATATATATATATATATATATATATATATATATATATATATCACATCTTCTTTATCCATTCATTGATCAGTGGACACTTCGTCTGCTTCCATAATTTGACTATTGTAAATAATGCTGCAATAAACATAGGGGTGCCTATATTTTTTTCAAGTTAGTATTTTCATGTTTGGGGGTAAATACCCAGTAGTGGAATTACTGGACCATATGGTAATTTTATTTTTAAGTTTTGGAAGAATCTCCATACTGTTTTCCACAGTGGCTGCACCAGTTTGCATTCCTACCAATAGTGCATGAGGGTTTCCATTTCTCCACATTCTTGCCAACACTTGTTGTTTCTTGTGGTTTTGATTTTAGCCATTTTGATAGATGTGAGGTGACATCTCATTGTGGTTTTGATTTGTGTTTCCCTGGTGATGAGTGATGTTGAACATCTTTTCATGTGTCTGTTGGACATTTGTAGTCTTCTTTGGAGAAATGTCTGTTCATGTCTACTGCCCATTTTTAATTGGATTATGTGGGGGTTTTGGTGTTGATTTGTAGGAGTTCTTTATATAATTTGGATACTAACCCCTTTATTGGATATGCCATTTGCAAATATTTTCTCCCATTAAGTAGGTTGTCTTTCAGTGTTGTTAGTTTTCTTTCACTGTGCAGAAGCTGTTTATTTTGATGTGGTCCCAATAGTTTATTTTTACATTTGTTTCCCTTGCTTCAGCAACATATCTAGAAAAATATTGCTATGGCTGATGTTGGAGAAATTACTGCCTGTGCTCTTTTCTAGGATTTTTACGGTTTTGGGTCTCACATTTAGGTCTTAATCCATTTTGAGTTTATTTTTGTGTATGGTGTAAAAAAACTGGTTCAGATACTTTTTTTTTCTCATGTAACTGTCCAGTTTCTCCAACACCATTTGTTGAGGAGACTGTATTTTTCCCATTGTATATTCTTGTCTCTTTTGTAGAAGATTAATTGACCATATAATTCTAGGTTTATTTCTGGACTCTCTATTCTGTTCTCTTGGTCTGTGTGCCTATTTTTCCCCCAGTTTTATACTATTTTGATTATGACAGCTTTGTAGTATATCTTGAACTCTGGGATTGTGATACCTCTGGTTTTGTTCTTTTTCAAGATTGCTTTGGCTATTTTTTGTGGTCCATACAAATTTTAGGTTTATTTGCTCTAGTTCTGTGAAAAATACTGTTGGTATTTTGACAAGATTGCATTAAATCTGTGGATTGCTTTGGGCATTATGGACATTTTAACAATATTTATTCTTCCAATCCATGAGCATAGAATATCTTTCCATTTCTTCCTGTCATCTTCAATTTCTATCATCAGTGCTTTATAATTTTCAGAGTACAGATCTTTCACCTACTTGATTACATTTATTTTCAGAATTTTATTATTTTTGGTGCAATTGTAAATGTAAATTGTTTTCTTAATATCTCATTCTGCTACTTTGTTATTAGTGCATAGAAATGCAGTGGATTTCTGTATACTGATTTTGTGTCTGTGACCTTAACTGAATTCATTTATCAGTTCTAGTAGTTTGTTGGTGGAGTCTTTAGGGTTTTCTATGTATATTATGTCATCTGAAAATAATGAGAGTTTTACTTCTTCCTTAATAATTTGGCTGCCTTTTGTTTTTTTCTTTCTCTTGTCTGAATACTGTGGCTAGGGCTTCCAGTTCTATGTTGAATAAGAATCGTAAGAGTGGACATCCTTGTCTTGCTCCTGATCTTAATGGAATAGCTCTCAGTTTTCCACCATGTTGGCTGTGGGTTTTTCATGTATGGTCCTTATTATGTTGAGGTATGTTCCCTCTACACCTACTTTGTTGAGGATTTTTATCATGAATGGATATTGTACTTTGTTAAATGCTTTTTCTGCATGTATTGAAATGATCATACAGTTTTTATCCTTTCTCTTGTGGACATGATGTATCCTGTTGATTGACTTGCAAATATCAAATCACCCTTGCAAGCCAGGAATAAATCCCACTTGATTGTGGTGAATGATTTTTTTAAATGTATTGTTGGATTCAATTTGCTGATATTTTGTTGAGGAGTTTTACATCATGTTCATCAGAGATACTGGCCTGTAGTTCTCATTTTTGTAGTATCTGTATCTGGTTTTGGTATCAGGGTAATGCTAGCCTCATAGAATGAATTTGGAAGTTTTCCTTCCTCTTCTATTTTTTGAAATAGTGTGAGAAGAATAGGTATTAACTCTTCTTTAAATGTTTGGTAGAACTCACCTGTTAAGCTGTCTGGTTGTTCCTGTACTTTTGTTTGTTGGGAGGATTTTGATTACTGATTCCATTTCATTCTGGTAATCTGTCTGCTCAAGTTTTCTATATTTTCCTTATTTAGTTTTTTATTTTAATTTTTAATGTTTATTTTTGAGAGGGAGGGTGGGAAACAGAGTGTGAGAGGGGGAGGGGCAGAGAGAGAGTGGAGTCAGAATCCAAAGCAGGCTCCAGGCTCCACACTGTCAACGCAGAGTCCAATGCGGGGCTTGAACCCACAAACCAGAAGATCATGACCTGAGCCGAAGTCGGACCCTTAACCAACTGAGCCACTCAGATGCCCCTTTCCTGATTTAGTTTTGAGAGGTTATATGTTTTTAGGAATTTATCCATTTCTTGTAGGTTGTCCAGTTTGTTGGCATGTAATTTTTCATAATATTCCCTTCTAATCCTTTGTATTTCTGTGGTATCTATTATTATTTCTCCTCTTTCATTTCTGATTTTGTTTATTTGAGTCCTCTTTCTCTCTCTCTCTTTAGATGAGTCTGGCTAAAGGTTTATCAATTTGTTGATCTTTTCAGAGAACTAGCCCTGAGTTTCATTGATCTGTTATTTTGTTTTCTTCAGGTTTTATTTCATTTATTTCTCCTCTAGTCTTTATTATTTCCTTCCTTCTATTAGCTTTGAATTTTGTTTGTTCTTTTCTAACTCCTTTAGAGGTAAGGATAGGTTTTTTATTTGAGATTTTTCTTGCTTCTTGAGGTAAACCTGTGTTGCTATAAACTTCCCTCTTAGAACTGCTTTTGATGTATCTCAAAGATTTTGGATCATTGTGTTTTCATTTTCATTTATCTCCATGCATTTTTTGATTTCCTCTTTGATTTCTTGGTTGACCTATTCATTGTTTAATATCATATTATTTAATTTCCATGTATTTGGGTTCTCCCTATATTTTTTTTCTTATGGTTGATTTCTGGTTTCATAGCATTGTCATCAGAAAAGATGTATGGTATGACTTCAGTCTTTTGAGTTTGTTGAGACTTGTTTTGTGGCCTAATGTGATCTATTCTGGATAATATTTCATGTATACTTGAAATAAATGTATATTCTGCTGTTTTATGATGAAATATTCTGAATATACCTGTTAGATCATCTGCTCCACTGTATCCTTAAAATCCACTATTTCCTTGTTAATTTTCTGTCCATTGATATCAGTGGGGAGTTAAAGTACTCTACTATTATTGTATTACTATCAGTTATTTCCTTTATGTTTGTTATTAGCTGATTTATGTATTCGAGTACTCCCGTGTTGGGTGCATAAAATTTACAGTTGTTACATTTTCCTGTTGGATTATTCCCTTTATTATTATATAGTGTCCTTCTTTTTCTGCTTTTACAGTCTTTATTTTAAAGCCTATTTCATCTGATGTAAGTATTGATACCTCAGCTGTCATTTCCACTTGTACGATACATGCTTTTCTGTCCTTGACTTTCAATCTGCGTGTGTTTTCAAGTCTGAAATGAGTCTTTTGTAGGTAGCATATAGAGGGGTCATGCTTTTTTTTTTAATGTTTATTTATTTTTGGGAGAGAGAGATAGAGAGTGAGCAGGGTAAGGTAGAGGGACAGGGAGACACAATCCCAAGCAGGCTCCATGCTGTCAGCACAGAGCCCCATGTGGGGCTTGAACTCAAGAGCCATGAGATCATGACCTGAGCTGAAACCAAGAGTCAGATGCTTAACCGACTAAACCACCCAGGCACCCTGGGTGCTGCTTTTTTATTAATTCTGTCACACTATGTATTTTGATTGGAGTGTTTAGTCCATTTACATTCAAAGTAATTATTGATATGTAAGTATTTATTGCCATTTTGTTTTATGGTTGTTTTTGCAGTTCTCTGTTCCTTTCTTACTTTCTTCTTTTATGGTTTGTTGACTTTCTTTAGTCAAAGATATACTTGGATTCCTTTCTCTTTAGTTTTTGTATATCTATTACTGGCTTTTGATTTGTAGTTACCATTAGGCTTGTATATATAACATCTTATGCATACAGAAGTCTGTCTTTAATTGATGGTCACTTAAATTTGAACCCATTCTTTACTCTTCTCCTCTCCACATTTTAGGTATATGGTGTCATAATTCACTTTTTTTTTGAATTTTGGGAAACCCTTGACTGATTTTTATAGATATACTTATTTTTACTGCTTTTGTGTTTCCTACTTTCCTTACTCCTACTTATGGTTTTTCCTTTCCACTCAAAAAGGCCCCTTTAACATTTCTTGTAAGACTGGTTTAATGTTCATGAATTCCTTTAACTTTTGTTCA
Organism: Felis catus; assembly: GCF_018350175.1. Taxonomy (NCBI): domain Eukaryota; kingdom Metazoa; phylum Chordata; class Mammalia; order Carnivora; family Felidae; genus Felis; species Felis catus. The sequence continues at coordinate 136,102,064 of NC_058371.1, forward strand.
TCTGAGAAACTGTCTCTCCATCTATTTGAAATGATAGTCTTACTAAATAGAGTATTCTTGGCTGGAGGGTTTTTTCATGTTGTTTTGTTTTGTTTTGTTTTGTTTTATCAGTCTTTGGACATATCATGCCACTCCCTCCTGGCCTGCAATGTTTCTGCTGAAAAATCAGCTTGATAACCTTATGGGGTTTCCCTTGTATGTAACTGTTTTCTTTTGTTTTTATACTTTTAAAATCCTCTCTTTATCACTACTTTTTGCCATCTTAATTACTATGTGTCTTGGTGTGGACCTCCTTGGATTGATTTTATTGGGGGCTCTCTGTGCCTCCTGCATCTGGATTTGTTTTCTTTTCCAGATTCAGGAAGACTTCAGCTATCATTTCTTCAAATAAATTTTCTGCCCCCTTTTCTTTCTCTCTTATTCTGGGATCCGTGTAATGCAAATGTTATTACACCTGATGTTGTCACTGAATTTCCTATGTGTTTTTTCATTTATTATTATTATTTATTTATTTCTCTTGTTCAGCTTGATTGCTTTCCATTACTCTGCCCTGCAGGTCACTAATCTATTCTTCTGTTTCCCCTAGTCTACCTTTTATTCCATCTAGTGTATTTATAATTTAGTTATTGAGTTCTGCATTTCTATTTTTTTTCTATCTCTTTGTTAAGGGTCTTATTGAGATCTTCACTCTTTTCTCAAGTCCAGTGAGTATCTTTATGACCATTACTTTAAATTCTCTATCCAGCATATTACTTGTCATTGTTTCATTTAGCTCTCTTGCTGTGGTTCTTTCATTTGGGACATATTTCTCTGTCTCCTCATTTTGTCTAACTGTCTGTGTTTGTTTCTATGTATTAAGAAAGTTAGCTACACCTCCTGCTCTTGAAAGTAGTGGTCTTATGAAGAGGTCCTATAGTGCCCTGTACTGCAGTGTCCCCTCTTCACCAGAGCCTGGCACTTCAGGGGTGTCTCCTATGTGTGTTCTGTGCACTCTAGTGTTGTGGCTAAGCCATATTTGCCTTCAGTCTAGTCATCTGAAATGGCTCTCCTTGCCTGTTGGCAGATTTTGGTGCCTGTGCTGTGAGTGGGCCAGTCTGGGGCCATCTTGAGCTTAAATCGAGTCAGACCAGGTGTTTACCACAGATACAATAGCACCAAACTGTAAGAGATTTCAGGGGTGGGGCACATGGTTCCCATAACTCCTGTATCCTTCTCCTATGAAAAGGGACCTGCAGCTACCAGAGACCAAGACAGGTAGGGTTGGAGGAGGGTGGATCTGCAGAAGTACACAGAGCAGATTGCAGTGTTAGCAAGGTTTGAGCAGGTCTGCTGTGTGAGAGTACCTGGAGCTGAGCACTGGCAGGAGGGGGTGTGTCTACAGGAGAACATGGGGTTGGGCATGCTGTTAGCCTGTTAAGTGGTAAGTGTTGGTGCCATGCCTCGGCTGGGGCAGGGAGGGAAATGGTGCCTGCTAGCTCCCTTTTTCCTAGAGAAGTCTCCCAACAATCCTTGCCACTCCAGCATATACTCTGAGATTAGTAAACAAATGTCCCTTCCATATAGTCTAGACCTTTTTCAAATGGCTGCTTCTATGCTGTATCTCTGTGGGGCTGTTTGTTGTGCTATCTCTTTCAGGGAAGAAACTCAGATTACTCTTACCCTCTTGGCTCTTCTAGGACCCCAGTGATTTTTTTAAAGTTCCAGGTTTCTCTTCCTGACTTATTTCACTTAGCACAGTACCCTCCAGTTCCATCCACATTGCTACAAATGGCCAGATTTCATTGGCAATCAATTATATTTAATATAAAAAAAATAAGAACACATACTTTTGTGATAAATACGAGCAGACAAGAATTTGATAAGGAGAAAAGAACCAAATGAAAACAAAATAAAGTTCCAAGTTTCAAGCCCTGCTGATTGTTAAGAGCCAGAGGGAAGTTTGGTTCCTCTGGTTTTCAAAGCCACATATTATGAGGATTCATCTTCCTCCATACAGGTTCCCTATGCCTGGAGTGTCTGGTATGAGGGTCTGTTTTCCTTCTCTGCACCTGTGGAATATCCCTCCCTCCCATGGACAGGCTTCCAGATTCATTTATCTCCTGACCACATCTCCACCTTTTTTACCCTCTTCAGTGTGGCCTCTTCTCTACATTTAACTGTGGAGAGTCTGTTCTACCAGTCTCTGGGTCATGTTCTGGGTTATTTACACTAATGTGCAAGTTATCCAGTTGTATCTATGGGATGAGGTGAGCTTAGGGTCCTCCTACTCCATCATCTTCCCCACAAGTCTTATCCTTACACTCTTAAAAATTGTAGAGAACTCCAAACAGCTCTTGTTGATGTGAGTTATATTTATCATATTAGAATTTAAATCTGAAAGATTACAAAGACAGGTTTATTTATTTATTTAGAAACAAGAGGGTCACCTGGGTGGGTCATTGGTTAAGTGTCTGACTTCAGCTCAGGTCATGATCTCATGGTTCATGGGTTTGAGCCCTGCGTCTGGCTCTGTGCTGAGAGGCCAGAGCCTGGAGCCTGCTTCAGATTCTGTGTCTGCCTCTCTTTCTGCCCCTACCCCACTTGTGCTTTGTCTCTCTCTGTCTCAAATATAAACATTAAGAAAATTTAAAAAAAGGAACAAGAATAATAAATCATGTTAACGTAAATAATATTTGTAAATAACTGTATTTTCTATACACACACACACAAGTGGCGTAGAGGTGGCTTAGTCAGTTAAGTGTCCAACTTCAGCTCAGGTCATGATCTCACAGTTTGTTTGAGTCTGAGTTTGGCTCAGGTCATGATCTCACGGTTTGTGAGTTCAAGCCCTGTGTCTGGTTCTGTGCTGACAGCTCAGAGCCTGGAGCCTGCTTTAGATTCCGTGTCTCCCTCTCTCTCTGCCCCTACCCCACTTGTGCTTTGTCTCTCTCTGTCTCAAATATAAACATTAAGAAAATTTAAAAAAAGGAACAAGAATAATAAATCATGTTAACGTAAATAATATTTGTAAATAACTGTATTTTCTATACACACACACACACACACACACACACAAGTGGCGTAGAGGTGGCTTAGTCAGTTAAGTGTCCAACTTCAGCTCAGGTCATGATCTCACAGTTTGTTTGAGTCTGAGTTTGGCTCAGGTCATGATCTCACGGTTTGTGAGTTCAAGCCCTGTGTCTGGTTCTGTGCTGACAGCTCAGAGCCTGGAGCCTGCTTTAGATTCCGTGTCTCCCTCTCTCTCTGCCCCTCCCCACTCACACTTTGTCTCTGTCTCTCTCTCTTTCACACAAAAATAAATAAATGTTAAAAAATTTTAAAAAAGAATAAGAGTAAGAGTGGCATTGTTTTACTTATTTACAAATATCTTTCAGATTTGGCTTAACAGAAGATAGCTGGATTGTCATGTCTCCTTCTGCATTCAATCTATTGCAATATGTTGTTTTGTTTAACTCAAATGAAGAAAATTTAGCTTCCCACAGATATGTAGTAGGAGATGAGAGTATTATTTTAAGAGCTATTTCAGATAATTGTGTATATTCTTTTTGTTATCACATCAAAACTTAACATGTATTAATCTCTTAAAGGTTAGTGTCAATGTGAAAATTTGTAATCTGTTGCATTAAACTACATTGATCTATCTTACAATTTCAGAGGCTCTTTAACTCATAGATGATTGTGTAACATCATGTATTAGTCACTTGGAAAATACTCATTCACTTAGTTTTGTAGATATTCCAAATATTAGCACATTTGTTATACCATATGAAATATTACAGTCATTAATGTCATCACATATCTTATCAGAAAAGTCTTTAGACATTGTTAAGCTGCTAAGGTCATGGTGGCAGATACAGGTCTCCAAAATTCTAAATTTCAGTTGAAATTTAAGTTTCAGTAGGGGCAACAAATACTGTCAACTGTTTTCCCCAAAGTCACAAACTCTATTCAAATATCAAAGTTTGCCAAATATCAGAGTCTGAATTAGTCATTCTTTCAAGTGAAAATGGTGTTCCTTGAAAAGAGCACCTAGCTTAGCTCTTCTATCAATCACATAACACTTTATCTTGAGGTAAACACCTTACTTCATATGCAGCAGAAATGCTTCATGCTTCCTTCTGACACACACAGAATATTAAAAAATGTGAACTCAAAGGTTGAGATCTAATAAATTAATAATAAATAAAATGATAATTAAAAATAAAATGGAAGATTTAGCAAGACATTTTAAAGAGAAACCAGCACTCAAAAAAGCTGCAACCGCATGGTGGTGAAGAATATAGTGACAGCTAGTACTTTTTGTTGTCAGTGCTTTGATAAATCACTAGCAAATGTTATCCACCATTGTTTTTGTACTTTCAGTAAAAATATCAACACTGCGACAAAAGGAAATAATATCTTTGTATTATTATGAGAATAATTTTGACTTCATGAACACTTGGAGACCCCCAGAGGTCTGTGAACTACATTTTGAGAAATGCTGACCGGGTGAAACTCTTGTACGTGTATAAAAAGGAGACATGTAAGAATGGTGGTGTTGCAATATTATGTAATAGCCAAGAAGAAGAGAAAATGCTTGAAATACTGACAGGAGAGTGAAAAAAATCTATATTAATGAATCAATAAATGAAAAAAATATATACATGGAATAATGTTTTATGTGTGGTATAATGCTAACAATTTGGTAATCTGAGTGGAGGAATTTAGGAGTTCTTTTGCACAGTTCTTAGAAGTTTTCTGTAAGTTTGTTCTATAGCAAAATAAAAAAAAAGATACCAATTAAAAAACAAAACCAAACAATCTAGGGATATGTATTTCACAGCAACATGAGGAAGAAGGCATGGGGCAGTTGGTGTATCTGCATCATTTGCATGGTTTTCTGCATTAATGAACAGAGCATTAAATACCTAGAGCAGCATACAGTTCATAAAATTGAAGTTTCAAGGGCAACTGTTAAGAAATTACCATCTCAGAGATTAAGGATGTACTTCAGCTAACATAGCCCAGACACATGAAGGTGGTTAGCCTAACAGGAATTTTTAAGGATGTCAGTGTCAAGCAGTAGAAAGCATAACATCATAATAATGGCAAAAGAAAAATGACAGTATGTAAAGGTTTTACAGAAACCAAAGGCCCCCAAGGTTTCAGGGACAGAGTAGTTAAATGAGACTGGGACCATTTTGTGGCTATAAGAATATATTATTTGCAGCTGTAGCTTGCATCTGTACTTAGATTTAGGATTTCTGTTAAATGAATTGTTTATCATTTGTTTCTGGCTATGATTTCAGTAATTCTGAACTGGAGCCATTCTGGTGAATTTATTAATTCTTATGCTAAAAATAATCCTGTCAGATACTGCTACAAAATATCTGACCAACATGAGCTCAACCAACGTATTCAATACCCTAGTTCTCAGAGTGGGCAGACCAAATAAACAGTGTGCATCACAGAACGTTGTCTGGACGTGCCTGTTTTCTTTGAGTATATTTACTAGATACATTTCTCATGCCTACTTGCTTGCTCTCCTTCTAGTGAAAGCTGCTCTACCCATTGAACCAATACATGGAGTAGCAGTGGGGATGGTGGTTTGAATAGGGAAGATAGTAAGATTTGAACCAAACGGTGAATTCAGAGATGCTATAAGTAAGATAAAACTCATAGCGGCTTAAGTATAAGTAAAAGTTATAAGGAATGGAAACTATCAGAAGATGGAAGTCAGGTGCTAATAAAAAGAAAAGATCAGATGTGTAGAGAGAAACAGAGGCATCATGAAACAGGGAAAAACCATGTGGTCCTTGAAAGAGACTGTGTAAAATAGTCTGTCTCCAGAGCTATCCACATTCCTCATGATTTCTAAACCTGTTCCAGTTCTGATATCTTTAGTGAAATGGGTTTCTGTCCATATAAACAAATAAGTCTAATAGTGCACTACTGACCCCAAATAGACTATTGGGTTAATTTGTGGTTTAAAGTTATATACAAACAACAGCATATTACTTAACATTCATCTATTATTTAAAGAGCATACTGTGTTTGCCTGTAACCATTTTTTTTTGGCCTAAAATAGCAAAAATCTAGAAAAAGCAACTTTTAAAATAGAAATACAGACTGAAGTGATGATTAGGAGAGATGTGTACCTTCTTACTTTAAAAAAAGACACTAAAAAGGAAGTGGCTGTTTATCTAGTTTCTGGGAAAATAACTAAATCCTGGGTTTTGTTTGTTCAGCTGAATGATTAGAGCAGAGCTGGCTACTGCCGTTGGACGGGGATGGTCTTCCTTGTACATTAGTAGTCGCTGCAACCCAGGTGTTGTCTTGAGCCTGTTAGGGACTTTACACTGGAAGGAGCTTTCCTTCCTTCACCGACAAACTAAACCAATATTTCGTGTTAAAAGGCTAGTAGTAATGCTAGTGGCAATGATGTTTTATCTCTAGGCAGTTTGAAAACAACTTCAAACTGGAAAGACATTTGGAAAAGAGAATTTATACAGTGTCACTATTAGTAAGTAATGCCTCTAACTTTTTCTTCAAGGCTGTCATCACTGCTTACATAATACAGTCCCAAATGCTTACCTGCCATATGTGCTGCCCCTTTCACTGATTGAATCCTCCAACAACCCTATGAGATAGACACTATTGTTTTCCCCCATTTGAAAGATGAGAGAAAAGTTACGTAGCTTCCAAAGGTTGCACTGCTAGTAGGGGATGGAATAGGAATTGAACCCAGGCAGTCAGATTCCATAGTCTGTATGCTACAATTATTATCACTGTGCTAGACTTTGTTTACAGGTTTATTCAACCCACCCATGTATTTACTAAAATTTATGTAATTCATTTCCCTATTTTTCCACATGCATGTTGGTCTTTAAGCTTACTTGAGACTATCCATTGCATCAGTTATTTTGTAGAACCATAAACATACATAGCTGCTTAATAATTTTTTCCTAATGACTCCTAAGGAAACAAAGTTAAGAATCAAAAAAATTATAAATAGTTATTACTTTCTTTAAACATTTTTCTTTAAAATATTTTTTAATGTTTATTTTTGAGAGAAAGAGAGAGAGAGAGAGAGAGACAGAGACAGAGACAGAGACAGAGTGAGCAGGGGAGGGGCAGAAGGAGAGAGGGAGACAAAGAATCTGAAGCAGGCTCCAGGCTCTGAGCTGTCAGCACAGAGCCCGATGTGAGGCTCAAACTCACGAACTGTAAGATCATGACCTGAGCTGAAGTCGGATGCCCAACAGACTGAGCCACCCAGGTGCCCCTAAATAGTTATTTTTTGACAGCAATCAGGAGGCACAATGAAAGGCGAAAATTTACTTAATAGTCAGAAATATGATGAGATTTTTATTACAAACCAACAAGATTGGATTTTTCGTCTCAAAGTGGAGAATCTTCCCTTCTCACCTATGAACTGTTCTTTGTAACTTGTATCACAGTATCTTGTCTCTTCTCAGTTTCCTACACCTCAAAGCACCAATAATACTAAAATATTTAACTACCTCCCTGTTTCCAAAATACATTATAAAGCTTAATATCAAGCAGCCTTTCTTTTTTTTTATTTAAAAAAATTTTTTTTAACGTTTATTTATTTTTGAGACAGAGAGAGACAGAGCATGAACAGGGGAGGGGCAGAGAGAGAGGGAGACCCAGAATCTGAAACAGGCTCCAGGCTCTGAGCGGTCAGCACAGAGCCCGACGCGGGGCTCGAACTCACGGACCATGAGATCATGACCTGAACCGAAGTCGTACGCTTAACCGACCGAGCCACCCAGGCGCCCCATCTCTTTTTTAAGTATATGCTGCTCTGTGCAAAAGTATTCATCAAGAGTTATTAAGTCATCTCTTGGCATATTTAATAGATATTAACAAAACACTAATAAGCTGTGATTTGTTGAGTGCTTAGGATGTTCCAGTCACTGTGCTGAGCGTTTTGACTACCTTATTTCACTAAATCTTTGTAATACCTTTGTGATGCAGATGTAACTATCCACATTTTACACATGAGGAAACAAATACTCTATAAGTAGCAGTCAGGATTCTGAATCCTGTGATCATCATACAGGCTATACTGCTCTTCTCTCCCACTTTTTAAAAAATGTTTTCATCTGGAATTATTTTCCTTCAGCCTAAAAATGTTTCTTCAGTATTTCTTGTGATTTAGAGGCAGTTCAAATTCTTGTAATTCAATTCTCTCAGCTTTCTCCTAGTTGTTCAAAATGACTGTGTTTTACTTTCATTTTTGCAAGGTATTTTGCTGGATATAAAATTCTAGGCTGACAGCTTTCCTCCCACCCCCTTTCAGAACTTTAATAACGCTATTCCAATATCTTCTGGCTTACGTTATTTCTGAGAAGTCTGTGATCATGCTTATCTTTGCTCCCCTGTGTATAGGGTGGCTTAAATTTTTTTCTCCTTATTATTTGATTATGAAGTACCTCAGTGTGGTTTTCTTTGTGAAATCCTGCTTAGGAGACATTGAACTTTTGATCTGTGGATTTGTTGTTTTCATCCTACTTGGAAAAAGCTTCCCTTTTTTTCTTCAAAAATTTCTCCCCCAATCTTTTTTTCCTTCTCTTCCTGGGGCTCCAGCTATATGTGTGATTCCTTTTTATTGCCCCTTGGGTCCTGAGGTTCGGTTAACTTCTTGTCAGTCTCTTTTTCCCTCTGAACTTCAATTTGGATAACTTCTATTCCTATGTCTACAAATTCATTGACATTTCCTTCTACAGTGTCTAAATGTCTGTTAATCCCACCTAATGAATCTTTATTACACAAAAAATTTTACATTTTGTATATTTTAATTTTTCTTTTTTAAATCATGTTTATGTTTTCCTTTGACCATATTTACATATACCTGTCAAAAATTTTTTGTCTTTATTTTATCCACTTCTGGCTCCATGTTTATTGACTAATTTTTCTTCTGGTTTTAGATCCCATATTCCTGCTTCTGATGGAATACCTAGTCCATCAGGTATTGGATTTTGATTGGGTGCTGAAGGTCATAAATTTTATGTTGCTGAGTATCTGGCTTTTATTGTTTTCTTCTAAAGGTTGCTGGGCCTTGTTCTCCTAGGCAATTAAGTCACTTGCTGTTCAGTTTGATCCATTTGAAGATTGTTTAAAATTTTGATAGGGCAAATCTAGATAGAGTAGCTTATGTCTAGAGTTGGTTTAGTCCTACTTCTAAAGCATGGCTCTTCTGAGTGTGTACTTAATGCTCCAGATATTCAGTGAGGACTTTCCATTTAGCTTGTTACAATTCAGTCATCTCCCAGGCATACATGAATTCTGGCAGTTGTTTGGCTTCTGACAGTACTCTGGTGGTTGTCAGCCTAGGCTCCTGGGGTTTATCTTGTGTAAGCATAGCCTAAGCATAGCAACAGACGTGAGAGAATCATTATATACAAGTTTAGGAAAAAAATGTTTTCTTTTTTCTGGATAGTTTCTATTTTTCTAGTGTTGTGCCCCACACAACTTACCTGCTTCAACCTCCGTGAATTCTAGTCTCTATTTCTTCAACTCAGAGAGGCCATGATGATCTACTCATCTTCTGCCTCCCTGTACTTTATAGTCTGAAAGTGACTCCAGGAAGAAATCCAGGGTTCTTACAAGAATCAGTTGAGTTACTTCCTTTCTTTCGAGATCACAGTCAAATGCTGAGTCTTGTCCAGCATCTGAAAAGCTCTTTCACATATGTTATTCTGCTTTATGGTTGTTTATAGCAGGAAGGAAAATACAATATTAGTTATTCTAATATGGTTAGAGGTTTCTAAGATGATATATATACGTATATACTCATTTTAGAAATAAATCTGTTGATAAAATTAGTTATTTAATATAAATGTGTATTCTATAATTAAAAAGAATGCAAAAAAATGAGATATATCTAATCTTTTCGTTGTTAATAAATAATAATGGTTGAAACAAAAATAAACTCTCCTAAAGAATTTGTCAGGAATCAGAATTTTTCAGGCATTAACATAGTTTTCCTTGGGATTTAAATCATTCTATTTTCAAGAAAAGAAACAAGCTATCTAAATTCTTTTATATACTAGCAAACATGGCATTCTTGCCCATGGGAATCTAACGATGGCTGGGTTTAACAGTGTGAGAAAAATTTTCTGTTTTAGACATTCTGTTAGAAAGGGGAACAAGTCAGTTTTGGCTTTGTTTTGTTTTTCACATAGAATGAAGGTTTAGAGTTTTGTTTATTTATTCAGGTTTTATTTTAATTCTCTTTGCTACTAGCTAGATCTTGGGCAGCAGGATAGTGTGGGAGTTGAACTACCATATTTTAAAAACACATAGTAAAAACAATGGAGCCTATTTAAAGAATTTCAGACTAAAACACATTTGTCCTCCAATCCAACGGCTATAACTTTACTTTCTCTACAACAGGTCCAAGGCTTCTTTTTTTACTAAAGAGTTATTGATTTCAGTAGACAGTGGACTCTTTTCCTGAATTACCTCTTGAAATGGGAAGGGGAACACATCTTTAAATTATATATTTTAAAATTTTTCCTAATCCATCCATTTAAATGAATCAAAACAATTTTTATCCTTGATGCATAAAAACAGTGTTGCTGATGCTACATCATTAGGATATGTTCTTGGGCCTGTTTTCCTGGATATGTCATGGGTTTATGCTTACCTCTCCATGTAGTTTCCTGGAGTTCCTAGAGGCCAATACCATATCTTGGGGACACCTCCAGTGTCTGACAGAATATACTGAGGGCATCTCAGAATTCAGTTTCTCAAATGGGCAACAAGGTCTCATTTTTCCAAAGTATTTTATTTGTGTGTGTGTGTGTGTGTGTGTATGTGTGTGTGTACCTGAAAAAAAGATTTTGTAAGGTACATACCAAGGTGCTAATGCTTACCACTGGGCAGGTGGGAGAGCCAATGTTTATTTTCATTTTTTTGATTGTCTTTTTTTTAACACTTCCATATGGATGCATAAAAAAGGTGAATTATTTTTAAGAGATTTAAGTAGTAACATTAAAGTGATAACCTCCCCATGATAAGACACAAACATAGAATAAAATGCTGAGAGCATTTACTGAATTATTGACTTTCTCACCAGTTACGTTAACTTTACTTAGTATTTATTTAAGGCAGAGGCATTTAATGCAGGGGTGAACGAATGGTACTTTTGTAGGCTTGCTCTAAGATTGCCAAAAATGAAGAGGTAGAGAAGTGACGGGGCACTCATTATGGAGCTCATAGGGAGGATGCTTCCTCCCAGCATAAATTACTCATTTAAAAAAGTACAGAAGATTCATGACATTGCTCCTGACAGCATTGAAATTCGTTTTAATGGGGGTATGACCTAAAACAAACCTTTGATACCTGATCACGATGATGGGCTGTTTATTTCTTTCTCCTCTTTCATTTCCAGCAGGGGAGATGATTAATGTACCTACCTTTCCCACAATGGCCTCTGTGGACAAGGTGCGTCCTTGAAGGACATTCAACATTTTTAAGTGCTGATCCGTCTCATTTCTTCTTTCCAGCCTGTCTTGGGGAGGACACCAGCAGGAACCCATGAGGCTAGCCCTTCAACTTGTTCAGGAGGAAAACTGTCGAATTGAGAGCTCAGAGAGAATCATTGTTTAAATCTCAGGTAAGGGATTTTCCAGGCTATTTATACATTGGTGGAGAACAGCTGCAGCCATGTCTGAGCAAAATGGTGCCATATAAAGGAGGGCAGCCATCTGCCATGTGGAGGCCTTTCACAAAGACAACAAGCCAAACCAAACAGCAATTGAATTTTCTGTTTTGTTATTATAAATTTATGTTGATAATATCCACCTAACACAAAGTTTACTTACAGTATATTCACATTGTTGTCCAACCAATCTCCAGAACTTTTTCCCCTTGCAAAACTAGACCTCTATATCTAGTAAACAGCTCCCCATTTCCCCTCTCCCTAGCATCTGGCAACCACTTTTCTACTTTCTGTTTCTATGAATTTAACTACTCTAGATAAGTGGAATTATACAACATTTCACAATACAGTCTTTTTGTGACTAGTTTATTTCACTTAGCATAATGTCCTCAAGGTGCATCCATGTTGTGGCATATGTCAGAATTCCCTTCCTTTTAAAAGCTGAATAATATTCCATTGTATGTATATGCCACATTTTGTTTACCCATTCATCTATCGATGGATACTTGGGTTGCTTTTACCTTTTGGCGATTGTGAATAACGTTGCTATGAACATGGCTGTGCAAATATCTCTTCAAGACCCTTCTTTCAATTTTTGGGGGGTATATACAAAAAGTGGGATTGCCAGATCACATGGTAATTTTACTTTCAATTTTTTGAGGAAATGGCATATTATTTTCCATAGAACTTGCACAATTTTAGATTCCCACCAACTTCTTTTGTTATTTTCGTAATTTTTTTGCTTCTACTTTAGTATGCATTTGTACTAACTCAGACTAGTATTAGACTATTGGTAGATTTTAACTAACTTGAGAGCAGAAATGATTTCTTAGAATTTAGGATATATTACAAAATTGTATATCCTTGTAGTATAGTGCTCAGGACATGGTAAGTGCTGAATACTTAACTGATACGCCAAGTCTGAGGGCCAGTAGTTCCATGTATAATAAATTGCTAATAGCCCATCAGTGGGAGGTAAATGTCAGATATTTGGGAGTAGAGATTTTGGCACAGGAACATTAGGATATAGAGACCATTTTGCAATCCTTTAGGCCAGTTACCCATTTTGAGGAGGCCTCCTTTGGCAGAGTGTGAATCAGTGGCAACAACAGAGAAAGAATGGAAAAACTGAATGATCTGGCAGATGTTAGGTATCTGGCCATAAGAAGTGAGATTGACAGTGGTTGTATAAAAAACACCTCATATTATGGGAATAAAGAGGAAATAATGGTAGTTTTCAAACTTAAATTAATTTGGGAATTTTTGAGTTGCCTTTTGGAATCAAGATTCCTGGAGCCCATTCTCAGAAATTCCCAATCAGATCCTGTCCAAGTCTCAAAAATCTGCATTTTAGGGGCGCCTGGGTGGCTTAGTCAGTGAAGTGTCTGACTCTTGATTTCAGCCCACGTCATGATCTCATGTCCAAGAGATGGATCCCCATGTTGGGCTTTGCAGTGACAGCATGGAGCCTGCTTGGGAGTGTCTCTCTCTCTCTCTCCTTCTCTCTTTGCCCCTTCCCTGCTTGCACTCTCTCTCTCTCTCTCAAAATAAATAAATGAACATTTTTAAAATCTGCATTTTAATAAACATCAGAGAAAAATAATTGGAGACAGATGATTGCCAATAAACTTAGATGCTGTCAGATGATAAAACCAACTCTTGTTTACCAGTGTTGAGTAATGGAGAAAAGTATGGTGTCCTAAATCAATGACTTTCAGTGCTGGACTGCACTGTTGTAACCAGTGTTGACCTGGCTACTTCATCACTTGTAGGACTTGCTACTTTAAGCAAGTTGTGGGCCTTAGCTGAGTCACTCTTTACAGTGACAGGTGTGCTAATTCACTTTCTACCTCCAGAGTTTGGCCGTTTTGGAGAAGGGCCACTCTTCCCAGTTCTACAGATGATGATTAAGTCCAAGATACAGCTTAGTGCTTTGGATGCAAAAACCAGGTGTGTGCCCTGTTGATTGACCTAAACATCTTCTGAGCTTCCCTGAAGGTAAACTTGACTCAAACCCAATATCACAGCCTGTACAGTCTGGCCCCTTTGATTTGATTAGTGCAAATTTTACAGTGTAGTTCCTGCAGGTGCTTCTGTAACTGGGTTGCTTCCATGTGAGTCCTCTTGTTTGAGCTCTATCTAAGCAAGTTAAAAAAAATTTAGCCCTTCTAAGATTTTTTTTTATTTAAAAATTTTTAAATTTATTTTTATTTTTTAATTTTATTGAAATCCAAGTTAGTTAGCATATAGTGTAATAATGATTTTAGGAGTAGAATTTAGTGATTCATCACTTACATATAACACCCAGTCCTCATCCCAACAAGTGCCCTCCTTAATGCCTATCACCCATTTTTTCCTAATTTATTATTATTTCTAATTTTTTTAAAAATTTAATTTATTTTTTTAAATTTACATCCAAGTTAGCATATAGTGCAACACTGATTTCAGGAGTAGATTCCTTAATGCCCCTTACCCATTTAGCCCATCCCCCCTCCCACAACCCCTCCAGTAACCCTCTGTTTGTTCTCCATATTTAAGAGTCTCTTCTGTTTTGTCCCCCTCCCTGTTTTTATATTATTTTTGCTTCCCTTCCCTTAAGTTTATCTGTTCTGTGTCTTAAAGTCCTCATATGAGTGAAGTCATATGATATTTGTCTTTCTCTGACTGACTAATTTCGCTTAGCATAATACCCTTTAGTTCCATCCACATAGCTGCAAATGGCAAGATTTCATTCTTTGTGATTGTTGAGTAATACTCCATTGTATATGGGTACCACATCTTCTTTATCTATTCATCCCTCAAATACCCATCACCCATTTTAACCCATCCCACCAACTCATGAACTTTTTGAGGTTAACAACTTTACCAATCTGTGGTGTTACTGAGAGATAACTGTATTGCTGCATGGCAGTCCACCATTTTTAATTTCTCCACATCATCTTCTGTTGCATTTCAAAAGAATCCATGATCCCAACATGTGTCCTCTTCGGGCATGCAGCTTCTTGGGAATTGTAATAGAGCTTGCCATTCTGTCTATAATTGTTGCCATATACAGATCGTCTCCCTCATCAGAATTTTAATAAACTTAATTTTTTCTATTTGATCTCCAACAAATCACTGGGACAGGGGAAGAATCCTGTGTTAATGGCTGTTTAAGATATTTTCTCAGGACCCAGGATCCTGATTCCAAACTATGGAATAACCACCAAAGCCATATAAAGAGCCTGAGGATGATATGGAGAGGTTATGTCCCCATGAAACTCTGTCAGTTTGCCTCAAACTCCCTCTCTTTTGCCTTAAGCGAGGAATAATTTCTAGTGGTACAGGCTTTGGTGCACAGAATCATGTGACTTCTTTAGCCTGGAATAGGCAGCCCTGAAACTGGGATCAAGATGGTTGGGCAACCTCTTTGATTTGTTTCTCTTTAGGCCTATGTCCAAATTTTGGTCACCTGTGTTATTAACATTCAGATAGCATATCACACTAAGAAATAAAGAGGAAAAAGAGTGTTTGCCCCAATAGTGATTTGTTCATGTTATTTTTGCTGATACTTCAGGCACTGTAAGTATACTGATTAATATCTTTGGACTTGACCCACTTATATCATCACTTGAATTCTTTTTTTTTTAAGTTGAACTGTAGTTGACATACAACATTACATCAGTTTCAGGTATACAACACAGTGATTTGACATGTCTGTACGTTATGCTGTGCTCACAATTGTAGCTATGATCTGTCACCACACAATGCTATCACAATACCAGTGATTATATTCTGCCATGCCTCTGATTCCCATGACTTAGTCATTCCACAACTGGAATCCTGTATCTTCCAGTCTCCTTCACTCATTTTGCCCATCCTTCACCCACTTCTTTCTGGGAGTCATCAGTTTATTCTCTGTATTTATGAGTCTGTTTTTGCTTCATCATTTGAATTCTTGAGGTGAGGGGTGGGTTGGTGGTGGAAGAGTAGACTGGAAATTAATTGGAATTAATTCCATCAAATTGTCATAACAGCCAATTCATAATTTCAAAGCAAAACAGAAGCACTATTTTTCTAAAAGTTAACTTTCATCTTTCTCTGCATTCCAACATGTGGAGCTCTGAATTTGCAGAAAATAGGAATTTATAACCAAGATTTGAACTCAATTTCTGTTAAGTTGAGGTAGAGCCAGCACTGGTCATTTTGGGTCATTCATTCAGGGCAATACATTTTATTAAACAACTGTTGTGTTTAGCAAAATGCTAATTTTATTGAGTAACTATATTTCCTCGCTGTGTTAAGCACAGAATATATAATTGTGGACAAGATTGACAGAGTACCTGTTATGCAAGCCTCTAAATAAACAAATAAGGAATCTACTCCTGAAATAATTGTTGGACTATATGCTAACTAATTTGGTTGCAAATTTTAAAAAATAAAAAATGAAATAAAAAAAACAAAGATAATAAAAAAATAAACAAATAAAATAAGTATAAATTGTAAATAAATATTGAGAAGAAAACAACAAAAAAGGAACTGAGATAGGGAATAAAAGGGTGTGTATGCAAGATAAAGCAATCTTGAGATAGAAGAATAAACCTGGAAGTATTATAATCCCATTTCAACAAGATATACTACAAAGCTATAGTGACCAAAACAGTATGGTATGGGCACAAAAATAGACACAGATCAATGGAACAGGATAGAGACCCCAGAAATAAACTCATGCTATGTGGCCAATTAATTTACATAAAGGAGGCAAGGATATACAGTAAGATAAGGACAGTTTCTTCAATAAGTAGTGTTGGGAAAACTGGACAACTATATGCAAAAGAATGAAACTGGACTACTTTTGTACACCATGTACAAAAGTAATAAAAGAATGGATTAAAACCTAAATGTGAGACTGAAACCATAAAATTCCCAAAAGAAAACATAGGAGTAATCTCTTGGACATCAGTTTTAGGAACATATTTATTGATGCATCTCCTCAGGCAAGGGAAACTAAAGCAAATAAACTATTGGGACTACATCAAAATAAAAAGCTTTTGCAAAGCAAAAGAAACTATCAACAAAACAAAAAGGCAACCGAGTGAATGGAAGAAGATATTTGCAAATATATATCTGATAAGGGGTTAATATCCAAAATATATAAAGAACTCATACAACTCAACACCAACAAACCAACCAACCAACCAACCAACCAATATGATTAAAGAAAGGACAGAGCACCTTAATAGGTATTTTTTTTCCAAAGAAGGCATGCAAATAGCCAACAGGTACATGAAAATATACTCAACATCACTATCACCAGGGAAATGCAAGTCAAAACCACAATGAGATATCACCTCACACCAGTCAGAATGGCTGGTATCAAAAAGACAAGAAATAAGAAGTGTTGGTGAGGATGTGGAGAAAAGGGAACCGCAGTGCACTGTTGGTGGGAAAGTAAATTGGTGCAGCCACTGTGGAGAACGGTATGGAGGTTCCTGAAAAAATTAAAAATAAAAACACCATACAACCCAGTAATTCTTTTACTATTGAGCAAAGAAAGTAAAAACATGAATTTGAAAAGATATATGTACTTTTAGGTTTATTGCAGAATTATTTTCAATAGCCAAGGTACGGAAACAACCCAAGTGTCCATCAATAGATTAAATGGATAAAGAAAATGTAATATTACTCAGTTAAAAAAAGAACAAGATTGTGTCATGTGCAACAACATGGATGGACCTAGAGGGTATTTTGCTAAGAGAAAGACAAATACCATATGATTTCCCCTGTACATAGAATCTAAAATACCTAACAAATGAACAAACAAATAAACAAAACACAGACTCTTAAACACAGAGAACAAACTGATATATGCCAGAGGGGAGATATGTGGAGGGGAGGAAACGGGTCAAATAGATAAAGGAGATTAAAAATAAAGGGTGTGAGGGTGTGTATACTTTGTAGACAGCATCCTGGAAGGCCTATTTAAGGAGATAATATTGAAGCTAAGAACCAACCTGTGTAAAGAGATGTGGGGTGGCCTTAAAGGCAGAGGCCTTGAAGGCGAGGAATTGGAGGTCAAGAAGTTGACTATAGTAGTGTGAGCTGGGAAGGAGTGGCAGGAGATCAGGGAGGCAGAATAAAGTTCTCAACACCAGGACCTCTGGAAGTGATGAGGAGGAGTTCTGATCTGTGTAGAGTGGGAACAGGAGAGGAACATGACTGGAAGAAAAGGCCTGTCAGAAGCTCATTAGCTCGTTGCACCTAACAGTTCAGGGTTAAATAAATATTTGTTGAATATATGGATGTCTCACATGCTCAATTAGCTTGAGAGCCAGCCGCTCTGTCCCCCTAGTACCTAGCAGAGTGCTATGCACAAGGTACATGTGCAGGATTAATTTAGAGGATTGGCAGAAGGACCACAGAGCAAAGAAAATTTTATCTGCTGTTTTCTCTTACTTTACTGTATAATCTTACCTGAATAGAGTTAGGAGCATTTTTCTATGAATTATTCATTTTGGCACATACCCTGTAAAACATCTAATGTCTCTAACCTTTTGGGACCACGGGGCTTCCCCAACCAGTATTTAGAGTAAAATCTCTGCGGTAGCACTTTACCAGTTTACCCCCTCAGCTCTTTTTCAGTTCCTGGCTCATGTGAATAAGGAGGCCAGAATGCTCTTCTGGGAATGCACAGCATGGATATATATTTTTTACTATCGCAGCAGAATTGTTTTGAATACACTTCGGCCATGAGGTTAAAGCTCTCCGCAAGGAATACTTCAGCAATAATTCTGCCGCCCTCTAGCCGGGCGCTGAAATCCCTCTGGAATGCTGGCATTACCCTTCAAGAATGGCTCTGAAATGACTTTACGCACTTGCTCAGCCTTTCTGTTCCTTTTGAAATTCATCCAGAGTGCTCACGGTAACCTTCAGTCAGATGCCAGAATAACTTCTATGTTCTAGAAGAGTTTCTGTAACACTTTATTACGCAATGCGACACAAACTTACTTTTTGGAGAAGACGCCTGATAGGAGCAGCTAGTCCAAACTGTCCTGGTGCATATCCTGTGGTGAAGTTATTTAAGCTTCACTGAAAACGGCTGAGAAATTATGTAAAGGGATTGTTAAAGGACGAGTGTAATGTGCAGATGAAAGGGTTGGGTTTCCTTATTAGATTCTCCTGCCACCACCACCACCACCACTACTGCTACTGCTATTATTCCCACCCCCACCCCAGCCCCAGTTATATATGGAGAGACTGGGCCCTGAGTCTTGATCTGACACTTAACATCAAATGAAAGCCAGTGAGCTTGGTCAGAAACAAAATGTATTCTTGGGAGCTTGCCCCAAACTTGAACAACACATATAAATCAAATTATTTTCAAAAATCAAATGCATGGACTATGTATATTTTTCATTAATCTATTACTTCATTTATTCTTCATGCATTTATTAAGTACCTACTACGTGCCAGTGCTGTACTGGGTACTAGAGATACATGGGTGGACAAGATAGGCATGGAATTTATAATGTAGCAGGAGCTGTGTTATTTGTAAAGTCACCTGGAGATAGAATCAGCTTCAATGGTTTTCACGTGACCAAACATATAAAATCTATGCTCCATAGTTGTCTTAGTTTTCCGGTTATGCTGTGACAAATTACTACAAACCGGGTGGCTTAAAAGAACACATTTTTTCTCTTGTGGTTCTGGAGGCCAGAAGTCCAAAATAAAAGTGTCAGCAGAGCCACACTCCCTCCACAGGCCTAGGGGAGAGTCCTTTTTTCCTTCCTCCAGCTTCTGGTGGCTGCTGGCACTCCTTGGTTCATGGTAGCATGATTCCAATCTCTGCCTCTGTCTTCACATGACCTTCTTCCCTCTGTGTCTTTACATGGTCTTCCTATAAAAACACTAGTCACCAAATTTAGGTCACATTCTAATCCAGTATTACCTCTTCTTAATGATTGCATCTGCAAACGCTTTATTGCCAAATAAGGTCACATTCTGAAGTTCTGAGAAGATGTGAATTTTTGAGGAACACTATTAAACCCCGAACAACAAAGTGTTCATTTTATTAAAACAATTAATTGAAAGGTTTTCCCCCATGCGTTTGTTTGTATGTACATTCACATAAATATATGAATGTGATATGTTTGTATGTAAAATGTATATCAATATATATATGTATATATGTATGTGTGTATATATATACATATATAAATATGTACATAAATATGTAAATGTGATTTCTTTATATTATTCTTTTTAGTGTATGTTTTTCTTCTTTTTTCTTTTTGGTTCCTTCTTCCTTCTGTTCCCTTGAATTATTTTATACCCCCTTGTCTTGAAGTAAACTGCTGTAATAAGCCAGCATATTTCCTTGCATTTTATTTCATTTCCATGTGATAATATACAAATGCACTGACATATATCAACATGTGAATATATATGTTTAGTGTTTTGGAACATTTTTAAAGTGAGATCATATTATTTGCACATTTCTATTTCTGACAATTGTCTCTCACTGATAAAGTATTATATCCAAGTATATTTCTAATTCATTCTTTTGATATGTCATAGAAAAAATGCATGGCAACATAGTCCACCATTCTCTGTTGATGGACATTCCCTGTTTGTCCAATTTATGTTTGTTGTTGCTTTTCTTGCCACTAACAAAAATGCCATAATGTAATAAATATCCTTCTGTATTGATGCTTATCTTTCTGAAAGAATCCCACTATTCTGAGTAGGATTTCTGTGTGTGTCTGTGTGTGTGTGTAATTTTAATGGCTTTTAGAAAGGTTGCTTTCCAAAAAACTACAATGATTTACATTTTTATCAGCCATCTTTGTGGGTACCTTGACCTTTTACTTCATCTTAACAGTGAAATCTTTTTTTCCTACCAGTATAGGGAGTCAACAGTGCTCTGTCACTCTTACTTTAACTTGCATTGTTCTGACCAGCTTTAAGATTGTTTTCTGTGTTACGTGGACATTTGAACTGGCTCTTCTGTGAATTGCCTCTGTATGTTCTTTGCCTGTTTTTCTATTGGGTTCCTTATTTCCTTCCTGGTGACTTGTACAAACTTTTTGTATCTCATAAACATCACACCTCTGTTTGCGTTTCACTTGGCTCCAACCAGTGTTCACAGTTTTGTTCACTGACTGTGTTCATGGTTTCTTTGATACACAAAAATTTTGAATTTTAATATAGTCAAATATATGTCTATTTTCTTTTATAGCCTCTGGATTTCTAGTTTTCACTAAGGTCTCTCCTACCTCTCTCTAAATTGTTATGTAATGTCTTAGATTTCCTCACTAAAAATATTTTTTTTGGAACTTCAGGCAAACACACATGTATCCACCACCTAGAACAACAAATGTCAGCACTCTTTCTCTTTTGTTTCATATATTTTCCTTTCCTTTTAAATCCCTACCTAATCCAATTCCCTGCCTTGAGTCCTATATCAGTTAGCACCCTTTTAATTGATTAGATTTTGCTGAATACTAACTCCTCCAAGAACCTAGTTGGTTAAAACAAGTATTTATATAGCTCACAATTCTGCAAGCCAAGAATTGGTGCTGAGTTCAGCTGCATTGTTCTTTTGGTCTTGGCTGGGTTCATTCATGGGTTAAAGTCAGCTGCCAAGTTGACTGAGCACTAGTGAATTTAAGATGGCCTCAGCTGGGTTGGCTGAGCCCTACCCCACATGGCTTTCATATTCGAGTAGGCTAGCACAAACTTCGTTATATAGGTGTCTGGGCAGGGTTCCAAAAGAGAGGACCAAAGCATGCAGGGCCTCTGGAGTCCTAGGCTCAGAAGTGGAACACTGTCCCTCCTATTACATTTTATTACTCATGGTAATTTCAATGTTTATTTGTAAATTATACCTCGATAAACCTGGGAAAAATAGTCATTTCTTACATTTACTTTATGTATTCTATCCTATCACCTCAAGTTGGGGTAACAGATTCTTATTCTTTTTCTTTTTCTTTTGATGCAGCCATTCTAATTTTAATAAGTCAACATATAGTATAATTCCAGTGAATCATTATCCAAAGGATGGCCAGCTCTTTGGTTTGAGGTTCTGTATATATGCAGTTCAGTAAATTCAACATAGAATATTGTAGAGGAGCTTAGTTTTATATTTTGAAGTACAAAGTGTATTCATAGTGCTGACCTTGCTAAAAGCTGTGCAAAAGTGGCCTTCTCTTGAAAAATGCGTTATAAAGTCTATCAAAATACAGTAACCCAAAAGGAATTGTTAATGTGTCAATTAAAAGAATCATTGTTAAATTCTGAGGACTGAGAATTTTAAAGCATAATTTTGTATTATTATTATTATTATTAATCATTGCCAGGATGCAACATTTTTCCACATGTGGGGACAACGGAACATACAGATTTGATCAATATTTAGACCCCTTTCACCTTTTCAATGCAAATTTCTTCTTAATGGTAAAAGACAATACACTTAATTGAAATAATGTATATGGCTTCTTATTCTCTTATATTGAAAAAGTCACAGATGGTGGTTGAATTAATAAGGAGGCATGTCATATATTTGTGACAACAAGATGTGTTGGAGAATCCTCAATTCAAATATTTTGACCAGTTGTTAAACCACATATTAAAACAAAACTTATGGATTTGGAAATATGATCTGAAACAATAATAGAGAAATCACTGGTTCAAGATGCATGGGTTCAGGTACTAGCTTTCAGTTTTGATTGCTGAACATTTTGAGACGATTATGTGTTATCATATCAGAAAAGCATATGTTTTATGGTCAGATGGGGCTGGTTTCAAAAGTTTAGATTTTATGCCTGCCTGTCCTTAGAAAAGTAAGTTTTAACATTTCTAGAATGATTATTTTCTTACCTGTAAATTCTGAAAAATTACCCTGACCTCATTAAAGCCAAAATGAAATAATATGGGTAAACCTCTGGCTCAAAGCGTGGTATATAGGAAATATTTAATGCTTCAGTGTTCTGCGCTTCAATTTTTCTTTTTCAAAGTGAAGACATGATACTCATGGTGGAGCTGCTACAGGCTAGTGCTTAAGAACATGGGGTTTGAGGGGCGCCTGGGTGGCGCAGTCGGTTAAGCGTCCTACTTCAGCCAGGTCACGATCTCACGGTCCGTGAGTTCAAGCCCCGCGTCGGGCTCTGGGCTGATGGCTCAGAGCCTGGAGCCTGTTTCTGATTCTGTGTCTCCCTCTCTCTCTGCCCCTCCCCTGTTCATGCTCTGTCTCTCTCTGTCCCAAAAATAAATAAACGTTGAAAAAAAAAAAAAGAACATGGGGTTTGAGTCTGAAGAATCTGGGTTAAAACTCCAGCTATGCCACTCCAAAGCTATACAACTTTGTGCATGTTAGGTTAGATGAACTGAGGTTTTAGCTTTGGCCTTAGATTTTGGACAGCCAGTTAACTATATACCAATTTCAATGTCACTTCTGGTATCTTGGACTCTGTCCATGATCAAATAAGTTACGAGTCAGTGTTATTTACATAAGCAAGGTATGTCTTTCAGGTGCATTGCCAGTTTACATTTGGATTATTCAGGAAAATTTACTCTCTTTGGGATCTCTTATGGGATATACTCCTCTTCCTATCAGTGTTGGGCTTGGCCTTGTGATGTGCTTGGGCAATGGGACGTTAGTGGTTGTGATACAGGCAAAAGTTTGGAATGTGCTTGTGCAGTTGGCCTTCTATCTTCCACCTCTGCCACCACCATGAGGATAGCTCCTGAGCAGCTGCTGCTCCATCAGCCTGGGATCCAGAATGCCCACCTGCAGAGTAGACCTGAGCCCAAGCTGCAGGGAGGAGCCGAGTCCAGCTGGTCCTGCAGCTTGCATCAGTCACCCAGCCTACATCAGCTGATTTTCAGGTGACTTATGAGGAAGACTACACAATTGTGGTTTTAAGCCACTGAATCTTGGAGGTGGTTGCTTACATAGCGTATCTGTCTAATACAGCCTATGACTGTGCAATTTCATATAAGGTAAACATTCAAGATCTGACTTAAAGTGAAATATTTCTCAACAGCTTTATCTCATAAAGTTCTATTATGCAGTTGGTGCATTGAAATAAGAGCACTAGAATAATTAACAATGATTATGAAAATGTTGATTTTTTGTACAGAAATGTTTTTTTAGAACTTTCAAATTTAAATAGGGAAAATTTTGCAATATGAATATTAGTAGAGAGTTTCTTAGTGAGACAGTTTTGTGGAAAATATATTCCTTGATCCAACAAACACTTATAACAGTTAAAATAACAATATTAGGCCAAATAATAGACATCAGACTGTATCATAAATCCAATCTTCACAGAATAATAGACATCAGACTGTATTATAAATCCAATCTTCATAGTATTTTGTATGTTAAACAAGTAACCACTGAGAACTGATTTAAGTTTGAACCACTGGATTCCAGAGAAGTTATCAGAATGACTGAGTGTCATACTTTTAGAATGACTTGAGCTTTGGTAAAGAACATTACTTTACCATGAGATATTTATTTTCATCATTATCATCTTAATTGTTACATCTTCATATTATGAAGCATATATCAGCATAATTTGATTGAAACTAATGGGAACAGACTCTGGCTGCTTAAGTAAAAAAAATCTATCTATCTATCTCCCTGTCTCTGTCTCTCTAGACATTGAACAGCTGGAAGGCAAAACAGAAGATTTTAATCCAAGAATGGAAGGAGCTCTGGCAGTTCAAGAAGGAATTACCCAATACTATTTCCAGGGTGCTTCTCTTATGTTGGCTGAGCTCAAACCATTTTCTAATTGTTATTTTTAAGATTCAAATTATAGGGAGTGAGCAGCTGAATAACCTAGTGAAGAGAAGGTAGAGAACCACTGGAATTATTGGGTAATTATCATTCCTACCTAAGATATCAGGAAATTACTGCCAGAGAAGGTAGAATGGATACTGGTCAGCCAAAACCACCTCACCATTACATGTATTATTGTTGTTATGAATATTACTATCATCATTTTTATTCTCAATTGCTACAAGTTGACGGAGAAGATCTATGCCTGAGACCTATCTCTAATGTATGATGTGAGAACTCAGAGCCAAGATGGGATTTATGGCTGTGCATGAGTCAAATAGTGAGAAGTCCCTGGAGAGAAGAAGAGATGTTTCAAGTATGGACTAATTTGGGACACCTGTTCATGTGTGACAAGATATTGATATCTATGACTGTCTTTCCTAATAGAGAGCTGTTGGTCAGTATATAAACCTGGGTTTTTCCAAGAGCATTTTATAGATTCCTCTGAGGTCTCTGCCAACAGGATGGGAATATTCTCCTTTCTTCCTTGTTGAGTGAGGGGTGTTTTACCAAACATTTTACCTTGCTTCTAGCCAATGTCTCCATACTACTACCTTATTTTTCCCCCAATTCTTGCGAAAATCACTTCAATTTTCTTGTCTTTATTATAGTTTGCTTAGGCAGTCAATTATTGTGTCCTGTGTGTTTTGGATATGGCTTTAGAAAAGACAGGACAAAAGAGATGCCCATGCCTTGAAGCTTAACAGGAAAGCCAGTTAAATAAATATTATGAGACTAATCAAAGTTTTGATAAAAGTGCCTTGAAGGAGACATGAAGGGTGTGATGGTGATGGAGGCCTGACTTAAATATGGGGGCCAAGGAAGCCTTCCATCAGGACTGTAGTTTAGAATAAGACACTGAGGTTGAGTAGGACTTAAGGAGCTTAAGAAGGGTGGGACAAAGGTGGTAGGCATTGGGAGCAACAGCAAGTGTGAGGGCCAAGAGGTGGGAAGTTGCTCAGCCCCTGGAGAATTCTTAGTAAGACCAGTGCTCCTGGATTACAGTGAGTGGAGAAAATTGGTGAGAGAAAAGATTTCCCTTTCTTTCTCTAATGGTAAGGGCAACAACTTTCAGTATTTGAAGATGTTTCATCTTATCAGGTGTGCCAATCTTGATAACCTTTTAAAGAGGGAGTGGAGAGAGAAGATGGAAATATGAAAGAAGATGATACTGGCTAATTTTCACGCATGCTCCATTAAAGCATTGGAAAACCACAACTCTGCCTGTCTCATTTCAACTCAATCTTCCACCTCTTAAGCTGCAGTGACTAATGAGAGATGCAAATAACAGCTAATGTTTTGAGTGGTCCTTGCCCTTTTGAAACCCGTTTGAAGACTGGTCATTTTTTCTCTGTTGGATGCTTAGAAAATTTTCAGAAAAACAAGTCAGGCAGAGTGGTGAAACCTATGTGTGCACACATTCCCTCTGGCCCGGTGTTTCCAGTTCAGTGGGCCAACTCTCACTTGTCATATTGAATCCTTTTATTACAACAAAATATTATTTTAAAGCTGCACTAACAGTAATTAGAAGCAATTGAGTTTTATCAACTAACACAAACTGTGGGATTTTGAACTTGGATCTTAGCTGGTATTTTAATGAAGTGTGTGTTAACAACCCCAAATCTTCTGTCAGTCCAGCAGCTGAGTTGCATATACAGACCTTTGATGGAGGGACCATGTGTTAACGCTCAGAGGCGTCAGGCTCATGTGTTGGCTCTGCACATCCACACTTTACAAATCTGTCTCCCAGGCCTGTTTTATTTTTCTCCTTCTCCTAATGAATATTCTGATAGTCCCCACATTTGTTCTTATAAAATTTTGGAATTAAACATGATTGTTCCCATGTGCACATTTTAATCATAGATATTTAGATGTGAGTAATGATGACTTAAATGTTCTCTTTGCTTGACTCTTTCATTTCAGCCTGAGATGCTAAAAGGACACATGGTCTGGAGTGTTAGAACTTACTTAGTGAGAAGTAGAAGGTTGAGATAGGAAAAGAATGAAAGAAAGAAGGAGAAGGATGCTCCCTAATTTGAAATGAGCACTTTTAGTGAAATAAATATCTGGAGGAAGCAGAGTGGCTTCCCTTTCTTAAAGAGAACTTTCTAACCTTGGCCAAAGGCCTTCTCAGTAGAAAATTTTCAAAGAATAACCTGAGATTTACTAAAAGTCTCACATAACAAAAGCCACGGTTGTATGAATCATCATGGCAGAGCTGAGCCTTTTAAAAGATATAAGGAATGCTCCTATCAGGACACAACCTAGAACAGGGAAAAGTGGATCATAAACTTTGCAGACAGATTATACCTAATGTGCATACAATACAAAATAAAGCCTAGTACTTTTAACTTTCTTTCAACCATTCCTATCCTGGCCAATGCCGGAAAATGTATGGAGATAGGAGATGCCATTTACCTAAAGAAGATAATGCAGTTGTCCGTTTTCTGATGGGTTTGATATAAGCAAGGGCTTCCTGGGTGCTCACAGGAACCTGCTCAGCACTTATGCTTACATGACCTGTAAGTCTGAGGGAGTTAATACCTGTGAGGCCTCCTTTGACCTGCAAGAGATGGGAACTGATGGATACATGCTTCCCCATCTGGGCTGACAGATTGGACACACATCTTGTTAGAGTCCTCAGATGGGGGCGCCCAAGTGGCTCAGTTGGTTGAGCATCCGACTTCCGCTCACGTCATGATCTCGCGGTTCATGGGTTGAAACCCCACATTGGGCTCACTGCTGTCAGTGCGGAGCTCACTTCGGATCATCTGTCCCACTCTCTCTGCCTCTCCTCTGCTTGCACTCTCTCAAAAATAAATAAACATAAAAAAGAATCCTCAGATGGTCCCATGGAATTGAGAATCAGTAGGCTATAGCAGTGGCCAATACAAAAAACACATCCCTGTGTGGACTTTTCTTCCTTCCCTGTCCCTTCATCCTAATATACCTGACTCTGGAATCACATTCTTAATAAATTGCCTGTCTCAGGCATGACTTTCAGAGAACCTCAGGCTTAGACAGTTGGTACTGGGAGAGTTCCCAGAATGTATATTCTTTGGATGGGATTTTTAAGCTGGATCCCTCACTAGTCAGACTGTAGAAAAACCCATTGCTAATTTTAAGTGAGTGATGATAACGTGTTGTAGCATCATAATTGCTCAGATTATGATGCTACCTATAGTGGATTGAGATGAGGTGCCGGTTTATTTAAGGCTGTGGCACCTGAGTGTTATGGAGGCTATGGTAACAATAAGAGTTGTGTAATTTTATGGTTGCCATTTGTTAACTTCTTTAAAAGCTTCAAAAAGAGAAAAGATCAGGTATGATATGAAAATCAGAAGGCCTCTATGGCTAGTGATTAAGGAGGCCCTTGTCTCCTTTAGCCACTGAAAATCAGATCCAGGATCTACTTGTAAGGGTAGCTGAACAGCAAAGGATACTGAATGCACAGCCTTGACAGATCTTATATGACAAAGTCAGGGCCTTATAATAGAAGAGTGGGATCTTGAGCCCTGATCTGGGGATATTTGGGTAGATAAGCCTGAATATCTTAACTCCCCAGGTTCCTTATCTCCTTTAGTCTGGCAGAAACAGCCCCCTCTCCTCTCACAAGAAGATACCAGCCTCCCCTTGCCTGGAGACCCTGCAAAGACCTCATCTGAGGAGGGTGTCTCACAAGATGCCATTGCCCTGCTCATGATCTGCCCTTGTCTTCCTTCATTGCCTCTAGACCAAGAAAGAATGTTCGGTTTTTGCATAGCTCCAACAGTAAAGTACTGTTCCTAGTCTATGAGGAAATGGTTGAAACACCGAAGACCTTCCCATCCTGGCTAGTATTCATGAACTTGAATAACATCTGTGGAGCAGTTATCATGTTGGATGGGGGTGGTGGGAAATAGAGTCTATAGCTAGAAAGAGGAAAATGTATTGACATGGGAGCACTCACCCATGACTTGAGGTTCAGGGTACTGACAAGAACACCTAGATTTGGTCCTACTATGACCCTTGATGCTTGGACATGCTGATGAGGTAGGACCACAGACCACATTGGTGAGGTGTTACAGGAGGAGTAAGAGGCCCAGGAAGGTGGGAGTATTGGAATGGATTGATGTGTGAGAACAGAGACTCTACCACCCCATTTTGGTTCCTGGGAGGCCATGGAAGACACTACTTTCACTGAAGCAGTATGGAATTCACTGGTGAGAGACCTCCACTATCTTTGAGAGGCTCAGTGGTAGCTTCGTTTGCAGCCTGCATGAACCGTGAAATGGAGCTGCCTGGAACACAGAAGGCACGTGATAACATTTAATCACCTA
Organism: Felis catus; assembly: GCF_018350175.1. NCBI lineage: Eukaryota > Metazoa > Chordata > Mammalia > Carnivora > Felidae > Felis > Felis catus. The sequence goes on from NC_058371.1 coordinate 136,130,880, forward strand.
GGCATAGCTAATTATTTTAATGGGTAGTAAGGCCAGAGTGGCTAGCAGGATACCAGAGCCCAAAGATCTGTGATGATAGCTAGTTGATCTGGCAGATAAACAGTTAGATGCCAGGGTATCAATGGGCTTATAAATCAAAACTAATTGATAACTGGTGATCAAAATCCTGACATCAGTCATTACAATGGAAAATTTCAGACCTTACCATTTCTAGACCATGGACCATGCATCTTTACACTCTGGGAGGTCTTTTGGCAGCTAGCTGTCTTCTCTTGGTGTTACCCATCTGCAGTTTTTTCCCTTTAAAAATGGAAAATAATGAAGGGGAGATGCTTTTCTTGGGCTCTAATAGCTTGGGTCAAATACAGGACACCCCTAGTACCTGAGTAGATTGAAAAGTAAACCAGCATCAATATCAACTGGGAGTTTATTAGAAATACAAACTCTGCATTTTAACAAGGAACCCCAAATTTAGCAAGTAATGATATAATATTTTAACCTATATAAGCAAAGTTTTAAAAGAATGATTCCCATTATAGGTAAGGCCTTGGCAAGGTGGCTACTTATGTATTGCCAGTGGGGCATGGAGGAATTTTATGGTATATATTAAGATCATATGTACATTCAAATCTTTTGTCCTTAATTTCATATCTAGGAATCTTTCTTAAAGCAATTCTCTGAAATGTGAACAATAATTCTTATGCCCAAGTCATCATCATTGGTAACTTTTATTGAGTGCTTACTGTGTATCAGGCAGTGTGCTAAACTCTTACAATGGATTATTTAAGTCAATGTTCACAGCAATATAATTTTATAGATATTTTTATTATATCTGTTTACAAATGAGAAAACTGAGGCTCAGAAGATTATATTTGTTTCCCAAATTTATAAAACTAGCACACACACAGAGGTTGCCACACATTTCCTTAAGATGTTAAAAAGATTGTCCAATGTTTATAGCAGCACTTTCAACAATAGCCAAATTATGGAAAGACCCTAAATGTCCATCAACTGATGAATGGATAAAGAAATTGTGGTTTATATACACAATGGAATACTACGTGGTAATGAGAAAGAATGAAATATGGCCTTTTGTGGCAACGTGGATGGAACTGGAGAGTGTTATGCTAAGTGAAATAAGTCATACAGAGAAAGACAGATATCATATGTTTTCACTCTTAAGTGGATCCTGAGAAACTTAACAGAAGACTATGGGGGAGGGGAAGGGAAAGAAGTTAGGGAGGGAGGGAGGCAAACCATAAGAGACTCTTAAAAACTGAGAACAAACTGAGGGTTGATGGAGGGTGGGAGGGAGGGGGAGTGTGTGTGATGGGTATTGAGGAGGGTACCTGTTGGGATGAGCACTGGGTGTTGTATGAAAACCAATTTGACAATAAATTTCATATTAAAAAAAAAGATGTTAAAAAGATTGTCTTCTACATAAACAGTGAAATATTATGCAGCCATTTAAAATAATATTTATAAAGAGCTTTGATATAAGTCTAAGTAAAAAACGCAAAATGAAATGTTTTCAAGTATGTAACAGATGCAAAGAAAAAAATACTGGGAGAATATATTACATGTTATTAAGAGTTATTCCAGGTGGTGGGATTTAAGTGACTTTTTTCTGTACTTTTAATTTTTTTACTTCAAGCTTGCATCTTTTTATAAGAAAAAAAACACTTTTTATATGTCAGCTAGACATAGTTGTGTTTTTTTTTTTCAGGGATACTGGTCTAGAGATTACAGAAAGCAGGCATGCCACCACTTACAAGGAAGACGTGCAGGTTATTGAATTCATATCCTGAACTACTGTTGACCAGACAAACCAAAGCTCATGCCCTGAGAATGGTGGGCTGTCCAGAACATGGAGCTAGTTACCTGCTCACAATGACTAACCATTAAAGGTTATTATATACCTTCTTTCTCTATTATATATATATATATATACATACATATACATATATATGTACATATACATGTATATGTATATATACATATATACATATATATATTTAATTCATGCACAAGTCATCTTCATTGAGAACTTATTGAAAGCTGACTATATAACAAGCAATGTACTATACTCTCTAGATAGAAAGATATATATATATTATATTACATATATAATATATATAAATCCTTCATAACTTTGAAATTATTCATACCAGTTTCTGACCTCACTGATTTTTCAAAAGCTTCTAGAAGTCTCTTCCTTCCTCCCCTCCTTTCCTTCCTTCCTTCTTTCCTTCTTTCCTTCCAGTGAAATTCTCTCATAACGAAAACTTTTACTCACCAAATTGCATCATTCAGCTAAGACAAAACTTAAAAAAATTGTGTCAGATAAAGGGCCCTTTGGAGAAAATAACTCTGACTAAAATAAAGAGAACAGAAGTATCATGTGAATGTGATCTATTGGATTTCAGCACCATTTCAAGCTGATATTATTTAAGTAAGATGCCTTTTTTTTCCTGTTCCCAGTAAAATTATCATAGCCTTTCATGGAGCACTTCAGAAGCCGTTAACTTCTCCCTCATTTACACACAGCTTCTCTCTCTTTCTGTCTTATTTTGCATCACTTAACCCAGTGGAGTGTTTTCAGACAAAGGCTGCCTAAAAGCTGAGACCCGCATTGTGGCTCTGTGGCATTCATGGTCAGTATTGTTTTTGAAGACCATCTGCCTGTCATTTGTTTGCTGATTGAGTTAGTGCACCTAATAATATTTTTTTTATTGGGCTCTGCTAGCCAATGAAAAGGAAATTATACACTCAACAGATGGGTCACAAACCTTTCTACCTTAGTGCAGCTACTCCTCGAGTTAGTTAAAAGCAATCATGAAAGCAGATTATAAATGGAATAATAGGCTTTTTATAAATGGTTTCACAGTGGTTATGGTTGTGGTGCCAAACATGATGGTATCGGGGTTTCCCCTCTTTGTTGTATAGGTTCTGCTTGTAAGAATGCTCTAAGCAATGAGGATAGGGAAATGAAAAGAAGGAAACCAGCTGAGAGTCCATAAGGACCAGAATGCAGAAGATCCTATATAAAGGGAGTATGCAGCATCATATTAGTTTGATATGTGTTATCCAGAACAAACTGCAGTCTTTGCCAGAAAGCCTTGGTGCTGTCACTCTGATTTTACCTTGTGGCTAAAGGTAGGGGCAGAAAAGTTTATCCCCAAAGAACCCCCAAATACTATACAGGCGGAATAATGGAGGTAGAGGGTCGTTAGCACTGGACCTCATGTAAATAAATAACAAAACCCAAATCTCCTTTCCATTTTTTTTTTAAGACTGATAACTTGCTGTCCTTGGAAACTCTTTCTCGTGACCTTACATCATGAAAATTCACCTTGCCTTAAAGAGGAAGTGAACCCCCCTGACCAGGATGCTATTAAATCAATTGGAGGTATGTTCAAAGAACATGAGAGCAAATCTCTTCTGAAAGAATCATCATGCAAAGGATTATTCAGTTTGCCTCTAAACAATGGAATTGCATCTCCTACCAGGGAACATAAACTACAGTGACAGACTTTTCAGTTTTTCGGGCATAGACTTAATTTTTGAACATTTGTCATATGTGAGAAAGCATGCATCATAAAGATCTGGCTTATCCTGCTTTGGAAACAGATTTTGCTTTCATGAGTCAAAAACCCCGGAGAGCACAGTACCCACTTTGTGAATCACTCTTATAATTGTGCATGTGAATTACTAGCTAATTTTTCCCCTCATAGTATTTGGACCCTTGCCTCATCCTAACTTCAAACTTCGTATGGATTTTTCGCAACATGCTTGCTTTGATTTTAGTATAAGGACACTATGTGTATTAGTGAGGGCGGTGGAGTGGAAGTGATGGCAGTGTGGATGTGGATGAGGGAACACTTGGGAGAGGTGGGATTCCTGGTACCATGGATGGGAAGGAGGAGGGCCAGGAGTTGCTGCGAACCTCCCATCATTCAAAATCAATGGTTTTTTACATTTTGCCAATTGATGAACATCAACAAAATACTTTAATACTACTCTGTCTTCCTTCAGCATTCTGAACCTGAATGTTAGTGATTTTCCAGAGTTTATCTGATAGTAAAGCTTTTCAAGGAGTTTGTTTCTTTCTTTGTGGATTGCTGGGGAGTTCTGGAAGATGCCACCATAATGGCAACCTGGGGGGTAGGGAAGGAGTGAGGCCAGGGGGCCAGTTTCCTGTGATTCTTGGTCACTCTCATTCTCTGCGTCTAGTAGGTTCTAGTGTAGCTAGATGTTTGCTCAGATGCTGCCTCACTGGAAGAGGTGCAGTCCCTCACATTAACCTCAAGAGGATCCCTCCCCACTTCTATACATCTTTCTGCAGCTCACAGATGCTTGAACCCTTATAATAAGAGAGCAATTCTCTTGTCAGTTTTGTCTTATGTTAAAATGCATGATTCTAGGAGTGTTTTCACCTGTAACCTCATCAGTCATTTGTGCTTAGATGTGAGTGACTTTTTGGATGTATCAGAATTTTATGAGAGGTACATATGATTTCACTAGCACACTGGAAACCTAAGACAATGGGAGATAGCCTTCAGAAGTGGAGCAAGCAATGAACTAGGAATGAGAAAGTGCTAAAAGTGAGCAGACAACTTTAAAGCCTGCTTTCCCCTTCTCATTATGACCTGAAAGGGATTTTAACTACAATCCATCACTTTTTAGGGCCTATTGGCAAGTCAGCCCAGAGGAACATTTTGACCATGATCACTTAAAATCCCTGAAGCCTTACTGAATTGGTTATGACTTTCTTCACAAAATCTGCATCCTGACCTATTTACACAGGCTGGTGATTCAAAGACAGATGTGTTCAGAAAGACAACCAAACACAATAAATCCCTGCCTTTTTTGGCTTCTCCCCCAGGTGCCTGCAACCCATCAGATCTGCCCCCTGCCACCTCCCTTTCCAGGCACTTAGCAGTCACCCCATGCATGCCATTTCATTAGGACGCATTGGTCTAGGAAGCCTCTTCTCTCTCCATCTCACACCCAGCTCTCCTTTCAGTTTGATGTTGCAGGGATTTAATTCTGAGCAGGATTTAAATAAAATCAGAATCTTCCTGTGCTGGAGGAGACGTGTTTGCTCGGAAATGGAATTTGTCGGCTGGGTCACTTGGTAGTTAGCCCCATTTCCCTCCAATGTTGGGACCCAGGGAAATGATATGCTAACCCCCTCTTCCAAACCATTCATGCACTTTCTAGGGTGAGAAGTTGGGGGACCATGTCAGTAGTAGGAGAGAAGAACAAAGCTGAATTTGATTACTAACCTTAATGCTTTTGGCCTTAAAGCATCTCTATTTTTTAGATCATATATTTTTTTTAAGTGTTTCAAGTTTACATTAAAAATTAACAATGCCACCTCTTTTAGTCAGGGTGCATTTGCTTGTAAGGAACCAAGCCCCACACAGAAAGCTTAAGCAAAGATGGGTTTTATTAAAAGGATGTCAGGGAATGTTACAGAAGCTAAGAGCAGAAAATGCAGATAGGACTCTGGAAAGGTGGAAATTGTCAGGCAGCTGCTCAGCAGGTCTTTCCCTCTGCTTTTGTCTGCCATGTCAGTTCTGCCTTCAGGTCTGCAAATCTGCTCTGTAGTAGTCTCTTAATGCTTGCTCCCCATAATTTTGCATTATGCATGATCTTTGCTTTTCTTGCCATACATTCTGGCTCATTTGGACTCTATCCTTGACTCAACCCAGTGCCTAATTTCTGTCAGGTAATTAGTGTCTGCTTTGGAAATGAATAAGTGACTGAATGACTCTCTATGCCCTTTTAGTGCAAGTGCCCATCATCACTTAACGAGATTTTGAGTGTTGTAGTTCAAAATCTTATGAGAGAGGATCTGATGATCTCAGTTTGTCCTATGAGACAAGTGTCCCCTCCTGGTCCAATAATCTGTGGGCAAGGAGGGAGACTACCTAGTACAAACATGACTGCTCTTTAACGCATGTGATTTTATTTCCTTTTTTATAACAACCATGAGGTAAGTAAGCCTGGAAGCAATTATTTTCCTCCATTTTGAAGAAGATAAAACTGAGGTTCAGATAAATGAGGCCAGTGGTTCCCAACCTTGGGCTTTGGATTCATGTGGAGTATGAGAATATAGAAATAGAAAATCAGAACTTATTTTAAATATTTCAAGAAGCCTAATGGAAATCATACAGTTACCTTCAGTCAAGAATCAAGCTACCTAAGATAATTATAACATCAAATTTGTTGCTTTGTGGCTGCTTAGAATGGTAACATGGTCATCTTGGGCTGTGTGGAATATTCATTTGATTGGGTATATACTCAGTATAGATTGTTTATTACAGAAAAATGAGATAAATATTTAATTTTTGCTTTGCAAATACCGTGTATTTGGCAGACTTAATTTTTTCCAAAGATGTGGTCAAGGAATTAAAAATAATAACAAAAGAGATTCTTGGTGAAGAAGAGATGGTCTTAAATGGCAGCGTATGGCTTAATCAGAAGGTTTTCTAATTAATGCCTGGTTGGTTTTCTACTCTATTGCACTGTCCCATCAAGGTAAGAACAGTTCGTCTGTCTGCTAAAGGGGAAAAGCATCTCTTACCACATATGTTTCTCTTGATAGGAAGAAGGGGTCACCAAAATACATTCTGTAAATCCAGATCCAATTATTATTGCAGAGATTTCGGTTTACTCAGACATTTTTTTGAAGCTAGTGTTGTAGTCTAAGGATATGGATAATAACCACATTCTTTTAGGAACAAATGACTAGGTTTAGTTCACTCAACAACCAGGTAGTGGTAAAGTAAACCACACCCAAACAAAAGAAAAAAAATTTAAATGTCCATAGAGACATAGTCACAAAGTTATCCTCAGCTAACAGCTTCAGACCCAAGAAACCTGGTACCTTTCACAGTCATGATTCAGTTTAAATGTGGGTTTCAAGAGAAAGGCTAAAATAAACAATTAAAAACACACATTAATTTAAGTGACTCTATTTTTCCTCTATATTAGTAGGAGGTACAAAAGTCATAATGAGATGGAAGTCAAAGGATATTAACAAAAATACAAAGGTAAATATGAAAAAGAAGGAATTTTGTTGTTTTTGTCAAAGCATGGCAACAGAGAAGGAAGAAAAGATCTCTCTTGGCCTGAAGCCCTAAAACTAAAAATGAAATTTTTCTTCCTTTTGCAGAAAAAGACATCCTCATTAACAAGTAAAAATGTCACCTGAATCTGAAGAGCAGCCCACCCATGTTCATCTTTAGTTTGTGACGCTGACATCAACAGTGGCAGTTGCATGTTAACCCAGTGCCCTTATCAAAACAGAGAAGTATTTATTTATTTATTTATTTATTTATTTATTTAAGTAGGCTCCATGACCAACATGGGACTTGAACTCATGAAATCAAGAGTCAGATGCTCTCCTGACTGAACCAGCCAGGTGCCCCAAAATAGAGGAACACTTCAATCACTCTGTTCCTACTTTTATCTTGGATTAGCCCCCATTTCTTAGCTTTTGTGAACTTGAAAAAGCAAGCAGAAATTGAACAAGAGTTATGAGTACCTTTTACAAGATCAAAATGTATTATGTAAATCCTGATTTGGGTTCCTTGTCAAAAAATATCTTTAGGACCCTAAAATTACTCCAATGACATCTACATAGTGTACTTTAACACTAAATGTTTTAAGAGGTTATTGGGGATTTTTGAAAAATCTCAAAACAGTTTTTTGTTTATAATATTGGTATCAACTATTAACAAATAAACATGGTTATTGCCTATCCAGAAAATAGAACATAAACAAAATTAGTGAATGCATCTTTTGGATGTATGATTATGTTTTTAGTTCCAGCTTAAAATGTATTCAGTATTTTCATTCCCACAAAAGTGAATAGGGTTGCAATAAAACCTAAAAACAATTGATGTTTTAAGAAATGAGGCATTGCTGCTAAACTTCCTATTACTAATTTAGCACAGATTTCAAGCTGAAATCAAGACAATATGTTTTCTTCAGCTGTGTTTATGTGACTTCCAGCATCCCTGCTAATTCTTTTTTTGGCTTTCATTTAGAAGCCAAAGCTGGCTCAGGGCTAAGTAACTTCATTTACCCACCCTATAAAAGTCAGGTGTTTCAGAATGCATCAAAAAGAACCATAACTGCCTGCATTTATTCAATAAGTATCATTGTATGAATAAACAGATACTAGATAATAGGATCTTTAGTAATTTAAACCAATTAGCTCTGTTTGCTACACATATCTTATAGAACTCTCCTTTGCAGAAGACAGTTCTTCCTTTACATTTCATATAAGGCAGAGTGTGTTCAGGTGGCCTGATCAAAAGCATTGAGAGATACTGCAGAAAAAAGTTTTGATTTCTGGATTCTATCTTTATGCAGCTTTTGTAATACACCGTCTTCCTCCAGCAAATAAATGGAAATCTCTTAGTTCCTGGCGACAGTACCTCATGAATGTGATTCAGCATTAGGCAGCATAAACATGAATTCAGATTCTGTCCCCACCCCCACCACTTTATTGTCCTGTGGGAGGCACAGAGGTTTTTGGAAGGGCCAGGTGGTTATTTTCAAGTTTGTATGACCTAACAGAAAGAACTCTAATTTATTAGTGAGGAGTTGAGTCCATTAGCTATTCTTTTTGAGACTGTATGTATTATTTTGCACACTTGTGTCATGTTTCCTTCAGGTGCAAAACAGGGCTGACAAATATACTTGTCTTATCTCCATCAGATGGAGAGGAGGGGTAAAGCCGGTTTGCAAACAGTTTTCAGTTCAAAACTTCTGTGCATACTCCAGCAATATTAGTGCTTATGATCTGTGTCTGCCTTTGCTTTGACACCTCGAGTTTGGCCTTAGCCTGGAAGGAGAAGGAAACTTAAGTGGAGGCTGGTATTGTTTCATGCAGCTGGTTTGCCATTGCCCAGGATCCTCTACTCTCTAATTATTGAAACCGAGGACATATTAATACCTTTAGAGCACAGCAGGGCTTGCAAGGCCAAAACAGTACCCTCTCCAGAACTCACATCCATGCTCAATTTCTCTTTTTTTTCTCTCTACAGAGGAAGATCTATTTACTCATGCCTTGCCTTGAATTGTGCCCTAAAGTAAAAGAAGCTTAGCAGCTTAACAAATCACTAGCCATATTTATGGTTAGAGCTATCCAAATAGGGGGAAGGTTTCAGTGAGGAAAAGCATCAAGAATTAATGGTCACAAGACAACAGCAGCTGTAAAACCCCCAAATGGATATCCCTTTGGCATGGAGGAGCAGGGGAGTTAGCTGGGGCCGGTCCTACCTGAAAAAAAAACAAAAAAACAAAACTCTCAGCGATTCCTAAAAGTGAACATGTGGGGCACAAATCCATCTATGTTTTCAGTTAGTGCAGCCAGCGCCTTAGAAGTCAGGCAGCGGGCGGCAACAGATGGAGGGGTTTCTACGGCAGCCAGCCTTTATTTACGTATGAAGGCTCCCTCTTGTGTGAATGTCCACTAGCCATCTCCACTTAAACAATCCCTTTGCAGTGAATGGTTGTACTACACATAACACCTCCTTTGTCTACAAGTCTCCCAAAAGCTATCTGCCTGTCTGCCCTCTGCCTGTGCATTTTTATGGTGACGATCAGCACAATTCCTTGCTCCAGAGACACCCCAACTTGGTTGAAAGGGTGGCCTTTATCCATTGAAAACTAGGTTTTCTTGGGTAAGTGAAAACTAAAGGCAGTCAGAGTGAATTGTTTCAGGCTTTAACAATGAATTCTATTTTTGACTTTAGAAAGTTAGAAATTTTCTTTTCAGGACTTGGAAAGTTAAAGTAAGAAAATGAAAAAGAGAAAATATAAAGGATGAAAGAAGAGAGAAAAGAGAATTTGGATAAAACTCAAGAGGCTCTTTAGGTGTGCAATTATTTTTTGCATCTGAATTGAATAGTTTTATTGCCATTTTCTTTCACTTTTCTCTGGAGAGGTTGGAACATTTCTCTTTTGATTCTGTCCCTTCACATGGATGTGATCTCAGACATGTTCTGGATGAAGATAGGTGTGCTGAGCCCCTGAGTAGTAATGTTTCTGCCATATTGGGATGGGGCAGGCAACAAGTTAAGGTAGAGATGATACCTCCTCAAGGTCCAGTGGTACCTATCCCCCACTGCTTCAGCTCTGCCCACCCTCAGGGCCCTGCCACAGAGGTACCCCACAGCCAGAACAATACCTACAGTCACATATCACCTCTCCTGGAAGCAGATTTTATCAGAAAAACTTAGCAATGTGCTTGCCTGTTAGATACCAAAAAGAATGGTGGTGAAGGAGGACCTACTATATATCCATTGGAGCTGACATCTTCCAAGGAGATTAAATGAGATAATTCATTCAACAACCTGGTATGAGAAATGTTTTTCTCCTAATTTTTGCAGATGAGGAAAGAGGCTCAGAAGTTCAAGTGCCTTAATCCCAGAAATGAAAATATAAATATCAAATGGCTCTTAGAATCCTAAATCTGCCCCTTCCAACTAAAATCCTTTTTTCATTTTTATTTTTTTTATTTCTTTTAAATGTTTATTTATTTTTGAGAGGTGAGGGAGGGGCAGAGAGAGAGGGAGACACAGAATCCAAAGCAGGCTCCAGGCTCTGAGCTGTCAGCACAGAGCCTGACATCAGGCTGAGCCAAAGTTGGACATTTAACTGACTGAGCGACCCAGGTGCCCCTAAAATCTTTTTTTTAATATATGAGCCATGAACAAATGAACAAGTAACTAAATTCTGAAACAAAGGCATTTAATTTAGTTGTTCTGTGTGTTTCTCTGCTTTGTTTTCATATCGGATTAAGTCAGGTTAATACTAACCTTAAATTGAGACTTGAAAAGAAAATGACTTGAAAAGCTTATTGTCCCCGACCCCCAAGTTTTAATGAGGAATAACTTATATGCAATACAATTCAATGAATTTTGATGACTGCATATAGTCATGTAACCATCACTGCAATTAACATATAGAACATTTCCATTTCTCTAAAACATTCTCCAAATGCCTCTTTGCAGCTGAATTCCTCCTCTGGCCTCCAGCCCCAGGCAACCACCATTCTTCATTTTATTGCTCTTGTTTTGTCACCAGCCTTTTTCAGTTTCCTTTCCTGCCTCAGGGCTTTTGCACATGCTGTTCTTTCTGCAAGAAGGCCCCCTCTCATATCATATACTTCTTTTCTCCTGGCTAATGTCTGTTCACTTTTCATATTTTAGCTTAAATGTCACTTCTGCAGAGAAATTTGCTTGATCCTCTTTTATTACCATGTCCACACTAAAAGATTTATAGCTCTTCTTTCTTCTCCTCCATGTCAACATGGTATACATTATGTATTATGGAGGCAGGTATTTGATTACCATATGTCCCCTCACTATACTTTAAGCTCCATGAATGGAAGGAACATTATATTCATCATTATATTCTCAGTTCATTGTTCATCATCATTCATATATCGTCTATGTTCTTGGAACATTAGTTGGTGGACCTCACAAAGTTCTTAAATGAATTAATTGAACAAGTGGTTTAATCTACATAAAAATTCTGTCAAGTCTTTCATAGTGCCAGTGGAACCTCTACCTCCTTTTCACCTTCACCTGTTTATCTCAGTACTGTCTACTCTGCACCTGAGGTGTCCAACACACATTTCACAGTGAAAAAACTCTAGGGTTCAGTTTACCTGAAACTTTTAGCAACACAATTAAAAAGAAAAATTAGGTAGCACATAGGAGCCATAGGTCGATACAGAATAACCATTTTACAAAATGGTAGGAGATGGGGCAGGAAGGTAAAGGATAAGCAAAGTATGGAAGCTGGGACTGTCTTCTTCTCCTTGATTTTGGTTGCCCGCACTATGATTCTGGTTGCCCATTTAGACTAGAAGTCTTGAGTTTGACTGTGGAGAGGGAGGAAGAGATGGGGGAGTGTGACTCAGGATTCTGGGTGTGCTGCATAAAACCACTGTTTGATGATGATGACCATGATAATGATGTTGGTGGAGAGATAGGAGCAGTACAGGTAGTGGAAGGAAAAGTTATGCTGAGTGCACGTATGCACTTGACATGTTAAAATCCCTTCTTCATTCATTACATCCATGTGTTTTACTGTCTTCCACTCCCCATAAAATGGGTGCTCTGATTTCCATTTTCATGATCCAGGTCAGAAACCCATAGAAACCAAGCTGACATTAAAATAGGGGTGAGAAGTAGTTGACCTTGGTGGATCAGGACTACCATCTCCTCGACCCTGGAACTGGATGCACAGAGGTTCCCTCTTGGGTTTATAACAGTTTGCCCTTTGGCCATGGTTGGAGAATTGGGGTCATCATGGTCATCACTGGAATAATTATGATCTAGGAGCTTTAATAGATTGCTGGAGAGAAGTATAAAAGCAAAAGTGATGTGTTTGGAGGAAGCATACCCATAAAATTGTTCCCAGGACAATAAATCAGTTCAGGGGTGACCTCAGTACTGAAACTTATATAAAGGCTTTGGTCCTGAAGGAGACTTGAGTCATTTATTTCAGATAGCTGGGCCTAGGGAGCTAATTTGGCCACACATTTCTCTGCGAGGTTAATTATGGCGTTGGTAGTTCAGACCCCAGGAACAACCATGTACCCACATTACTCCCATTTCCTTCACCTGCCCATTGAGGGGCCCTTGTCACTGAGTGGGTTATAGCCCAGAATCATCACTTTGTCAGTATGTTACAACTGTGAAGCTACTCCTTTTCTTTCCCACTTTATAGAGGATTCCTTTAGTTGCTAGCAGCTGCCTTTCCCTTGGTGACCTCACTCAAGCTTATGACTGACAATACCATCTCTACACTGATGCCTCCCAAATTTGTATCTCTGGCCCTCTCCCCTGAGTACCTCGAACTGCCTCTTTAACATCTCTACTTGGATGTCAAAGGTCATTCAAAGCCAACATCCAAAAACTCAGCCGCTGATAACTATTCCCAAACCTGTAGTCTTCCTCATCCCGGTTAATGACCACTCCATTTTCCAGCTGCTCAGATCCCAAGTCTCTTTCTCTTACACAACACATATGTTCTTTCAGCAAATCCTGACAGGTCTACCTTCAAAACATATCCAGAATCTGAACACTTGTCACCACTGCTGCAAGCTTTGTCTAAGCTGCCATCATTTCTTATCTGGTTGTTATGATCGCTTCATAACTAAACTCCCTGCTCTTGTGCTTGTCCTCTTTAAGTGAAATTTCAATACAGCATCCAGAAGACACCTGTTAAAATACGTCAGGTCACACCACATCTCTACTCTGCATCCTTCAGTGACTTCTCATTTCAGAGTGAAAGCAATGTCCTCACGATGATGTGCATGCAAGTACTACGTGAGCTTGTCATTTCTACCTCAAGTATAGCCTCCCCTTCCCACTCCACCTTCTACCAACATGCTTCCAGCCTGGCTCTTCCTTGTTCTTCCCTGAACTCCTGTCTTAGGAGTTTTGTTCTTGCTATTTCCACAGCCTGGAATGCTTTCCTTAGAAGTATCTCTGTGTTTTGCTCTCTCACCTTCTTTGGTATAAAATATGGAGTTATAGTTTTAGATAATGAAACTAAATGATAAAGGGCTAAATGGAGATATATATGATGAGTTTTAGATGAAGAACCATGAGTCTTTAAGAAAAGAGTATTCCAGGCAGAGGGTGCGGCAGGTGCTGACGTCTTGAGATAGGATGATATGTGGCTTGCTTAAAGAAAAGCAAGCTGACCATTGTGGCAAAAGGGAGAGTGGTAGGAGACGAGGTCAGATTTGGTAAGGGGCCAGATCATGAAACACCTTGAAGCACTTGGGCTTTTATGGTGAGTGAGATAGGAAGCCACTGGGGGCAGGGCGTGTTGAGCTGGTGAATGACGTGGTTTGACTTACCTTTAAAGGTAAGCCTTTAAGGGGAAGCCTTTGGCTTCCACGTGTGGAAGAATAAACCACAGGGTCAATGTTGGAAGCAGAGACCAGGCACGATAGTTGGTAGGGTTCAGAGGAGAAATTATGGTGGCTTGGATCAGAGTTTAACACTAGAAATGATAAAAGGATTCACTTGGATTCAGCCAACAGCATTTCCTAATGGATTAAATGTGAAATATGAAAGAAAAAGGGGATTCAAGGATGACTCCATATTTTACACGATGCCATTATCTCCTGCCTATAGTAACCCCCTCACTGTTCCACCTGTATATGTTTTTGTCCCCTCCACAATCTAAGTCTTACCCTTGTCCCCTCAACAATCTGTTCTTCATACCCTAGCACAGTGATCTTTCCAAAGCTCAAAAGCTTCCAGTAGATTACTATTTACTTTAGGAAAAAGACAAACTCTCTTACATGGTCACATCATGGTCCTTCCTCCCTCTCTGGTCTCATCTTGTGCCTGGTCCCCCTGCTCATTCTCTGCACTCCACACATCTTGCCTTTTGTCCGTCATCTCATCATTATTCCTTCCGCAGAAAGGACTTTGTGCATGCGATTCCCTTGCCTGCAATGTCTTTCTCTCCTCTTCACTGAATTAATTCTTACTTATGCTTCATATCTTAGCTTAATCATCATTTCCTCAAGGAAACCTTCCCTGACCCCCCTGACAAGGTCAAACTCCCTTTCAGAGAACCACATTCTGCTACTTGGTAAAAAAGACCTCAGTTGCAGTTTTCCCATTTAATTTATTTTTGCCTCCTCTCTAGACTCTAAACTTCAAGGGGGAAAAGACTATATATTTTTTTTCCTCACCATTAAGCACTGCATTCCCAGCACCTGGCATTGAGCCTGGGATAGTACATTTGTTGAATGGGTGAATGAATGAATCTTTTCTGTGCTGAAATGGGGACATTTATTTTTAATGTTTCTTTAAACATTGATCCTATTTTCCTCATATTTCTTTATCCATGACCAGCTGTACTCCTTAGGCTCCCAGCTCTAGTCTGTAGAGTGGCCTATTCCTTCATTTTTGCTATTTTGTTATAGGTCTCAGTTATGCCAAGTGTATGAGTGTGAATGACTATGAGATACTGAGCAGAAAACTTTGGCAATAAATTTGGGTGGCTCTGGAAAGGACGGTTTTCCAGAGAGTTTTCATAATTTAATCTGCACAGCAATACTGTGAGGCAAAAATACAAGAATTATACCCAGGGTGATAAAAAAAACTGAATGGGGACAACTTTATTGAGGAAATTGGTAGAATCTTCTTTGCTTTTGAGCAAAGAAAGAAAATTGTTTGATAAGAAAATTGAGGCAATCCTAACTGCACTATCCAACATGGTAGCCACATGTAGCTGTAGAGCACTTGAGATATGGCTAATTCTAATTGAGGTGTATTGAAAATTTTATATAAATATGATATTTTATGTTTTTTAGTGTATATATTATATATAGTTTTTTTTAACATTTTACATAACACATTATATATATATATATATATATATATATATATCACTAGATTTGGAAGACTTAGCATGAGATATTGATTGCTCATTGGGATGATATTATTTTAAATATATTGGGTCAAATAAAATGTTGAATAATGGCCTCTAACATATCAGACCCTAATTGGGGGAACTTGTAAATGTTACCTTACTTGGAAAAAGAATCTTTGTAGATATGATTAAGTTAAGGATCTTGAGATGGGGAGATTATCTTAGATCATCCAAGAGTGCCCTAAATGCAATCACGTGTGTCTTTATGAGGTGAAGGTGGAGGGAGTTAGACATACACACAAAGAAGGTGATGTAGAGATAGAGGCAGAAATTGGAGTGATGTGGCATAAGCCAGGAACACCAGCAACCATTAGAAGCTGGAAGAGCAGAGCAGTACTTTTTCCCTAGAGTCCCCAGAGGGAGTGCAGCACTACTGACTTTTGGTTTTGACTCAGTGATACTTATTTTGGACTTCTGGCCTTCAGAACTTGAAGAGAATAAATGCGTTGTTTTAAGTCATCAAGTTTGTGGTGATTTGTCATAGCAGTCACAGGAAACAAATACAGTATTAAAATTAATTTTACCTACTTCATTTTACTTTTTTTAAAAAAGTGGCTATTAGTTAATTTAAAATTATGTATGTGGCTCACATTATTTTCTCTTGGACAGTGCTGCCTTAGACCATATGAAGGATAATTATAAAGATGGCAATGGACAGCTGTTCTCTAAATCTGTAGTGGACAGAATAAAAGCTAATGGGTTTAGCATGCAAAGAGGGTTTAAATATATGAAAAAGGATAAAGTACGTTTAATAGCTATTAAATATTGAAACTGGCAAACAGGGGCCCTGGAATGTCCATGCCTACCAATCTCAGAAAATCAGGTCCGTAGCCATATGTCAGTCAACCTTGCTATAGTAGTGTCTGAAAGATGGGCGTGGTATCAGGAGTCTTGTAACCTTGTTTACACCTTGAATCACACTAAATTATTGAAGTTATAAGGCAAAGTGTTTTCAATGATAAAATTTAAATCCAACCATTTTTACTTCTGTCTGGAAATTTTGTCTTTCTCAGTGGTGCTGAATAAGCAGATTGAGGGTAATGTAGCCAAGAGCAAACGAAAACTAGTTCGAGCCGTACTGTAAAGAGTAAAAGGATTGCAGTTGACATGGAGCTAGAGTGTGTCCAACTACTTGCAGTAGTGAGACGTCTCCATGAAGAACTTTTTGATCTCTCTGAGCCTCAGTTTTATCATCTATAGAATCGATCTAACAATATCTACCTTGCATATGGTTCTAAGGATTGGAAATAATGTATGTTAAGTACATGACACATAATAGGAACATAGTGTCAATTTTTACTTATTATTTCTATTGAGGCTTTCCACATTGATATCAGTCAATGAATAGAGGTAATAATTTCAAATGAGACTTCCTTAAGATGGCATTATATTTTCTAGTGTGGTCAGAAAAGATAACAGTATGGCCTATAAAAGTTATAACTCATTAGTTTCTGGATTTGTAAGAGACTCGCATTGCAGCTAGACTTGGCAAGAAGTAAAAAAAACCCAAAAACTATGTTTTATATGTGGAATTCAAAGTTTTGCTCTTCCTGCAGCAGTCTGTGTTCTACAGGGGTGGAGGTCTTTAAGTCTGTTTAGGAAGAGGAGAAGATAGTTAATGTTTATTAGAAGCTACAATTACGGTACTTTTCTAAGTACTTTTAATGAATAGATTAATTAATTTAATCTTTATAACAACCCTATGTGGTAGATACTGTTTTTATCACTTCCATTTAACAGACAAAGAAATTGAGACACAGGCTGATGAAGTACTTTGCCTAATGTAAACAGTTGTTGAAGACTAGTCTAGGCATTTGAACTCAGGCTATCTGGCTTTAATACCCTTATTCTTATAACAGTGTACTATATATGTTGCCTTTCATAGTATATAGATCTTTTAAGACCGACCAAATCATTTGCAAGTGCTGATTGCTGATGGCTTCAGTTCATCCACATATTGATAATACATTCAGAACACATTTATTGGATACCTACTATTTGTAGCATATTGTGCAAGACATTAAAGGAATACAAAGACAAATAAGACAGCATCTGGCTTCAAGGAGTTTACAATGTAACAGGGAAGCTGGTTCTGTTAGCAATAAACTATGAGGCGAAGAAAATCAAAGTGACTGTGAGGCAGAGATATAAGCAACTGCTTTTGGAGAAGAGTCTCTCCCATGGGCTCCCAAGTGCCTTGTGCACACCTTTAAAATTTTTTTTTCAACGTTTATTTATTTTTGGGACAGAGAGAGACAGAGCATGAACGGGCGAGGGGCAGAGAGAGAGGGAGACACAGAATCGGAAACAGGCTCCAGGCTCTGAGCCATCAGCACAGAGCCCGACGCGGGGCTCGAACTCACGGACCGCGAGATCGTGACCTGGCTGAAATCGGACGCTTAACCAACTGCACCACCCAGGTGCCCCATGTGCACACCTTTAATACATGTATCACACTTGAATGCAATTATCTGTTCAACTCTCAGTGTTCCTCACTAGACTGTAACAATGGGGACTGTGTCTTATTCATTTTTGTTTCCTAGGCATCTACAAAATTCCCTGACATCTAACAGGTCAACAATAACTTTTTATGGAATGCATGAATAAATGGAGAAATGGGTGCAGAGGAAAAAGAGATCAAATCTGAGTGGGAGTATCCAGCAAAGCTTAACTGAAATATTGGCTTCTGAAAGGCAGCGTGTAGGATAGATGGGACAGAAGCAACAGTACAAACAGAAGCTTGAAGATGTGATTTATTGGACTTAGTGTATTGTTCAGTGACAAGAGCACAGTGGTTTGATGACCAAAGTCAAGGTTTAGGGCAGTACTGAGATAGTTTTCTAGATAATTCAGGCAAATCTCCAGACAATTTGGTATGAAGAAAAAGAGCTTGATGGGTACTTGGATTGTCCTAAATAATAACCACAATATCATTCATTGAGCACTTATTAAACATCTGATATTTCACAGATATTAGTTGATTCTCACAGCACCTTGTGTCTGCTTATTTTACAGATGAAGAGGGTCAGTGCCAAGTCAGTGACTTCCCACATGGTTGCAAGAGGTAGAGCCAGGATTTGAAGCTCAAGTTCTGATTCCAGAGCCCTTGCCGTTTTATCATGTGGCCCCACTGCAGTTTGTGTATATTTGTCCAACCTATGTTGAGTATTTTATTGATCTTTCATTTCTTCTATCACTTGTTCCTAGAATTTGCATTGGTTAGTAAAGGCTCAAAAATGCTTGAGGCTGAACTTGAATCAGGGAAGCAAGATTTCTGTTTGTATCCCTTCAGCAAAGCAGGAGGCTGCAGCTCATTGGAACTCATCTTCCTATATACTCAAGTGCCTCCAGAGAATTCTGAAAGCTGGGCATGAATATGTACACATGCGAGAAATGAGCAAGGCAGATGTTACGCTGATCTCTACTGGGCCATTTTAGATCATAGTAGCTAATATACAGCACCTTTTCTGGCTGCCAACATTTTTTTTGTCCCTGTTTATCAATCTCCTTTCTTCCCCCTCCCCACTGCCAGACCCCTGCATTTACATCTTTCTGTCCCCAGAAAAAGCATACTTTTGATTTTTTTTCAGAGCAAATTAATTCAAGCCTATTCAAAAAATGAATCTAGTTGGCAGAAGAACTCATTGATTTCAAACTGATATGAAATGTGAATGCTCAGATGCCCTGCCCCCTATCCCATCACTACCTCTCCTGGGATATTTCCTTGGTAGCCTGTGCACTGTGGGTAACTTGATGGTAATTTCTTTTAGTAAGTCACAGTTGGTCAGTGCATTCTCTTTGCTTATTTGAAATCAGTGCCAGGAAGTGTCAATGTAGGGTGGCTTAGTCTTTTTATTTTTCCTTCTTGATACAGAGGGTACTACTAAGGTCGTGCCAGAGGGTCAGGTTCTGATATGTAATGATGTAGTAGCCTATTCATCAGTAATGATGAAGTAGCCCATTCAAGGTATGTGTTTGGATTTGACTGGATCCATCTGGTTATCCATCCATTAATAAATAAATAAATGGTTGAATAAACAAACAAAAAAATCCTATTGATTGCTAACTATGTGCTAGGCATTTATAAAGCAATAGGTTTATGATGGTGAATGAGACTGATATGGTCCCTGCATTCAGGTAACCTGTGTTCAAGTGGAGAGACAAATAGTAAACAAGCAAACCACTCAACAACATCACTACAGATTGACACAGCTGCTATGACAAAATTACAAGGGAGGGAATAGAAAGGATCCCCATTAGAGAGCTGGCCAGTGAATACCCTTCTGAAGAGGTGACCACTGGGCTTAAGCTTGAAGGGAGAGAATAAATCAGCCATGAGGAAAGTTGGGGAGAAAGCATTCTAGAATAACATAGGGAAGTTCTGGTAGAGGGAATGGGGCATTTAAATAATTTAAAAGAGTCTCAGTGTGGTCAGAGCAGGGGGAGCAAAGGGGAGGAATGTAGTTTTTAAGGTTAGAGAGGTTAGAAGGAGGTAAAACCCATAGGCTGTTGTAGATCATAATAAGCAGTTTGCATTTTATTCTAAGAGCAATGGAATTTATTAAATGATTTAAGCAAGCAAATGCCATATTTACACGTGCATCCTATGTCTCAAAGCAAAATTTGATTCTGTGAAGATATAACAGGAGGGAAGGTGATTTTGTGTTCAAAATAGTTTATTTTGTAAAGATTCTAGTAACATGTTCTAAATTGGAGATAAATGGCTGGGCCTTGTTTTGGTGAGGTCAACAGTCCAAAAAAATTGATACGCCCTTTCCCTAGTGTGGAGCTATCAATGGAAGACAGCTGCTCAACCAGGGACTACATTGCCTTTGTATCTATGTCTTGCCATGTGACCACTTTTCACTAATGAGATGTAAATGAAAGTGATCTTTGATTTATAGGGTGGAACTTTCAAGAAATGGATGGAGTTTCTTTGTATTCTTCCCTCATCTATGGATAAATGCAGAGGACTCAGGAGCCCTAAGGAATGGTGAATCTCAAGGTAGGAGAAAGCTGCCTTGTAATTTGGAATAATCATGTGGGGGATTTGGGTTTTCAGGAGCTAGTATTTCCTAACTAAATCGAAATCTTATTTGATGTCCCACTTTTCTTCCAAGATAGCCAAAGTATGCATCAAGCACATAGATTTGTTTTTCAAAAGGCAGAGACTACTAGCTGTCCAACAAAAATCAGACCCCCTTTTTTAGGCACAGAGCTAGATTTTATTTCCCAGCCTCCTTTGCAGTTACATGTGAGCCAGTATTTCCCCAATAGAATGTGGGTAGAAGTGATGTGTGCTACTTCCAGGCCTCGTCCATGAAAACCTCTCCCATGTGATCCTCCTCCTTTTGGAGTGATTAGGCCATCCCCCACCCCCCACCCCCAGGGTGACTCTAAAACTCACACATTGAAGATAAAAGAGCAGCCATCAGCCTGGGTTCCTGGATGACCCCTTGCAGGAGTAGCCATTCTGTTGAGGACACCACCAAGCTAGGACAATCATAGGAATAAGAAAGTAATGATCCATGATAGACAGTGACTGGGCTGCTACTTTGGAATAGGTACTCAAAGAGGGCCTTTAATGGCAAATGACAACAAGAAGCCAACTATGCAAAGAGCTAGGAGAGAAACCATCCCAGTCAGAAAAAAGTATTTATGCAAAGGCTCTATAGATTTTAAGTGTTTTAAGAGTTTTGTTGGCTAGTTTATTTATTTACTTCACACAATGTGAAAAAGCTCTCTGGCTACTTGGGCAATGGATTGTGGTGGTGTGAGACTGGAAGCTAGTGGGCTTAGCAGAGATTGTTCTTTTGTCCAGGTGACTTGATGGTGGCTTGTAGCTGGCAGTTGTCAAGATGGAAAGACATGGACAGATTTACAACATATTTTAGAGAAGATATCAACAGAACTGGTAGCTTAGGAAGCACCAGGTGAAGGAACCTGATATGGGCATGTGCATTGTGTGGTCTACAGTACCACGCACAGTGTGGAGTATCTACATAATTTGGAATTTGGAATTCTTCTGCATGGGAGACTTAACTGTTCTCTTCCATTTGTGTATTCATTCATTCAGTTATTTATATCAATATACACCCATGGGTATTTATTTTCCACTTTGGGTTATATCGTATATTACATTACTCCAGGTTTGGCTCTTGGGAACTCTTTGGGTCCTGTGTCCATTCAGTATACCCCCGCCCATGTAGTTGTTTTTGTTTGTTTGATTTGTTGTTGTTGTTTGTTTGTTTGTTTGTTTGTTTGTTTTTTAGCAGTTCTTAACTTTCTGTCAGCCTCCAGGCTCATTTTCAGTATTTCCTGCCTCAGCCTTGGAATCAGCTATTTCTCCAAGGAGCCTTGGTTTCTTTTACTGAAGATTCATATTAGAAATCAACATCTGGGTTCAGGGAGTGCTTTTTGCTACTGGGGTGTCATTGCTTTTAATGCGTGCAACATCCTTTTATCTAGCTGACAATTCTACACAGTATCCATGGGCTGGGTTCATCAAGGTGATTCTTCTGGTCTGGACTGAATTCAGCCTGTTTCAGCTGGGCTGGCTCATTTATCTATGGTCATTGGATGGGTGGTTACAAGTCTTTATGATAGACTTGACTGGAACAGCTGGTATAGCTGTGACCTCTTTCTACATGGTCTTGTATCTTTCAGCATGAACTTGTTCATATGGTGGCAGGATTCAATAGCATCAAGAAGAAAAAATGCACAATTTTCTTGAGATCTAAGATGGAAACTCACCCAATAATGCTTATGCTACATTATATTCACCAAAAAAAGTCAGAAGTCTGCCCAGATTCAAGGAGTAGAGCTATAGACTCCATCCTTGATAGGAGTATCTACAAACAATTGTAGCTATTTTTGCATTTTCCATATACAGGTTATATATACATGGAAAACATCCTAAGAACTAGTCTTGAAAGCAAAGAAAGAAACATGATCAGAATGGGAATAAGCCTTGAAAAGATGAAACAGGACTTCTGCCAAGAGAGGAGTATTGTACCTATGACAAGAATAAAAATGAGATTGGCTTTTTGTTAAGATTCCCAACTTTGGGCTGAAAATGTAAAGTTACAGGTAAGAAGAAGAGAAACAAGGATAGCAGGTGGGGTCTGACTCTTCAAGATTCCTAGATCCTAAAAAGGACAGCCTGCAGCCATAGCTCTGCACAAAGCACAGCCATGGTTAAAATTGCTAAAGTGAAGGAGGAAAAAGGGACAAAGAAATGATGTATCTCACTGATTCAGGAGAGGTTGAAATATTTTCATGACTTCTTTTTTGGAGAATCATCTTTTTCTCTCATTTCACTTTGAATATTTTGTGAAGTCATTCATGATCTACTTGATAATATTTATGTTACTAAGAAAGCAGTGAGAAATATAAGTAGACTGGCCACCTGCTGTCTCCCTACCTTGACATGAATTATCATTTAATATTCAGAGTGTATAACATTTGCTTAATGAATACCAGACTTGCTTCTAAACCAATGACCTGGGACCCCCAAATCCTTATTATGCCTTCCTATCCTTATTGTATTTTCATAAAGAAACTGTATTTCAAGGAGAATTTATCCTTGAGATGTCATTAAATCTACCATTATGTGATTACTCCTAAGATAGTGAATATATTATAGGCAGTTGTATCTAGTACATAGTATTCATATGGAAAACCAGTTGTGCACAGCAGTAGATGATTTTACCGGGGGTGTTCTAAAGTTAGCATTGAGGATATGTTAAAAATTGGAGTTCTAAGTACATGTATCCATGAGCCATCAGAAATCCTTAACTGCCAAAATGTTAGAGCTTTTCTTGGAAGAGACATGAACTCTTCCTTTGTGTGGAAAGTTTTCCTTCCTTTGTATAAAGTTCCCTTTGTGTGACTATACCAACCACCTGAGTGTTTCAGAGCTGTTAACCATGTAGCAATAATGAACCCCTAAAAGGACAGTGTCTCTTTTCTATGAGCATCTATTTTGGATCACTGCATAGTTATTTGAAAAACTGGGTGATCATGAATCAACCACACCAGGACCAGCCCAGAGACCCTCTAAATGTTCTGTATTGCCTTAATCTTTCCTACTACTCACTTAAAAAAATATCTATCTATCTATCTATCTATCTATCTATCTATCTATCTATATGATTATAGTAGAATTTATCTTTGAGGGTCTTAAATTTAAAATGAAACAACCAAAATTTTTTTCAATATATGAAGTTTGTTGTCAAATTGGTTTCCATACAACACCCAGTGCTCATCCCAAAAGGTGCCCTCCTCAATACCCATCACCCACCCTCCCCTCCCTCCCACCCCCCATCAACTCTCAGTTTGTTCTCGGTTTTTAAGAGTCTCTTATGCTTTAGCTCTCTCCCACTCTAACCTCCTTTTTTTTCCTTCCCCTCCCCCATGGGTTTCTGTTAAGTTTCTCAGGATCCACCTAAGAGTGAAAACATATGGTATCTGTCTTTCTCTGTATGGCTTATTTCACTTAGCATCACACTCTCCAGTTCCATCCATGTTGCTACAAAGGGCCATATTTCATTCTTTCTCATTGCCACGTAGTACTCCATTGTGTATATAAACCACAATTTCTTTATCCATTCATCAGTTGATGGACATTTAGGCTCTTTCCATAATTTGGCTATTGTTGAGAGTGCTGCTATAAATATTGGGGTACAAGTGCCCCTATGCATCAGTACTCCTGTATCCCTTGGGTAAATTCCTAGCAGTGCTATTGCTGGGTCATAGGGTAGGTCTATTTTTAATTTTTTGAAGAACCTCCACACTGTTTTCCAGAGTGGCTGCACCAATTTGCATTCCCACCAACAGTGCAAGAGGGTTCCTGTTTCTCCACATCCTCTCCAGCATCTATAGTCTCCTGATTTGTTCATTTTAGCCACTCTGACTGGCGTGAGGTGATATCTGAGTGTGGTTTTGATTTGTATTTCCCTGATGAAGAGCAACGTTGAGCATCTTTTCATGTGCCTGTTGGCCATCCGGATGTCTTCTTTAGAGAAGTGTCTATTCATGTTTTCTGCCCATTTCTTGAAACAACCAAATTTTTGAATAAATAATTTTGGAGGGGAAAAAGAAATAGAAATTTACATTGTTAGATTTCTGGCTTATCATGACATTGAACAGTATGGATTTAACTCTATTGTCTACCCAAACCTACTAAATGATAGCTGAAAAATGAATTGGAGGAGATGAGAAAAGGAGAGCTGAGAACAAAATTTTGAAAGCTGGAAAATCAGTGGGCAAGTGAAAATTAAATTATTTTGCTAAGTTCTTTTGTTCAGTTATATGTTTTAGCTTCACTGACTGTAAGTCAGCAGACTAGAAAACGATTATGATTTCCTTAGAAACCCCTCAAAATCTGCAATATTTCTCATATAATAAATGGGAAAATTGAACTACAAACAGACTAAGAATTTATAATTACAGAATGTCAAAGTACTTAAGTCTTATTACCATTAAAAAAATTATAATTTTGGCTATTTTTAATGTAGACATTGAGAAGGTATAGACATGGTTATAACCAGGGTTCAAATTTAGGTATCAGAGGCAGTAAAGAGAATACCAGGGGAAGTTATCGGGTGGTTGAGAGGTTAAGCTTGGTGTGTGTAGTTGCACTGAATATTGATTCAATATTAAGAACCTTTTAACAGTTGGAGATTTCCAAAAATGGAGTGGCTGTCTTCTGGGATAATGAGTATCTAATCACTGGATCTAGTAGAGGGTATTTTGATCAATCAGAAGCAGAAGTATGTGTCCTTTTCATATCTGTTGTATAATTCTAAAGAAGTGGTAAAACAAATACTTGAACTTAGAGTTTCTAATTCCTCTTGCGGAGCATTTCTCTTATATCATCCTGTCTCTTACTTGACCATGTGATTCAGTTTAGAGTCTTAAGTATTGTGGTGTAGAACACTTTCTCCCAGCCTTCTGTACATGACTCATGGTGTGGTACTCCTGATTGTATACTCCCACACCTGTTTTTCTTCTTCCACTCATTTCCCATCTCAGTAACCAGGGAAAAGGCTTAAGAGACCTCCTTGATTCTTCCATTGCCTCATTCCAACATCAGTTCATAAGCAAATCCAATTTTTGTTACCTCAAAATTAGTCTCGTGTCCATTTACTTCATTTCATTTCTATTCAAACTGCCATCAGGTCTTGCCAGAACTACTGAAATAAACTAACAGTCTACCAGGACTCCTTATTTCAACTCTCCTCCCGTACAGTCCACCTCCATATAGAAGTAAGGGTGACCTATTAGAAACATATATATGATCATCCCTTCCAACTTGTGGGTTCCAATTAATCTTACAGTAAAAATCCAACTTAAAAGCTTCTGCATGAACTGGCTCTTCCCTTCCTCATCAGCCTCCTCCCATGTTGCTCTCCTCCTTGACCACTCTGCTTTAGCCACACTGGCCTCCTTTCAGTTCTTCTAATCCTTGCCTATCTCTTGGCCATTGCACTTACTCCTCCCTCTATATCTAGAGCATTCACTGCTCCCCCATCCTTCCAGCATCCCCATCTTTTTGTTTGACTTACTCATTCTCATCCCTTAGGTCTCAGCTCACTATAGACTTAGCAAAGCTCCCTTTTTTACTCATGGATTTTTTTTCCCTATAGGGATGCACATAATATCTGTCCAGTGGAACAGATAACCCCAGATAGTGATGGCCTATTGAACATTAGCCGCTTTTATATCTAATTCAGCAATCATGCTAAAATTTCTTTGCAAAAGTGCCATAAATGCCCTAGATCTTTTCTCCAAATTCACTGAGATATTATTGATATCTTCTGAGAGGCCTTCTCTGATCACCTATCTATCATAACCTCTCTCAGTCACTGTAGTTCACCATCTTATTTCCTTCATAAGGAAATGTATGTGCATATTTGTTAATTTGCTTGTCCATTTATTTGACTATTTTTTTCTATTTTAACCACTTGAACGTGAACTTTAGGAAAATGATGATTTTGTGTATCTTGTTTAATTCTAGATTTAGTAAGGTGCCTGGCATGTAATAAGCACAATATGCACATATATGTCATTTGTGTTTACTCATAGGTCATTTCACAAACTTAATTTCATACTCCACTCCTGGCTTTTAACTCTCTATTTTGACATATTCTAAAGCATTCTCTACTGTCTTCTAAAAGATAAGGCTTTACCAAATGCAGCCTGGAATGATTTTAGGTTCATTTGGGCTGGGTAAGAGAATAGAGAACAAGAGATAAAGGAAAAGCACTTGGCTGGTAATAACCATACATCTAAAATGTTAGTCATTTTGAAGATGTCAGATGCATAGGAGTCTCCCCATCTGTATTTATTCTCAGTATTCTTTGTAACCTGATTAATTTCACCCTCCTTGCTTAATTTTCATCATTATCATTACTTGTCGTCTTTGGACAGAGAATGGTATCAGCACAGCAGTTTGTACAAGCTGCTGTCTACTGTCAAATTCGTTAATGTTCTTATTACAGGCATATAAAAACTTTGTCCTCTGCTGAGCTATCTATCTGTCAACATGTCACCCAGAACGAAGTGACAAAGTCTTCATTCTTGTCTTGCAACTTGAAAAGCCATTTAATATTGAATAATTCACTCAGCCTGTATCCTTTGTTTAAAACCTTATTCTTTCACTCTATTTTTTTCATGTAACCCCTTTTGTGCCTCTAGATATTTGGAAATCTCAGTGTGTTCTCCAAAGATGAGATTGAGAGAGAATGAATGCCAATCAATCCTTCCCTTGATTTGCTTAAGCATCTCCCTGGAGATTTTGATTTACTAATAATTTTCGTAATTATACATAGATAATGCAAATGCAAACTTCAGTCCAGTCCCTGTGCAAATAATTTAACACTGCATTTTACTGGCTTACTATTTAATAAAGTTTCACTGTATTTTTATAGGCAGACTTGGGAGAAATAAACATTCTAAACATCAGCCTTCACAATTCTTTAACTTTTTAAAAAAAGAAATGCTTCTCATATGTGAGCAACCGCCTGATGCAAGGAAATCTTGAGACCTTTAATCTTGCTAAGGAGTGAGTTATTTTATTTTGTTGGGATTTTTAGGTTGTTGAGGGCCAGTTTATTTGTGCTAGCTTTAATATTTTAATGTTGAATATAATAATAATAAATTATAAAACATTAATTTTTGTAAAATAAAGTATAATTAATATAAACTGATCTTTATTTGTGATTGCAATCATTATTAACATTAATTCTTTAAAAAAATTTTAAATATTTATTTTTGAGAGAGAGAGAGTGGGTGTATGTGTATGTGAGCAGGGGAGGGGCAGGAAAAGAGCAAGACACAGAACCCGAAGCAGGTTCCAGGCTCTGAGCTGTCAGCACAGAGGCCAATGCGCGGCTCAAACTCTTGAGCTGTGAGATCGTGACCTGAGCTGACGTCTGACATTTAACTGCCTGAGCCACCCAGGCGCCCCTAACATTAATTCTTAAATGTTTTTATTATACAATGATGCTCTCAGGAACTACTGAGGAATTTAGGGCTGTTTGCCTTAACATTAAATGGGTGTCAGGGTGTTTTTGAGTTTCTTTTGTAATTTCTTTGCATTCATTTTGGTTAAGTTGGATCCTCCATTGGTATCTTTATGACTTTTAGTAACTTTCTCCTTCTCCTTATTATTTAGCTGCTTCTATCTTGTAGGGGTTTAGATACTTGTTAGGAGTCAAACTAAATGTACAGAGGTAGTTGAAGCAGAGCTCCAGAACCTTAAAATGTTAGTGCATAAACTCTGGTAGGGTGATTGTAAGAATAAGGGAAATCTAAATGCGAAATGCTCAGCCCATCAGGGGTGCTCAGTAACTGTAGGGTTCTGCTTTTCTCACCCCACCTCTGTTCCCTTGACTTTTTTGCATCAAGTTGAGATCTCTCCTACCTTGAGCTCTTAGTCTGGTCACTGATCAAAACAGAGAGGCTCTTTCCTCAGAGGTGGTAAGAATTATCTCCATCAAATGGGCATCAGAATATGTTGACAATATGTCAGCCTTGAAGTGTGATGTGTTCGAAGTCAGGGAGATGTAGTGTGTTATGTATGGAAAGCCAAAGGAGTACTTGGATCAGACTTCACAATGATGAGGTGTGTGTGTGTGTGTGTGTGTGTGTGTGTGTGTGTGTCTGCACATGTGTGTCTTGGTCAGGGGCATGACTCTTGACCTGAATCCTAAAGAATGAGTAGGAGGTATCTAGGAAAAGAGAACTGGAAGAAATGGGCTTAAGAATTGAACACATGATCTTTTTGAACACATGTGTTCTCAAATTGAACACATGATCTTTTTTTTTTTTTAATTTTTTTTCAACGTTTTTATTTATTTTGGGGACAGAGAGAGACAGAGCGTGAACGGGGGAGGGGCAGAGAGAGAGGGAGACACAGAATCGGAAACAGGCTCCAGGTTCTGAGCCATCAGCCCAGAGCCTGATGTGGGGCTCGAACTCACGGACCGCGAGATCGTGACCTGGCTGAAGTCGGACGCTTAACCGACTGCACCACCCAGGCGCCCCGAACACATGATCTTTCAATACACTTTGTATTTTGTTTGTTTAGGTCATGGTATTGCCTTTTAATTTTTCTTTTCTTGTGTTTTACCTTTGCTTATTTTATTTTAGTAGTATTTCTTCAGAAAGTTCTAAACTTTCTTAGTTCTGCAGAAGAAAATTAAATTAAAAATAAAGGAGATTAATCCACCTTCAGGCTACACACTGATTTATGGTATAGTGGTGCTAGAGTGCAACCCAAGAGAGGCTCCAATCTGTGAAGTGGGGGAAAACCCCATTTTACAGGACTTATTGTAAGGGTTGGAGGAGTTGATATTTGTAAATATTTGTCTAGCACTCAAAAAATAAGAGCAGTAAAAATTATTAGATGTTTTTATTGTTGTAATTAATATGAGCTTATAAAAAACAGCTACTGTATGTAAAGAACATAGCCTAGTGCCTAACACATAACAAAAACTGATTGTCGGGGCGCCTGGGTGGCGCAGTTGGTTAACCGTCCGACTTCAGCCAGGTCACGATCTCGCGGTCCGTGAGTTCGAGCCCCACGTCAGGCTCTGGGCTGATGGCTCAGAGCCTGGAGCCTGTTTCTGATTCTGTGTCTCCCTCTCTCTCTGCCCCTCCCCCGTTCATGCTCTGTCTCTCTCTGTCGCAAAAATAAATAAACGTTGAAAAAAAAATTAAAAAAAAAAAACTGTTTGTCTTCCTCCTCTTTCCCTTTCTTCACTTTCTCTTCCACTTTCTCATTATTATCATCCCTTTTCAAATGGATATTGTCAGCCAGTATCTTGTCCCTTTTCTCCTAAAATAACCAAAACATGGCTCAACATTATAGCTTAATGCTGAATTGCTCTCTGATTCTTTGCTGAGTTTCTCTCTTATCTTCCTGACTAACTATGAGTTGCTTGAGGAGAGGAACCATGATTAGTACCTATAGTAAAGTGCTGAGTATATATCAGATACTCTGTAAATATTTGTTGAATGGATTATCAAATAGTTGGTAGTAATCAAATACTCTTAATTGTTTACAAATGGGAAAATAACCTATCACTGATGAAAGTCTTTTAATTTTTTATGTGCTGAGTATTCATCCAAGAGTTAAGAATGTTTCAGGACCTGCTGGAAGATTTCCAGGTTGATAGCTTTAGTTTTTATCTACACCTGATAGAAACATTGGTCCTATCTTTAAAATGAAATGTTTTTATCATTCTTAGTATTTTTCTTTAAAACATAGATATTTACCTTCTTCACTCTAGTCTTTCATTATGTACTCAGAAAATAAGGTTTTTGGAAACACTGTAATTTTACCGGTAGTGTACATGTTTCAATGAGTTCTTATTTTATTTTGTGGTTTGGTAATTAAGTCAGCATCAATCATTCCTATTTCTGATTTCCATATGAAAAGCAGAATCTATGATTGACATGGAAAACCTACAGAGTTAGGAGCTGAATGTTTCCTTGTTCTTATCCTTGTTTTTTACTAGAGTTTTGAAACTCAGTCTTGTGCTTTACATTTTCATTATTTCCAGGTAATCATTCTGATTCAACTTGGTTTGGTAGTTGGTCTTCCATTCCACCGGCTTCTGTGTATTGGTAGGATGGGAATGATTCCTTCCAGGTGTTTCATGCATCATATCCCTCAGATCTTGCTCAACGATTGCCCATATATTGCCCAGTGTAATTACCCAGGTGCAGTCTTTGTTTCTTCTCATCCTGATCCTAATCACCCTTCTTGGTTTTGTGGCTGTTAGTGTGGACTTCGTGGTGTCTTTTATTCTTAAAATCTGCTCTGGTGGACCTATTTAGACTCTTCTCTCTGTTTTGGTCTTGGATTCCTTTATGTCTCCCACTTGGCTCTTGACACTGTGCAATTTTGATTGCCTGCAACTTTAGGTGAAAGATACACTTGCTTGGTGCTGCTCAGAGAAGCCCACTAACATAATCTACCACTGATTATCTTCTCCTTTTCCCATCAGAGGAGGATTTAGAATGTATGTTATTCTTCTTAGTGAGTTTCTTTGCAGTTAAGTGGTCATTACCATTTCTTAACTAGTCATAACCCCTTGAGACATAGCTGAAAAATTTATTATAATTTATTTTCTAATTTTTTTCTTTTGTATATAAGCTAAAAATTATGTCCACATATACAAATAACTTAAATGGTTCAATGAATTAATAAAATCAGATAAATCAGTAAAAAGATAACCATACTTGTTCTATGAAATTAAAGTGATAAAACAATTGGTGCCTTACTGATTAAAAAAAAAGCTTTCAGTTAGCTGTATCTGAAGTCTAATCATGTGGTCAGATAGTAATAAGCATATATAAATGAGCTCATAATTTAATAATACAACTTTCCCAGGGATATCTTACCAATCCCTGATTGAGATAAGTTTAGTATTCACATGTTTTATATTGGTTTTTAATTTTGATAGGGGAGAGCTTAATACTTCCATGGAATTTATTGCAGCATGCAAAATGATAAGTAGTTCAAATATATGGTGGCATTTTCTATAATAATATTTATATCAACTTCACAGTTGAAAGGCTGTGAAGACATTTAAGAACTACAAAGCTATATTCTAAGACTTTTTTCCAATAACATTAACAACACAGTTTTTTTGTACTTATTGAAATAGCATTGTGTCTTTTATATATAGATTATGGACAGACAGATAATAGGATTTTTTCCATATTTGGGCTAATTCAAATCAAATAGTAATTTCAGAAGCCAGCATTTTGTAACTCACTTAACCTATCCAAGGAAAACATAAACTATGTGCTAATGCAGATGTTTGAAGGGGAAAATGTTGTATTTTTTTCTGAGTGAGAAGGAGAAAGTGACATCCATTGAGATTTAAATGATAGTATGTGACAGTAGATACTATAATTAAAAGTCATTATGGGCTTCTTAGTAACAAATTATCATCAACAGACACTCTTAGGAAAACATTAACAAAACAGTATTTGGATGAGTGACTCGCTCATGGGGTGAAGGAGTGCGGAGAGGCTTGGTAACAGGAGGTACAGCCCCTTACTCCAAGAGCTAGGAAAAACAGCTTAAATAGTTGGTTCAGACATAGGTGACAGGCATCTTTTATTAAAGGAAATCAAATGATGTCTTTTGCAACCCTAGAGTTAGAAGTACTTTCATTTTACTTTTTAGCTTAGGAATTTGTAAACTATACTCAAATTCACTTTGCTTTTACTGTCTTTGAATTCATACAAAATACTTGAGAAGTATTTAGGAATATGGTCAATGGTGGACTAGTCTTATAGCTGTAAATTGAAATGAGATGCAAAAGCCAACATAACTAATTGAAAAAATAAAAATTTAGTCAAACAGTACCCTTGAGTGGCTACAGTTTTGCAGATGTATTAAGGTAGTCTTAAGGTATCAATTAACTGAATACCAAATTCCATCAGGCATAATTTGACAGTTTTTTTTTGTATTTTGTTTTTTTTTTTTTTTGGAACTGATCTCCTTTCTTTGAGTCTGGAGGGAGTTGACTAAAAGAAGAAAACTTTGCTTGAGTGTAGTGCTGAGGACATGCCTTTGAGATTGTCTTGGTATCAGTGCATTTTATTGATTTCCATTCTTATTATGGTTGTCATTGGAGTATTATTGCTTTATTATCTTGTATTAATAAAAATATTCATCATTGATGAGAAAGAAGTGCTTAAATGTGTCACTCTTAGACTATTCATAAAGATATAACTTATCGCCTTGTCCACCAGATGCCTAAGTATTGTTTGTGAAACCACATATCTTGGCAGTGGTTGAAGTATGACTATTTTTTCTTGGACATTCCCTAGCTTCTTCATCTGCCAAAATTCTTCTGCCAAGGGAACAGTATGATAATCAGTCTTTTTGCCAGTAAGTTTTGGTTGCTATAGTTCCATACAGTTTCCTAAGACTTACTGTTTAAGTACTGTATACCTATCTATTATTTAATAACAACAACAATTATTATTGATTCTGGTTATCTGGTATAAGAAAGAGAGCCTAAGGTGAATAACCCTTTTTGTTATCTTGGCTTCTTATTCTTAACCATTTTTTGCCTCAGAGACCACTTGGACCATTTGGACAAAATCCGGAATTCCCTCATAGAAAAATATACACATGTTCACATATGTGGAATTTGATAAATAGTTTCCAAAAGTTGGTAGACCATTGTAAATCCAATCATGGCTCAATGGATGTCAGTTTAAAAACTCCTGCTCAGCAGATTTGAGGCTCTTTTTATATCCCCCTCTGCACTCATCATTCCAAGTTCACAACTTTTTCCTTTAAGTTCCTATGAATTTTCTGCAGAAGAGTGCTCAGCCCATGTGTAGGGCAGGTCAGATGCCTGGATATTAACACCCTAGAACACTTCTCAACCAATGGTGAATGAATGTTGATGGATAAATACCCCAGTTTCCTTACACATCAGGTAGAACAACTTAGAAGCGTTTTCTACACCATCTTCCAGAGGTCCCTAGTAGCAAGGGATCCCATTTGAGCACAGCTGTGACTTACTCACTGACATACTTATATTGACTTTCTTCCTTCTCTATTCTACTTTTCCTCCTCTCAAAGTGTTGTTTCCTGGGATGAGCTCCCAAATAATGTACTTGCAATCAAATCCTAATCAAGGGTCTGCTTTGGGGAGAAACAAACTCTTCCAGTTTTTACTACCATTACAGTAAACCCCCCAAAACTTAGTGGCATAAAGAATTGATTATTTTGGTTAGGAATTCAAATAGGGCACAATGAGGTTGGCTTGTCTCCACTCTATAATATCTGGGACCTCAGGTGGCAATACTCAAAGGCTGAAGATGGCAGCTACTGTCCGAAATCACCTGAAAGCTCCTGATGCACAAATCTGAAGCCTGGGTTGAAATAACTCAATTGCTGAGCTCAGCTGAAAGTAGGGACCTGGGATCCCACAGGTAGCCTCTGCAGCATGGAAGTCTCAAGGTGGTGACTCTTCTTATATGTTTGCTGGCTTCCTCCAAAGTGTTTCCCAAAAGAATCAGGTAGAAGCTATATGGTTCTTTTGGACCTAACCTTTGCACTTGTATAGGATCACTTTTGTTACATTTTTTTGGTTATAAGCCAGTTACTAAATTGGCTCAGATTTGATGGGAAGCATGTCA
Source organism: Felis catus (assembly GCF_018350175.1). Classification (NCBI taxonomy): domain Eukaryota; kingdom Metazoa; phylum Chordata; class Mammalia; order Carnivora; family Felidae; genus Felis; species Felis catus. The sequence continues at coordinate 136,165,059 of NC_058371.1, forward strand.
GAAAACTTGCAGACATATTTTAAAACTTCCACACAAACTAAGAGAGAATTATTGCAAATAGGAGGATTTGATTCCTAACAAAGAGCAGTCTCCTTGATAAAGCTTTTGTAAAAGATATGAAAAACTAGATTTATAAGTTTTGTTATTTTATCATTCTGCCAGGTTGACGATTTTTATTTGCAGAGGTGTAGCTATAAATCAGCTGAGGAGTGACATATCAAATTCATTTTTGTTAATTTAATCTAATTTGGAATGCACTGAGAGGGTGTATTATTTAAATAAATATTTCAGTAAATTATTTTTTAATGGGAATAATAGAGTGAGTTTACTTATATGGATTTTCTTGAAGCTAATCATACATGTAATTGCATTTTTGAATATCAGTTACAACTTGGTACTTTAATATATTTTAGTCTGGTCATGAATTCTAAGTTTAAATTAGAGAAAACAAGAAGGAAATATGAGACATTATTTTATGATGGATAAGAGATAACATACAGAGGTCTGTGTGTATTCAGCAGTTGTAAGTTCATGTCAACAGAAGCTTAGAGAATTGCTTTCACTCTTGATAGGGAAATAACAGGACAAATCATAATATCTTATAGTATCTGAGATGAAATAGGATCTAGAAGTTCTTTTAGTTCAAACTTTTAACTTTTTAGATGTCTTGAGAGATTATGTTTGTACACTTCGAATATACATAATCTAGGTACAGAAATGTTGCACAGTTTGCTTGTCTATAATGATCGAAATAGCTAGATAAAGTAAAATTATAGAAAGAGCAAAATGATCGGTGGTTGTCAAGGGTTCAGTGGGAGGAGTAAAGGATGAATAATGAAGCACAGGGGATTTTTAGGACAGTGAAATTATTCTGTATAATAGTGTAGTTGTGAATATGAGATGTCACACATCTGTCAAAATGCATAAAAGTATATAGCGCAAAGAATGAGCTGTAATGTGTACTACTATGAACTGAATTGTGTCTTCCCACCTCAAGTTCATATGTTGAGGCCCAAGCCACCAATGTGATCACAAGGGTGGGCTATATTCCAATAGGATTGGTAACATTATAAGAAGAGGAAAAGGGAGATATCTCTCTGTGCACACACCAAGGAGAATCACATGAGGACACAGCAAGTTGATGATGGCCATTTGCAAGATAGGAAGAGAGCTCTTACCAGAACCTGAACTCTGCAAGAAGCTTGATCTTTGACCGTCCACTGTACAAAACTGTGAGAAAATAAATTTCTGTTATTTGAGCCATGCAGTCTGTGGTATTTTGTTACGGCAGCCCAAGCAGATCAGTACAAGATTTGGTACCAAGAAGTGGGCTGCTTCTATAAAAAATAACTAAAAATATGGAGGCAGCATTGAAACTGGGTAATGGGTGGAGACTGGAGGAGTTTTGAGGTGCATACTAAAAAAAGCGTAGATTAGCTCACGAAGGGAATATTGGTAGAAATACGGAAGTTAAGTGGTGAGTTGTGTTGGTGTTCTAGTATTTAGTGCAGGTGATTTCTAAGCAAAGTGTTGATGGAGTGACTTGGTTTCTTCTTATTACTTACAGAAAATTTGAGAGGAGAGAGATAAATTGAAGGAATTGTTAAGCAAAAAAACCAGAATTGAGGGATCTGGAAAATGCTCAGCCTATGTCTATTGCAGAAAATGAAGGGCACCTGGGTGGCTCAGTTGTTGAGTGTCCGACTTTGGCTCAGGTCATGATCTCATGGTTCGTGAGTTCGAGCCCCATGTCGGAGTGTGTGCAGATAGCTCAGAGCCTGGAGCTTACTTCGGATTCTGTGTCTCCCTCTCTCTCTGTCTTCCCCTACTCGTTCTCTCTCTCTCTCTCTCTCTCTCAAACATAAATAAACATTAAAAAAATTTTAATGAGAAAATATACTCTGAAGAGAACACTGAGGGTATGGCTGGACAACCATTTGATAAGGGGATTACTATAAATGTGAACCACAGATCTAATCAGACATCTCCACAGAAGCCAGGAATAAAGAAGGGATTATACCAACAAACACTGCCAGTTTGGACCAAAGGGAACAGGATGGAAATAGAACTATTCAGCTGCATTATTCTTCGAGAAAAGGGAAGACTGAACCCAAAGGTGATTCAGAGATCATCAGGGCTACCTCCTTGGTCAAAGGGTGGGGCAACCACTGCCTTGAGCCTTGGGAATAACTTTTTAAAGTCATTTAGAAGGTTAGGGGAGCTCAGGAAAGAATGCAGACCCTAACAAGAACATCTAACTATATTACAGATGTATGATACAAACTCACTGAAGAATATGGGGAAAAGGGGCTGAACTAAGTATCTTTGGAGAAAAGTGATGTATGTAAGACTGAAGACAAAGAGATAGTATATAACACTATACTGAAGTTGATGAAGTTGTTTCTCAAAGGAGTTCAGATTAGCAATTCTGATACTGCTATACATGTATACTGGATTAAGAAAATTGATGGCAGGGTCAAGTTTCTCACTGTTGGAGTAGGAGTTTGCACATAAACAAGAAGAAGATGTGAGAAGGATCCATGTGGAAGTGGATTAGAGCTGAAAATACCAGTTCAATATGTGTTTCACTTAATATAGCTACAGATGGTTACATATAGAAAGACTTATTATGCATCTATGTATATACATGGGTTAGTATAAAAACATATATTTTTGCTCTGTCAGATGAGATGGCCTAAAAGAAATGACATTATAGGAGCAAGGACCACACTTAGTACCCAGATCTTGGTTTGTAATACTATTCTCTGATAAAAGGGGTAAAAGTTTCTTGGGGGAAATGACTGATTCTAGGATTGCAACAAGAGATATAAAAGGTGAGCCTAGAGCATCTTGTAGTGTGAGAAAATAAGGAAATGTTCAAAAGAATAAAAAAGAAAGAAGGAAGGAAAGAAAGCAGGAAAGAAAGACCCCACACATTGATCAGAAACCAACCGAAAGAATACCCAAGGGCCAAAGCTGGAACAATTTGAGCAACAAAATAAATAATGTAGTATTGGATTACACTTCATTATATAATATTATATACTTCAGGTTATATGAAGTATATACTTTATATATATAAAGTGTATATGTGTGTATATATTGAAGTATAAATGAAATATCAATGTGTTTATGCTGATATAAATAAATGACTGGATAAATTAATAAATGAAGAAGAGAAAAATCTCTGAAGGATGAAGAAGGATTCAAAATAAACTACAGATACTCAACCCTCTGGAAGGGGGAGCAGAACTCCCCACTCCTTGAGTTTAGGCTGTACATAGTGACTTACTTCCAAAAGTATATTCTATGAAAAGGCAGGGAAAGAGTAACTTTACAGTGGAGAAATCTGACACACCCTTAACCAGGTGACCAAGTCTAACATCAGTAACTATAAATCATGTTGATAGCATGTACCCTTGATATAATATGAGAATGGCACTTTATCTCTGTGGTTTTCCTTTGAATAACCCATAACTCCAGATTTTATTAAGACCTCTGATTTTATTGAGATATAATTGATATGTAACACTGTATCAGTTTAAGGTATATAATGTAATGATTATATTTATAATATAATCTGGAGTTATATAAGTGTGTGTGTGTGTGTGTGTGTGTGTGTGTGTAGTGAGTGATTGCTACAGTAAGTTTAGTTAACATTTATCACCTCATATAGTTACAAATATCTTTTTATTGGGGTGAGAACTTTATGATCTCCTTAAACTCCCATAACTCCAGTCTTATCACAAGGCAAACATGAGGCAATTCCAATAATGAGGCATCCTACAAAATACATGACTGGTATTCTTCAAAAATGTCAAATCATCAAAAACAAGGAAAATCCTGAGAAACTATCACAGATGAGAGGAGCCTAAGGAGGGCATGATGACTAAATGTAATGTGGTATCCTGAATGGGCTCCTAGAACACACACAAAAAAGGACATTAGGTAAAAACTAAGTAAACTATGGACTTTAATTAATAATATACCAATATTGGCTCACTAACTATAACAAATATATCAGAAGGGAACCAGATAATTGATGGATTTATTTTTCATTTTGGACATTCTAGACAGACTTCATATTAAGCTAAAAAATCTGATGAAACCTGGACTGTTTAGTCAAATTTCATGTTTCCTAAATTATGTGGTGATGAAGATATTTGCAAATATTTAGATGAGTAAGTTTTTCTATTTTAATCAGCTTTTTGGCGAGGCAGAGTCATAGCTTGTGTATACTGTAGGGATTGTGCCTTTTCTCTTATGCCTTTGTGTTCTCTTCTTTTCCTTTTCTGGCATCCACAGAATTCTTTTATTAGCCCAAATTCTAAGGCCTTCCTCTAGTTGAGCCTCTGAAAATATTCTCAAATTTCAGTTCTGGCTAATCCAGACTGGGACAGATGCTCTCATTGGATAGGATGAATCAGGGCTGGGCACAGATCCTGCAGTGCCCTTTCTTTCTGCCAGGAGATCAACAGAGAATCTCTGAACTCTCATTTGCTATACTCAGAACTGAAACCTTGTGATACTATTAACACCTTAAAAATGGTGTAACCTGGGAAGAAAACAAACAACCAAAACTAACTAATGATAGCTTGAGGGAAAATAAAGGGGAAACGTGTTGTTTTTTTTTTTTTTTTATACTTGTTTCCATTCAGGCGGGAGAGATGCTGGGCAAGTCTACTTACATTCTCTGTTCCTCAGGCTACGCATCTGTGAAGTAGAGTCACCCATAAATATCAGAGGTAATATTGTGAAATAATGTGTCAGCAGCTACATTATAGGATAACACTTATGAGCTAGTATTTACAAGAAAATAAACTAATTTAAGATAGTGTGGATGAAAATATTGAGAAATGCCTGTAGTTTTGAAAGAGGAAAACAGTATGCATTTTGTTAGGAGTCCTCTGATTATATGATTGATAGCAATACAGACATTCCCCATCCGAAAGGAGACCTGCTGGACCTGATGACATTCTGTTAGGTTCCTTGGACAGGATGTGACAGTTTTGCAACATTAAAATATGCTCATTTGCATCTTCCTTAGGAACATCTGGAGAGGGAAAAAAAGTGGCTTTGGAAAGCTGTTCAACTCGCAAAACACTGAGGCTGAGCAAACATTCCAGCTTTCCCTCGCTGGCCATCACTCACACCCAATGTATTTATTCTTTTTCTCCGACAAGAGAGCAACATTTGGAATAGCTCAAGCTGCTGAGTTAATCATCGAGACGCCGTGGGGATGTTTTAAGCCATGGGCCTACTCTCCTCGTATGATTTGGAATCAACACAACCACCAGGCTGAGTAAGGCAAAAACTGTGGCTGGTCCAATGTTGAGGAATCAAATTTGCTACCTTTCAAATGTCCCATCTCTGTTTAAAGCATCAATGCCAATGGCAGGAACTTGCCAGTATTTCAGTGAGTCATTGGATTTAATTCAGCATTGACCCCAAAAGATTTTTACCTAAGATGGGTGCATGCTTTTCCTCTTTTATTATGAAATTCTATTCTTTTACCATGTACATTGGGACTCAGAAGCTGGATTTTATCTTGTCATTCTTGAGTAGTGGTAGAACCTTCTGAAGTCATTCTCTATATGCGCCACTCCATCCCTCTTTCTCAGTACTCTAAAACCAGTAACACTTTACTACCAAAGAACTATTACCTCCCACCCCCTTCTTTTTGTTCCTGGGTGAAGCTAGGCTTTGAGGTCTGATATTCTAATGGTTTCTTACCTTGTTTTTAGTAGACAAATGTATATCTTTGCTTTGCTCCATGGCAGCAGTTATTTAGAACTTAGTACGTATTTATATTCAGCTAGGAAGTAAAATTAAAATATAAGGCATGAATGAGTAGGCAGATAAAATGTTGCCCAGAATATGACTTAAAAGTCCTGAAATACCATCCATCTGGGGAACATCAGTAAGATGCTGATTGCCCTAAGTTGGCTTGTGAGTTATTGGAACTCTACCAAGAAGTTAAGAAATACATTGAAATCAAGATATGTCCAGGAAAAAATACTCCACATGTTGTGCTTGAAGGGTATGTAAATATAACCCCTTCCATTTTAGCTTGTAAAGCAGAATACTACTACTACTACTAATAATAATAATGTCAACAATAATAATGATAGGGGCCTATGGCTTAGAAAAACTGCCATTTATCATAGTGAAGCCAATGGAGAAGTATTCGTGGAAATTGATACCAAAATTTAAAAAATTCTCTATGGACTGCCCACAGCATAGCTGAAGCCAGAGTTTGGGGGGCTTTAGTTATCCAGGTAGTTGCTTTGGACTTTTACTCTATTTCATAAGGACCAAAGAGTCAATGTGTATTTCCACCAACAGGTGATGATCAGGAAGACCAAGATACCTGGAGCGCCAACTGGAAAAAGATAATTTCTACCTTTTCTTTCCAGGTAGCAATGATATGGCAAAGAGTTCTTTGAAGTGCTTTAAGAAAATCTCAAAAAGCATTTTTCTTTTTTCGTATTTCTCTGATGCTTTATCTTAAATTTCCCCAGTTGAAGCACTGTTGTTTAATACACAGGAATTAATTATGGCATTAGAACAAATAATGCCCTTGCCAGTTTTTTGCTGTTAAACAATGGTTTCCTTGTTTTGGTTCATCTCAGTTAACTGAAAAGGTCCTCACCTAATCATGTCCTCTTGTCATTGAAAGGCAGGAAAAGAACTAACACAGCAGAGAAGACTATTTTCAAAATCAATCCTTCATATTTAAAAGAGAGATCCATCCTCTCCAGGAGGTGCAAACACAGTCATTAGAACCGAGACCTCCGTCTTCTCAAGTGCCCTTCCATTTTTTCATACTGAGAGGAGCTTTCAGGTGCCTGCTGGGCTAACTAAAATAGATGGCTTTTTTCCTTTAATGGGGCTCAGTTTGATTTTCTGTCATTGTGGTCAATGACACAAGACCTGTTCCACTGTCTGAATGCTAGAAGAACATCATTTTCCCTCCCATCATTTGAGCTGCATTATTTCCACTCACCTGTCAGCTCAATGTCCTTTTTTGGGGGTATTCTTTGATTCCAGCCCTAACATTTCACAGTTTCCCAAGAATGTAATGTAAATGGGATCCACTGGTTAAAGGTACCTCTCACTTCTGAAATTCTTCTAGGCTGTAAAGGAAAGCAGTGAGTCTTTGAGCCATCTTTTCTGCTTTATATTTGATCTCTGAAGCAAAGAAGCAGCATCATTCTCCTGCAATTTCCTTCCATTGCAATTTGTACAAGGCCTATCTGTAAAATGGTATAAGGGACCCTCCATGTTACATTAAATATTGGAATTGGTTGTTTATTCTTCCATCTCAAGAGGAAACATCTGCTTGAACCCCAGATCTCAGGCAGAACACAATCATCATAAAAACAATCCTTAAAATATCCTTGGTACCAGGGGCACTGGGTGACTCAGTTAAGTGTCCGACTTCGGCTCAGGTCACGATCTCTTGGTTTGTGGTCTCAAGCCCCACATCAGGCTCTCTGCTATCAGTGCAGAACCTGCTTCAGTTCCTCTGTCCCCTTCTCTCTCTCCCCCCCACTCACGTGCTATTTCTCTCAAAAATAAACATTAAAAAATATCCTTGGTACCAGCTGTGTATCAGACTCAACACCTGGGCTAACCAAGTCATATATATCAAGACAGCCTGTACCCTAAACAACTAAAATTACGCTCACAAAATCATGGCTTTTAAGTCACAGCATGCTGAATAACATGTATTGAGCACTGAGGATGTACTAGGCAGTGGAGCTGAGTGCTTTACACTCTTTGATTCCATTGAACTCTAACAATGATGCCAGGAACAGGCACAGTTTAAACTTGTTTTGCAGACGTGAAGACTAAGGGCCAAGATGGAGAAATAACATTTTCCTAAAGTCACCAGTAGTGGCAGAACCAGCTTTTAAACTGAGATTTTCTGTCTGGAAAGCAAAAGCCCTGAATTTCTACCCCATGCCACACCACTTCCTCCTCTACCCATCCTGTAGATATTAATGAGGCCAGACTGGCAGGGAGTTGGAGATGGAATGGTTGAAAGAAGTATGCTGTTTGGATTTTGATGATTTTAGACCTCATGTTTGGTTTTAGAAAGGGGCAAAGAAGATAAAATAGAGCAGTAGACCCTTTCTCAAGAACTTCTAGAAAGCACAGAAAAATCATTCTTCCCACAAAGGTAACTGAGCAAATGTTCAAATATTCTCTGAGGTTATTTGATCTTGACTCCTAGAAGGAGAGAGGATCTCTTTATGAAGTAAGTCTTTGGTACTCTCAACATTTGGGATAAAGTTTACAATCTTTGTGTCACAATAGTGTCAAGGGTGTGGCAATATCATCGCTGTGTGTCTCTCTCATGTCTCTTTTGCAGGTGCACACTCCTGGTGGTTAGGTGCAGCAGAGATATCTGCTCTTTAAATGGCTCTGAGTAATGTTGCCAAGAAGTACACTTACATTATTTAAAGACCTTTTAAAAGAGAGAACCCTCCCCCCTTCTAGCACACTCTTGGCTGATAATCCCTATTGAACAATCTGCTGCTATATTTCTTGGAGACATTATTTAAAATCCTTTTAAAGCGCAGTTCTTCCTACTTCCCTACGATTGATACCTGTGAAGGGCTTAATAGTATCAGGGAGGAGGGTGATAGGGAGGGGAGAGGAGGATGACTGCTACTTAAAAGGATTTAAAAGAATGTTGCAGCCATATTTCATAACCGTGATGCCTAAAAGCCTACAGTAAGGAGGCAAAAAGGCTGCTGCTTCTTTTTCTGGGCATTTTTTTTTTTTAATGGGAGATATCCTTCTGAGTTTGCTTTACCTGCTCAAAGAACCACTAAGATTACTGACCAGTCTATAGTAGTTTCACATTCGAAGCCCAGTGCTCACCTGGAGAAACTGGAGGAGATCTTAGAATTTTCTGGAGTAGAGATTGAAGGTGCAGATATCTATAGAGCCCAGAAAGAGTGAAGTGGGCTGGATGTAAGACAAGAGGGACTCATGGAGACTTTTACATTTAAATGCATACGTGTATGTACTATACACACACTATAAACACATATGCTATATACACATGTAATGCATATATATATAAACATGCATATACTTCGCTTTCAGGTAGCTTAAATAATACATATAGCTGATACTTATTGAGCACTGTGTTCCAGGTACTCTTTCTGCACTTTATGTGCAATTTCACTTAATACATCAATATTATGATGTATATATTCCTTTTGAAGTTTTTATTTATTTATTTTTGACAGAGAGAGAGTGTGTGTGCCAAAGAGGGGAGGGACAAAGAGAGGGGGATACAAAGGATCCGAAGCAGGCTCTGCATGGACAACAGAGAGCCTGATGTGGGGCTCAAACCCTCATGACCTGAGCCAAAGGCAGACGCTTAGCCAACTGAGCCATCCAGGCGCCCCTGACATATATATTCTTATTGTTATCTTATGAAAAATGAGAAACTGAGGCACTGCAAGATAGATCACTCAGATCGTGAATGAGACAGTCAAACAATTCCCACCCGAGCCTCTGTGTACTCACTCCAGGACCCAAATTCTTAAACATTACACTTTTCTGAGTGCACAACCATCCTCTTGTAAGTGTTGAAAAATAGTCCATGTAGGGGTGTGTAAATGAACTGTGATCCTCTTGATTTCCTATTCTCATTGTTGTTCTCTTTTTTCCATTGTTATCTTTACTACTCAGCAATATCATTAAGGTCAGCACACTGTTTTTTGAACGATTGATAAGAGCTGATGATAGATTTTAGTTATTTTCATAACAGATTTGAGTATTTGTGCAGTTGCTCTAAGTGCTGTCTAGCCTTCCAAAATTAAAAGATCTTAAGAAATTTAGAGCTTGAAAGGAATCTAGAAATTATTTAGTCAAGTAGCTGAATCTTACACATGAGGATACTAACACCCAGAGAGAGCAAGTGACATGCCTAAAATGATACACTTGGTGGTAAATGCAATACTAGAATCCAGGTATGTCATTTGATACTGTAGCAAAAATTTACTCCCATTTCTGTTTCCATGGTTTAAGGTATGCAACTTTGTCCTGTCCTCCCACCTTGTTCCTGGGCTTGGCCATGTGACTTACTTTGGCCAATGAGATAGTAGCAGATGTGTTGCAAATAGAGTTATTAAAAGCACTTGCACCAATGCGGCTTGCTTGCTCTTATATCTTTGTCATTTCTATGGGAAGAAGAGGATGAGAAAAGCATGGAGTCAACCCTCTCCAGCTAAGCCAAGCCTAGATCATTTAACCCTTTGCTGACCCACAAACTCATGAGAAGTAAGTCATTGCTATTTTAAGGCACTGGGTTGAGTTGGCTTATTATGGATCAGTAGGTAAAATTAGATTTTGTTGTTGTTGTTGTTGTTGTTGTTGTTGTTGTTGTTGAGGTTCTCAGAATATTCCCTGAAATAAGTGCAGGAACTTTAAATGATGGAGACTCATTTTTTTTTTCTCTGAAATGTTCTACACCAACACCCAACTAAAGCAAAAAACCAAAAACTGATATTGAAAGACACTCTTATTATTTGGGTCTCAGCTCAAATAGTAACCCTAGAAGAAGCTTTCCCTTGACAACCAATATAAAATTGTGCCTTACCCCCCCCCCCCAACCCCAGTTACACTAGCACATTACTCTGCTCATGTTTCTGGATTTATTGTTTTGACTGACTGATTGATTGATTGATACCTATTTGCTTATTTTCTCCACTAAAATTGAAATTCCATGAAACTAATCTTACCTGTCTTGCTCACTTCTGTATTCCTAGCACCTATTACAATGATTGGTACATTGTTGCCCCTCACTAAATGTTTTGGAAGGAAAAAAGTTATAAAGATATAAAGCATTTTCCTATGAGACCTTTTGAGGTCTATGCTGTAAGAGCTGTTTAATGAGTAACTGGTCTGAGGAATTAGGGAAGGCTTCAGAGAGGAGGTCACATTGAGCAAGCCTAGAGAAAAGATATCTCACCATGTTGAAGTGTATGAAATAGATGACATGAGTGCTTTGGTGCTTCAGCATAAATAAAGACATTGAAGTGTAAGAGTTCTCAGTATAACTGGATCAATCCAGCTTGGCCGGAGCTTAGACTCACATGTTCACAGTGAAAATGGGAGAAGATGAGTCTAAAATTCTCCTTGGTTCTAAACTGGAAAATGGCTTCAATACCACCCTAAGGATTTCATACTCTATCTTTTAGATCATAAGATTTTTAAGCAACAGTATGTTTGGGAAGTGAATGCTGCTGGTAGTGTGAAGGGTAAAAGTGATAGAAGAGAATGTTGGAGGCAAGAGACCATTTAGGGTACCATTGCCAATAGTCCAGATGAGAGGTGACAACTAGTACAACTGAGATAGTGGCAGCAATGGGAAAAGAAGTGGGGGAAAGTGTTTAAAGATGTTGGAAAGAGGAAAGCGATGGGTTTTTTTTTGACTGATGTGAGAGAATATGTGTGGAAAGAAGTCAAAGTAAAACTAATATTCTAGTTTATATGACCAAGTGGAATGTGATACTAAGCTGGAAAGAACAAGAAGAGAAACAAGTTCAAAAGAAGGGAACGGGTCTTAGTTATATTGGATTTGCAACATTGGAGGTTTCACTTCAAAATCATAACATTCAAGGCTTCTGTCTAGAATAATTCCTCCAAATATGCCTTGTGAAATAGTCATTCGTTACCTTTATTTTTAATTTTTTTAATGTTTATTTTTGAGACAAAGATAGAGTGTGAGTGGGGGAGGGGCAGAGAGAAGGACACACACACAGAATCTGGAGCAGGTTCCAGGCTCTGAGCTGTCAGTACAGAGCCTGCCCGATGCAGGGCTCGGACTCACGAACCATGAAATCATGACCTGAGCCGAAGTTGGATGCTTAACCAACTGAGCCACCCAGGCACCTCCCATTACCTTTATTTTTAAACATTCTCCTATACCTGTGCACTACCCACAAATAGACATCACGGTAAGCTAAAATAAGCACTTGGTTTTTTGTTTTGTTTTTGCCTCTGCTTACACTGTAATAGTGTAACACAGTGTAAAAAGCTGGCTGGTGGCAAGATTCAAGATATTTTACACTCAAGTTTTTGAAAAAGAGGGGAGATGAAAAGAAATAATCTATTCTCCAGTTATTTTACCACTCAGCCTTCCTGAACCAAATCATTTATAGTCATGAGAAATGAGCTGATTTGTGATGAACTCAAGATGTGAAGGTAAACTTTGGTAAAATGCTGAGGGACCTCTGAGAAGACACAGAAGGGTGTTGATGTTTGCAGAAACTAGATGAGCTGAGCGGTGGAGCAGGGAACACATCTTCTGTGCCAGACAGCAAAAGGTCACAGTGAAAGGTCAGAGTTACCAAGTTGGTGCAGTGTTCCTAGACCCAACTCTCTTGGAAGCTTCAGATGAACTTGATACACACACACATATAATTAAAGCCATATGCATTCTAAAATTTTATTCCTAAAAATACCACAAACTTGCAATCCCTCTTGATACCTAAACTGTATATTATAATCCTCACCTTTGAAGTTTTTCTTTGGGACTAAACTTTTTTTAGACTCTGGCTGCTTCCAGTCTAAGTTGTATGTGCCCATTGAGCCTGTGAATATTTCTATCTTGGTTAGACTTAAGCACTCTTTCCCTCAATAAGCTGTAAGTTTCTTGAGAACAAGGGAAATACCTTAGGCATGTTTATATCAGTGTTTGGCACTCAACAGGTCCTCGACAGATGTCTGCTAAATTTAAGAACAAATGAATGTAACCCCTTTTGATTGCTGTTTTCACTCTTCATATGTGCAAAGTTGCCATCAAGTCATTCCTCTGACCTGACATCTCACACATCTTAGAATCCCATTCTTCTTTATGGAAGACTAGAGACATGCTTCTGAACACAGTGCAGAATAGATAAGGGCTGGTGAGGGGAAAATTTTGGTATCAACAATTTATTATGAAAAAGACTGTAGGGAAAATGCCATCAGTTTTGCTTTTGTCCCACAAAACTCTAAAGACATCTCAATATAAAACAATTGAGAAGTGCATGAGATGGGATGGAAGTTTCCAGCAGAGTGGAGATGCTTGAACCTCTACTGAGTGTAGCTTTCTCAGAGTAACATGAAGGGATTGCTGATGACAACAAATCCTCTCCATTCTGTACTAACAGTGATTCATTGAGGGCTGCTGTCCATGCTAAGATGAGATCCCTATAGGACAAATCCAAGATGAGCAAAATTGGCAAAAGTTTCTTCTAAATGATGGGACGTGAAAAGGGTAGCTTAACCTTTTGTTCTTAGATCTTTATTCATCATCTTCTTGTAACATAAGTTTTTGTGCAAAATACAGTGAGAGTTTATTATATCCTGTAGTTTTGATAAAAAAGTAAGCCACAGGGGGCGGCTGGGTGGCTCAGCCGGTTAAAGCGTCTGACTTCGGCTCAGGTCATGATCTTGCAGTCTGTGACTTTGAGCCCAAGTCGGGCTCTATGCTGACAGCTCAGAGCCTGGAGTCTGCTTCGGATTCTGTGTCTCCCTCTCTCTCTGCCCCTCCCCCTCTCGTGCCATTTCTCTCTCTCTCTCTCTTTCTGAAAAATAAGCATTAAGAAATTTTTTTAAAAGGTAAGCCACAGTAAATGTTTTCACAAAATTGTAATTATATATGCAACTCTAAGCCTTCATCTTCCTAAACATTCGGTTTACTGTAACTTGAAAAAACAAACTAATAATTACTACTTATGTGATATTGATAAGGCAAGACTTTCCTAATTGATAATTATCAAATACATTCAGAATTTGTGGCTAAACATGATTATTGTTAGTTAAAATTTAGAGTTCATTGATGAAAATGTCTAAAATAAGTAGCCTCATAGATCAAGATATTAATAGCTCCTTATATGAGTATTTAGAGTTTTGATTATGAAATAGTTCTCTTCTCAAAATTAGATTATCTAAAATTATTTGTAAGTAGCCATTTTAGCTTAATTGTGGTATGTGCTGTTCTATTTTAATGGACTATAGTAGTTTTTTTTAAAACAAGGTTAATAAAACTACAACCTTTCATATTTTAGAAATTTTACTAATAAAGGGCAGTCTTTCCTTCAAGTACTTTGACTTTAGTATTTATCAGGGTCAGAAAATAATTTTTTATAAATTACTACCAGTCATGTTCCATATAGCTGGTGACCTGAAAGGGCATTATTAAGCTTATTTTTATAGAACAGATACAGAAGTTCCACTCAAAATACGACAGTTTCCATAGATTACTCTAAAGTAGTAAAGTTTTAAATGAGAATTATTTTCACTGGGGCTCTCTTATGTCATCATAAACATTTTAGTAAATGCTCCATACAACAACCTGCATCTGGTGATGTCACATGTGAGGAAGATCCCTGCTCTTTCTCCTTCTACCGCAACCACCATACCCAGAGTGAGTCATAAGTTCAGAAACTGAAGAGGCTTCTTTTTGCTTCTACTCTGATCCCTGGAGGGTGGGGAGGAGGGGGCACTGGCCATAAAGTGCTTAGCTGGAATAGCTGAGAAAGGGCATAAGGAAGAACAATTCAAGGTGATAGTGGAGTCAGTCTCCTGAGTTCTGTAAGCTGCTTGGCTCACCCCTGCAGCCTGCTGCATCAGTTGGCAAGACTCCCCACTATGGGGTTTCTGTGGGGAGAAGAGCCTGAACTTTTCAGATTTAAAGGCCTAGACTGCTGCATGATGGATTCTCCCCTAATATCATTAGCTGCACATGCTGCTAATTGTAGTGGCTGCTAATCCATCTGAGCAGCCAAAATGATATTAGCTTTCAATAGGATTTACATATATCCAGGCTTGTTTCTGCATCAGCTAGCAATTAAAGTTTAAACTGTTGAACATGCAGCTTGCTGTAGGCTAAGTAATATTTAATAGCATTAACAATGCATTTCCCTATTCGCCTTCGAATCTCTTTACAGGCTCATCAATTCGCCATCACCTTTGTGTGGCACAGCCGACATTAGTAGCTCTTATCCTAACAGCTTCCAGAGGAGGGCACTGTCAGAAGAGACAGGACAGTAGAAATGCCAGCTGCACATATAAGTATTAGCAGCATAATTTATGTTTCTATTCCTAGTCCCTCCCTGTCTCTCTCTCTCCTCTCTCTCTCTCTCTCTCTCTCTCTCTCTCACACACACACACACACACACACACACACACACACACACACACTCACATTTATTGAAGGAGGTATATTAGCTTACTCTTTCAGGGCAGGCTTTGAGAAGCTGTAAATTAGCTTATTTAAACTATGGTGTCCATAGAAAATAAATATTAACTGAAAGACCTTTTCAAATTATTCCAAACCATGTGAGGAATCCAGCTTTTTCAAAGCATGATGTAAACAGGACTAAACTCTCTTGATTAACTTGTTTAATAAACATTTATTTGTATGAGATTGAGTGAAATCAGGCTACAACATAAACTCCATGAGGGTAGTCTCTTTGTCTGTCTTATTCACAGCTATTTCCTTAATCATCTAGCACAATGACTAGCACATAAAAAGTGCTTAGTATATATATGCTGAAGTAATGAGTGTATGAGATAAGTGATGGACAACTAAACTTCTGGATCCCAATTCCAAGTCCCGGATGCTTCTTCCCCTTGTTCACTGTTTTACGCACACCCACCCCCCACCTTGTTTCTAGACCATTTACCAGTGGGTGGACAAGTCAAAGGTGGGGAGGAAGGTCTGACTCAAAAGACATTCTGCAAGCATTCTCCAAAGAAGGTGTCCCTATCAGGACCAGGCCGTGGGCAGCTCGATACAATGAGATCTTTCTGGTCTGTAAATCTTCCTGCCTGGGGATCATGTTGGTGGATGTCAAGTGGTTGTCACTATGGTGCAACTTCAGGATAAGAAGTGTGTTTTGTTTCCTAGGTTTGCAAAACTGGGTGTCTTAAAACAGTAGAACTTTATTGTCTCACAGTCCTGGAGGCTAGAAGGCCAAAATCAAGGTGTGGGCATGATCATACACTCTCTCTGATGGCTGTAGGGGAGAATCCTTTCTTGTGTGTTCCAGCTTCTGGTGTTTGCCAGCCATCTTTGGCATTCCTTGGCTTGTAGATTCCTCTCCCTTCTCATGTGGCTGTATTTCCCCTGTACCTTTACATCGTCTTCCCTCTGTGAGTTCTCTGTCTCTGTCTTCAAATTTCTCTGTTTTATAAAGATACCAGCATATTTGATTTGGGCCCACCCCAGTGACCTCATTTTAGCTTGACTACCTCTGCAAGGCCCTCTTTCCAAATAAGGTCGCATTCTGAGGTACTGGGGGTTAGGACTTAAACATATCTTTTAAATAAATAATGTAAGAGGGTTATGTACAATCTGGAAGATGGTAATGGGATGCTTTCAGGCCTGAAAACCTCTCTTCTTGGGCACCAGGATAATCCATATTCTCAGGGCTTAGAGGTCAATAATAATTGAATTATTCTTATCATTTCTTGGACTCTGTCATCTTGTAAGTCCCACCTCAATTGGCTTTTATTACATAATATTCTCCAACTATTCTCTGATCATTCCTCGTAGTTTAATAATCTCTTTCTCATCTGTCCCTTAAATATGGCATTCTGTCTAAACTGTCAGTTGTCCCCTAGTTTTGTTTTTTTTGTTTTTTTTTGTTTTTTTGTTTTTTTTTGCTGTGTCTGGTCAATAGGCAACTGGTTTAAATTACACTTGCTTTTTGATCCTACCACACACGGATGATTGAGTCCACTTATGTAAAATTGGTCTTGTGAGTCAGTCAGGCCAATTCATTCTAAGAGTTAGCTATTTTATTAGGAACAATGCTATCTAAAGGTCATACTTTTTTATTATCTTATTTCAGAGTAATCTATTGTTTTGGCATTCACATAGAATAAGGAATAAAGGTAACCATAGTTCATTCTTACGTAGGCATTGTCTACTTTATTTTGAAACACAAAATGCTAAAAAATTCAGTACTCTTAAGCTAGGTTTATCTCTAGGCTACCCAGGATGTACTAGTCTGAGATAAATGAAACACATTTGCCTGTTATAACTCATTTTTCCTTCATTGGAAATTATTTATTGTAAATGTTATGTTTGGTAATTTTGATGGCTCACAACGTATTGAAGTCTCATCTTAAAAGAAAAAATGTCCCTCCTAAGGACGTGGAGCAAGTCCCCGTGATCTACTCTACATTCATAATTTAACCAAACAAATAAAGGTAGAAATAAAGATATTGCTGATGCTTATTAGTTAAAATTTTTAATTAAAAAATCTCTCATTTCTGTTGAGTTTTGATAGCTCCAACTTGAGAAGAGCTCCACATAGATGTCCTCAGCCAGAAGGGACAGGAACAGATGAATGGCTTTCTTCACACTTCTTGTTGGGTGAATCAGTCATGCTCCAGGGTCATGTTAAGTTTGCCATTTTTGTACAGAATCACTTAATAAATTGATTGGCACCTTATCTTGGTGTCAATGTCACTCCACTTTTAGAGATGTCCAAACTGTTTAAATATCAAAAACAAACCACAGAGGACAACTTAGTGAGAAAGCACTTGTGCTAGCTGAAGATCAAAGGGAGACAGCTGACCGCTGTATATATTTTATATTACCAGAGACGAAGTATAGTGATTTATCCAGTGCATGTGGTCAGAGCTTCTCTGCTGGGCTCAGTGAATAGTGAAAACAGTTGGAGAGTATGCTAGGGCAAGCATCTATAGAAAATCGGAGATCATGTTCTAAGGAGAACGAGATTTTCAGCATTAGGAAGGTGACTATTAGAATGTGAATTCATGTAAACTGTTGTTTTAGAAAATTAATAAACCCAATCTGAGCATGTTATAAGAAAAAAGGAATCCTTATAAATGGGCAAATGTTACAAATTCTAAGGCAAAATATCATCACATTCACAATATGATACTTTATGATAGACAGGAATTTTAAGAGCATGATCAATAAATTTCCAGTCAATCCTGAAAAAAAAATCCTTGGCCAAATTTTAATTTATGGGTATTTTATTAACTTGGGCTCAGTGTCTGAGTTTTCCACACGTGGTCAGTTACTGAATGTGTGATGTATTTGGTTACATAATTTATTGCAGATATGCTGGGGAAGATTTGGGTAAACCATTAAAAAGATGTTGCATTTTCCTTTAACCTTATATAGGTTATTCTCTTGAATGATGTGATCATAAACTATGGTGTATACAGAGGAACATTTGGGTACATGTAAGTTCCATTCAGACTGAAAAGCAGGATTTAACTTTCAGAAGTTTCACAGTTTGAGATTCTTTTTTTGTCTCACACTCTTATTGATAAGGCTGTAAGATGATACTTTACACTCTCATCTTTTCTTTCTTCGAAGGGGCCACTTTAAAGAGAAGCCTAGCCATGGCAGCAGAGATTGGGTATGATGACTTCAGACCATGTTCCAGCCATGCTTGTCAAGGAGGATAATTGAGGCTGAGGTTAAAAGACATTAAGAGCCTTAATGAAAGCAAACTGTGAGCAGCTGTTCCCAAAGTTATTATGTGTTTGGCTTGGACTTCTGCTTCCATGGATTCCTAGGATTCATTTGCAAAATAGTAAGTAAATTTCGTATTTCAAATCCGAACAAAGGATCCAAAGAAAAGAAATCTTTAAAGTAGTGTGACATTGTATTCTATAAAATCTCCAGCCACAGAGTCTGCATGCCTGCACACCATCTTGTAAGCCATCTGATTTTGAAAAAATGTTTAAAGACATTGGTATTCTTCTCCAGATGGTATGAGCTATAAGGGCAGGGATTCTGTCTATCTGATTTACTTTAGCATATAATGTAGTGTCCAGCATAACAGGTGTTCAAAAACATGCATCAAGTATTTGTCACATGGATAATTATAGTGTAAGATGACTTTAAAGTTTGAACTAATGGGTTTTTTTTTCCCTTCAAACCTTTTCTTCTGATCTTTCCTATCTTGGTAAATGGCAACACTGATTGCCTGATTGCCCAGAAACCTGGGCACTGACCTTGATTCTTTTCTTTCCTTCATGCCTCATGTTTAACAAGCTCTGTGGTTGCTGTGTTAGATTTGTCCTTCACCCCACACCAGCACACTGCTGTGCGAGCTTAAGTCACATCATTTCTTGCTTGGACCCCTGCGATGGTCCCCCTTCCAGTTTCTTTGCTTTTATCTTTCTTTAATCTTTTGTCTTCACAGTTACCAGAATGGTCTAAAGGCAAAAATAGATCACAGTATTCTACCCATATAATGTCTTGCCACAGAGAATCCACTTCCTTAGCAGGGTCTGCAAAACCTGTGTGGTCTGGTCCTCGCCTCCCTCTCCAACCCAGTTTTGGCCTACCCTCTCCATTCATTCATTATAATCCAGCTGGGTTGGTTTTCTTTCAGTTCCCAAAACATGTTCTGCTTTTGCCCACCTCTTGGCTTTATTCCTGCAGTTTCCTCTATCTGGAATAAACTTCCTCCTGGCCTTTGAATGGCACTTTCTTCTCACCCTCCAGTCTCATTTATCTCCTGAGAAACTGTGCTTAAACTCCAGCCTAGGTTTCCTTTACAGCCCCTCCTTGAACCCTGCACCTGCTTTGCATGTTTTTGTAGTCTCATCACTATCTTCAAGAATTACTAGTTTGTTTATCATCTATCTTCCCTAGTGCTTTGGAACATGTCTGTTTTGTTTACTATAGTACCCAGTACCGTGCCTGACATATATTATGCAATTAGTAAATATGAAAAATTAATTTATTGATTGATAGAAAATCCAACTAAATATTACATGATATTATGTGTATAGTATAGC
Source organism: Felis catus (assembly GCF_018350175.1). Taxonomy (NCBI): domain Eukaryota; kingdom Metazoa; phylum Chordata; class Mammalia; order Carnivora; family Felidae; genus Felis; species Felis catus. The sequence continues at coordinate 136,184,871 of NC_058371.1, forward strand.
AGAGGCAAATGGGAAAGTTTGGCTTATCCACAACCCATTCTTCATTAATCCACTTACTTACTAAACACCAAATATGTGAAAGCTGTTCTAGGGCTGCTGTGAATTCAAAGAAAGAGACCTGGTCCCTGCCCTCCTGCACTTATACCCTGGGAGAGAAGATTAATATGTATACCAGTAACTATAATTCAAGAGACGATTGATGAGAGGTGCTTTGGAAGTTTTTTCATTTATGTACTATTTATACTTAGTCTGTTTTTAAAAGAATTTGCATTGGACTGTGGATAGGAGTTTGAGGGAGAAAAATTGCTTGTCTCTGTGTGAATCAGGGAAGGCCTCATGAAAGACCCCATGCTTGACTTAGATTCTGATGAATACTGATTTTGGAGGTGCAAGCATAGTGAGAAAGGGCAAGGCAAAAAGTACACCACTTTATGTGGACAGCTAGAAGGGGCAAAGCTTGAGTGAGAGGAAACAGAAGGGCTACATTTGGAAAGTGAAGTAAAGTCAGATTTTGTGGTGTTTGTTAACTGCATGCAGAAAACAGTTTGCATATTGTTTACAAAAGCCAAGGGGAGCCCCTGAAAATTTTGAAGCTGGGCACTGATTTAATTCAAGCGCAGTTTAGAATGGTTAATCTGGAAGTGCTATGCAGGATGAATTAGAACAGGGAAGATATGGATATAAGGACATGTGTTTGGAAAATCCCAGTTCTAGGAAAAGAGACAACATCCATGGTGATCGTAATGGGAATTGGGAGAACAGGTAGATTGGGGAAATATTAAAAAAGAGATAGCCACCTATTTTGAAAACTCATTGACAGGGTCAAGGTGTAGGTAAGGAAGAAGAAACTAACCATGGGAATGAGGATAACAGAATGGAGAATAAGAGCAAAAGTCTGGTTTCAAAGAATAGTTGGAGAAGGAAAGCAGAAGGAGATTGTTTGAATACTTGGGTGTGAGGTGGGAGATTACACTTGGGATAGGGATTATGATATTTTAAACCTTATATCTTGTTTTCTATGCTGGACAAAGGAAAGATAATACCTCTTAATTCACTCCCTTTTAAGGATCTTAGGAGAAGCAGTCTGGGAAACCGCTAATTTCTGATACCTATGAAAATCTGAGAAGGGTAAAGTGAATGACCTTTGACATAGAGTCAGACAACAGAGATTGAAGTCCTGACTCACTGCTCGCCAGTTTACTGCTCCCTGGTCACTGTGTGATGTCCTTAAACCAGACAAAATCTCTAAGCTCAGTTTCCTTCCTTATGAAATGGAAACAAATCCATGGTTATTATAATCTCAAGGACTAGTGGAAGAAGTCAGTGAGATTATGTATTTTAAAGTGCTTTTGTAAATCCTTTTAGGAGGGCAGGATCATCAAGGAAACTCTAGGTACGTGTCTGTGATGCATATTGGGTGTTGGGTATTGGATATATTATGTATTATAAGACTGCTTTAAATAATTGCCACTTTTAATAGCTTTTATAAAGTGTCATTGTCCCTGAACACACCATCATTCAAAAAAATTGGTGGGGCAGGGGTTGTTTCACTGGTCAGGTAACCTGACCTTTTTCTTTAAAATTTCTTAGCTCTATGAAAGTTAAACCAGCAATTGAGGAGACTTTAGGACTTTAACCGTGGAAAAGGTAAGGACGCTTTGCAGCAGTGGTCTCTGTCCTCCTGGCTTGCAGAAGCCAAGCTTTCCCGCACTGCCTCCCTGTGTCTGCCGAGAGAGAAGCACTGGGTGTGAGCTTCTAACTCGTAGAAGTGCTGGCTGTGTCTGACTCAGGCATAGACCTTCCGAGACACTGACAACTGTTGGGCTCTGGATGCCAGCAGCACAGCTCGGTGCCAGGCTCAAAAAGCCCACAGTGCTCCGTAGAGGAAAATGAAATGCTGCTGACAAAACACCCTTAAAGCTTGGGCAGAACTTGGGGGTTAGATTTACTGGGGAAACAAACAAACAAACAAAAAAAGCATTTAGAGAATAGCCTGTTTCTAAACCTTCCTCACTATAGCAAGAAATTTAGTTTCTGTTGAAGTGCAAACGTTCGAAAGTGAGGGATGTGAGGAGCTATTGCAACCACTGAATATGGGGCAGACCCCTTAAAATAAATAAGCACCATGTCCGCTCCCAAATAAATGGCTTTTGTGTGAGTATCGGGTGGGTTTGATAAGGATGGTGTTACAACATTTAATGAGGTGCAAGGGAAAAATGAGTTTCGTAAGTTCACATGGCTGTCATTATTTTCTCTCCTGTGTTCCCTTTCCCCCAAATTTCACTTTTATAGACCCACTTCTGGATCACTTGGCATCCACTACAGTAAAAGTCAAGGTGTGTGTTGATAATAGTGTTCACTGCATTTGCTGTGGGTATATATACATCTATTTTATGTACGGAGAAAGGCTGCAAACAAGGGAGAGGAACAAGAAAGCTGTGTGTAGACTGTTCTTATTGGCATATAGGAGCTGCTGGAGTCACACACAGAATCTTTTGAATGAACTAAATGTTCAGACAGACAGACACACATTTTCTAGGGCCGTATATTTCTCTTTTTGGTTGTTACTTTATGTGGATTTTATATCTTGGTCATTTTTAAAAAATCAATAATCATTGTGTTGATCGCTTTCTCATTTTTAAGTCATTTCCTTCAGCAACATTAGCTAAACACATTCCCAATTCTGTTCCACTCATTAGTATTAATGTAGTAATCATCATTCCCTTCCTTGGCTCCTTAGACTTGCTTCAATATTTACACATTGGCCGAAGCTGATTGAGCGGGAATAATGAGCCTTCGATATCTGCACTGCACAAGGTGGGTGAAGACTTGTTTCCACTGGGTAGAGTGTATGGCGGAATAAACGGTGTGTCATAATTATCAATGAAAATGACAGGCAGGGTCCCTGGTGCTTGTAACACTTGCCCAGCATTGCAGTGGCTGTGGCATCACCCACTCTGGGCTGCTTCTGTGCATCGCAAGTGACCATGAAAAACAGAATTGCCCTTTAGCCTTCTCCAGCCTCCACTCAAATTATTATTTCATTCTTTTTAAGGGAAAGGTCCCTCATCGGTCAGAGGGCTTTTATATGGCCTCATCAGATGGGGAGGGCTTTTACCTCAGGCTTACTGAAGGTACAGTTTTATATGTAAAGAGTTTCTGTTGGAGTTTTTCCTATTTATTTTCTGGTAAAATAAACAAGTCAACTTTCCTGCCTTCATCAGACACTTAATTCAGTGGACATTTAGAAGCACTTGCTACTCGGGAGACACTGTGCTAAGAGCTAGAGACCCTTCTAGCTTAATCTTTCTTCTCAGCATGAAGTTAAAATAAAAATAATATGAATTGAAGACAAGAGTTTTTGAAACATGGAGACATTCTAGAAGCATGCACTTAAGAGTTTGCTTGACCTAATTTCAGAGAAAGAGGAAAAATTCAAATATCTTTTCACTTCTAATAATATCCTTGTCTTCTCAACCAAATCACCAAAGTTTTCTAGAGACACATAATATTTTTCAAGAGAAGGAGAGCTCCTTTTGACTAGTATTTGCCTCCTAAGAGTAGGATGTTTGTATATTTAGACATCTGTGCTTCCTGTCACAGGACAGATGAAGACTTTTTCTCATTGCTTTAGGTTTTGAAGATTTGTTTTTATCGTTGGCAGTTCCCCCCTTTAGCACTAAAGCTGCAGGGTTGCCTCCCTGCTGAGAGTTCAGAATGTTTCCCTACCACACAGACAGCACTCGTCTCCCCACACAGCATTCAGCTTCCACCGAATACTCTAGAATACATCTATATTCAGGGCTAATTGTTAATCCCTCATTCATTACCCAGCTCTCGCTAGGGCTCTTGCCCATTTTTGTTTCTGTCAGCAGCTAAGAAAAGAAAAACACATCTAGGGGACATTATAAATCCCACCATCAGGCTGGAGATCTGAACCCAGAGGGAATTGTGAGGCAGTTTTAATTCACAAAACTGAGTAAGAACTGGTACAGAGGAGAGAGGAAAAATTGGAGGGAGAGTATAAAGAAGAGGCAGAGTGAGTAGGAGGGTGAGAAACCAATCAAAAGAGCTCTCGGGTTCACACAGCTGGAGCGAGGAAACCTAGAACCCAGAGCAGTCCAGAGCGCAGGGGTGTACCCCACTGTCTGGGGACTCCCGACCTGCAGACCCAGCCTTTCCACACAGGGTGCCAGGCAGCTCCACTCAGCTTTTCTGAGTTTTTTATTGTTGTCACTTCCCCAGATTAACCAGTTTGTGGGATAACCTTCTAATTTTAGAATCAGAAGAGATGTTAATAATTGTCAATTCTAACCATCTGTTTCCAAAGGTAAGAATACAAAGAATCTAAGAAGTTCATAAAATATACAATTTTGCAAAGCTGGCTCATGGCAGAGCCAGGCCTTTTGACTCTCAAGGCAGGGCAGTTTAGCTGTTGGAACCAAAGAAATAGCAGCTTCTGTGAGGTAGATGGAGTCATAAGGAGGTAATTCCCAAATGAGCAAAATAATTCATGAAGTAAAAATTCCAACTGCAATCCAAATTCTTTGGCTGCTGACTAGACCAAGATCATAATAAACCAGAATCATAAATATAAACTGAAAAGAACTGTCTTGAGTGTCTTCCTCAACTTTCTGTACCTTCTAACAGTATCTTGAGCTGGGACACTGGGAGTGTTTATATTTTCCTGTGGAAAAAACCCTTCTCTACTCTCCAGGAATTGTCGTTAGCCACACTGATTGATTGACTGATCAAGTCTTTTATTCATTCAGTCATCCATTGCATATTTATGGAGTCTGCTTTGTTCGAGTTCCTGAATTACAGAAATCCCTTTCTAAAGAAAGCCATAGATAGTCTCAACATAAGACATTTTCTTTAAAAAAATTTTTTTTTAATGTTTATTTTTGAGAGAGAGACAGAGCTTGAGCAGAGAGAGGGAGACAGAATCCAAAGCAGTCTCCAGGCTCTGAGCTATTAGCACAGAGTCTGATGCGGGGCTCGAACTCACAGACTGTGAGATCATGACCTGAGCTGAAGTCGGACGCTTAACTGACTGCGCCACCCAGGTGCCCGAAGACATTTTCTAAACAATTAAAATCTGGTTTAGTACATCAATTATAAAAGAAATAAAACTTAAAAGGGATAAAAAAGTAGCTGGCATATCAGCATTCATTCTTCGTTTCAAATAGCCTAGCCCACAAAGCTATATTAGTTATTTTTTAAAAGGAGGGGGGGATTTGTTAGGAATCTTCCCCCAGCCCCAGAATTTCTTAATAGAGAAGGTTGCTGCTTATAGAAGATACAATCTTTGCTGAGCTCCTGCTGTGAACTAGGTGACATGACTTTATAATTTCATCTAATTACACTTATCATCTCCAAGATACTCTAGCCCAATTTACAGGTAAGTATATGAAGGCTCAAACAATTAAGTGAGTTTCTCATGGCACTAATTTAAAGTAACAGAGTCAGAATTCAGATCTAATGAGCCCCATTTTCCTCTCTTCCCACCACTAAGTCTTGGGGTAACCAAGGTTGACTGGTGATCACTTGGCTCCATGAGTTGGTGATTGTTGTCTCCTCCAGATGATAGACTGGGAATATTTGTAGAGATTGGGGTAGAAGACTTGCCTAAAGTAAATGGTTTCTCTATATTAAAGTTACTTATTTGGGGGTACCTGGGTGGCTCAGTCGGTTAAGTGTTAGACTTCTGCTCAGGTCATGATCTCATGGTTTGTGACTTCTGGCCCCGCGTCAGGCTCTGTGTTGACAGCTCAGAGCCTGGAGCCTGCTTCAGATTCTGTGTCTCCTGCTCTCTCTGCCCCTCCCCTGTTCATGGTCTGTCTGTCTCTGTCTGTCTGTCTGTCTCTCTCTCTCTCTCTCTCTCAAAAACAAACATTAAAAAAGTTAAAAAAAATAAAATTATTTGTTCAACATCAAATGCCTCAGTTGTACCAGCCCTGTACTAAGTGTTAATCCAAGGACAAATTAAGACATTTCTTTCTCTTAAGAAGCTCATGGTCTACTAGGGGTGGCAGTGACATGGGTGTGTATGCAAATAAGTGCAACACAGTGTTCTGTGACTCCATAATAAATTGGCATGTATGTTACTGTGCGTGGACAAAGAATGGAGTGGTCAATTTTCCTTGGGAGCAAGGGCAGGTGTGAGGACATTTTCCATTAAAATGAGACCATGGATTTTAAATTACCTTCACAGTGTTTAGTCTATACGTTGCCAGCCATATTTGTTGTTGTAAGAACCAGAAAGACTGAAATGGATATATTACATTTATTTTGTTCTGCTGCTTTATTTTCACAAATTCTACTCCCTTATGTTTTTTCTTGGTCCATACTTGTTTTTATTTGAAGCCATGGGGGATTGTGAGCTAGATTTTTTTGTTGGGGCAGCTTTACCTGCTTCTAGCTTCTTAAAAAACAAGAACAGAAACACAGGGAGCACCAGATTCTCCAGAGTAAATCGTTAACTTGGGATTTAAAAACGCTTCTACTGTTTCACTAATCAACCTTTTACACTTCTGTTATAACCTCTTCTTCAACCAAATTCATGTAGTAGAAGGATGAAACTCTTGGGAGAAGAGAACAACAAGTTTACAAAGATAAGAGAAAGCAGCAACATGGTGGATTTGTTCTTCTGATGAGCTTCAAGTGAGTGTATGTGTGTGGTTTCCTTAAGCCACTGGGAAAGTTTTTAATGCTCATAGAAACTAAAAAGTCCTGGAGAGTTACAGAAAGCCCCAGCAGTCACCAGATGACACTTGAAAGAAACTGAAGCCATATATCCACCCCAGAAAGAGATGGGGAAAGGACATCAGTAGGGGTCCAGCTGCACTGGGGATTTTTTGTTTTTGTTGTTTTTTCCCGTACAAAAGTACATGTTGCAGACATATCTTCATCAATCATCCTCCAAACACAATTACACAATCATGTTGGCAGCTTATGTCCTTATTTTCACATACATTCTTATATGGTAGCCTTCTCTCTCTCTCTCTCTCTCTCTCTCTCTCTCTCTCTCTCTCTTCTCTCTCTCTCTCTCTCTGTTTCTTTCTGTAGTCAGTCTTGCTAACTCTCCATGTAACACTCCTTGTCCTTTACCAAATTACTCAAAGCCACAGCAGCATAAAAGTTGAAGAGTTGTCATCTTTAGGTGTTGGGGGCATCTTGAGTTGCAACTTGAGACTGAGTCCACTCCGAGAAACACACATCTCTGCTGTTGTTTTTACTCATGTTGAAGCCACTTGCCATTAAGACTTTTTCAGGGGAAAAAGAGGTGATAGTGACAAACTTACTAGTTAAGAACAAATGAACCCAGTTCTAAAAGGTGTGTGGTAATATCCACTTTTGTTGTCTTTCTTATTCAGTGTGTGCCAGCTTAATAAAATAATCCCATTTACAGACATGCTGCCCAAAGATGTCTACCATCCACATCTGAGCTTTCTTCTTCTCATTAAACAGACTGTCTTAGAGTAGGAGAAAGTAGTGTCTTTGGGTCTCAACTCCAAATGCCTATGGGAGAGAATTTTGGGGCCCAGGTTGGATTTGATAAACTAGCTTGCTCCAGTTAGCTATAACAGGGATTGGGCTCAGAAGTGGAAGCAGAGATAATGAGTCTAGTCCTGTGCACTGTGGATAAAGCCAGTTACTAGTGGGTGGCAGTTCTTTGAGACACAACTAAAAAGCATTTGTTAAAGGTGCATATAAAGACGGTCCTGACTTTGCTTCTAATAACCCAGATATCTCCAGTAGTTCATTCACATTATCTGTGACTTACTTTCCCTCTACTTAAAGCAATAATTTGAAATAGATAATATTTAAACCCTTTTCCAGCTGTAAAACTATGAAAATTGTACCTACAATCTAAGTGCTCTTTTTTTTTCAGTTGTAACTGTAACTTCTGGTTGAACATATCAAATAGAAACCAAGCATTTATCTCAGGTCCCTTCTAAACTCCAACTAAAATAGTAATGAAGAAAAGAAGTGGCATAAACTTACAAAAATTAAAAACAACATGGTTGGAAAGGACAACAAGTGAGAAATGACAGTAAAACTCCAGAAGCTGTAAAGCTAATGGACGGATGATGATTGACTTGGTAGAGTGGGAGACAAAATCTTAGCCTAACAAGGCCAGCAAGAAGGTAGCCAATCTATCCATTGAACACCTGAAAGTCTCAAGAAAAGAGACACTAGTTACCTCTGATGAAGAGGGTGCAAAAGAAGGTTGAAAACATGAGTATTGCTTGAAAGTCTTTATAAGGAACTATGAGAACCTCGGAAGGACCTCCCTGCCCTGCATATATATCAGAGATACTCAAATCCCCCTTCCTAAGGGGCCAGATGACCTGAAATTTACTCTGAAGAAACTCAACCAGAGGGGCCCTGGATCCAGACCTTGAAAAGGCAGGGGTGAGGTGCTATAATGAAACTGAGGAGCTCTACTAGGAAAATCCTCTTTCTGACACAGACCCTTTCCCCTTGGCTTCCAGAATACCAGCAACCAGGCAGAAGATTGGAGAGCTACTTTCTGGGGAAATATAATGACTTGTGAAAAACACTTATACTGACCATTTGGAGTGTCCTAGAAAAATAGCCAGGTTTTTAACTCCCTAACCATCATTGATAGACTGCACCATGTCTGCCATTATCTACATGAACAGATAGACAATGATCTCAGGACATGTGAAAAAAGCCTCTAATACAAAAACCAGAGACCAAAACCAGTAAACAAAAGAAAGTAGTGAGGGGATTTGGAAACAATACAGAAAACAGAAGAAAACATAAAAAAAAATCTATATTATTTCCCAAGAGATGAGAGAAGCTGTTACATAGTAAAGCAGTAAGAAAGATAGAAATAAACACTCACAGAATACAAAGTAGCTCCAGGAAATACTAGCAGGTATAGCCCAAACAACACATTCAGGGAAAGGATTGAAAGTTAAAATTAAGAGTTGAGAAGGGAGAAAAAAAATACAGATGGAAAGTAGAATAGAATAAGAAAATTAGGAGCCATCTAAGATATCAAACATGGGATTGATAACTAATTATTGACTCCAGGAAAAATGGAAATTTATATAAGAAAGGAAATGTAATCAGAAAATACGAGATGGTTTTGAAGTGAACAATACTGGTATAGTTGTCATCATCATCATCATCATAAACCATTTAATATCTACTTAATGAAGGTTGTAGTGTACCTGCTTTTTGTTGTATTGTAGTGAGGCTGGATGTATGAAAATGTATTGCTTATCATTTTTTATTATAAGTTCTTACTGGGGCGCCTGGGTGGCACAGTCGGTTAAGCGTCTGACTTCAGCCAGGTCACGATCTCGCGGTCCGGGAATTCGAGCCCTGCGTCAGGCTCTGGGCTGGTTGCTCAGAGCCTGGAGCCTGTTTCCGATTCTGTGTCTCCCTCTCTCTCTGCCCCTCCCCCGTTCATGCTCTGTCTCTCTCTGTCCCAAAAATAAATAAACGTTGAAAAAAAAATAAGTTCTTACTCATGCCTTTGCTTATTTTCATTGGTTTATTTACCTTTTATTATCATTTTGTAAGTATTCCTGATACAATAAAAATATGTGTCCTTGACTATGATATGATGCGATGCAAATTTTGTTTTCAGTTTGTCTTTGATCTTGTTATTTTACTCATGGTATCTTTGTAATACATAGAATATATACAATTTAAGTTTCAGATCTATCAAATTTTTTATTATTTTCTTATTTTCACATTGTTCAGAAAGTTCTTCACTGAAATAAGTATACCATTAACTTTTGTTTTCTTCTTTGATTGTTATGGTTTTCATTTACACATGGGGCTTTTTAAATACATTTATATGCATGAGTGTAGCTAGAACTATATTATTCTTTTTCTGCAATTAAAGTTAACTCATTATCCTATCATGATTTATGGTATTGCCCAACCGTTTTTTAACCTTGGTTCAAAATGCCATTATTTCCATGTACCAAATTCTTACATATGCTTAGATAATTTCTGGACTTTAAATTCATAGCTTTATTCACACAGGTACAAAACATTTCCCAGTGAATTATTTCTTATATAACAGGTGTTTTATTATTGTGAGTGGGATTTTTTAAAATCCATGATATTCTCTAACAAATTATTAGTATTAAATGGGATAGTTATTGCTATATGTATATTTATCCTATAACATAACATCTTGCTGAACATTATTTCTAATAACACTTGAATTGGCCTAGCCAGATACACGATTACACGACTTCCAAATTATTGCAAATGTGTTTTCTGCTTTCAAATATTCATGCTTTAGATTTTGTTTTCATGTCTTGGTTCAAGCTTTCAGAATAATGTTGAATAGTAATGGTGACTGTGGACATTCTAACTCCTGACTTTCATGGGACTGCCTTTAGAGAACTGATATGAACTCAAATGCCTGGCAGGGAAGAAACAAGTGACGTGGACCGATGTAAGGAAAATAACAAGGCAAGTGGCATGAAACAAGTCACTGCCACCTGTTCTCTGTGCAGAGGAAAGAGTGCAAAATGCTGGTAACTGTGGCAAACTGAAGCATCCATGAGTAGCCAGACTGCTGTGGGAAGCCATTATTAAGCTATAGTTAATTTTTGTCATGTGGGCCTAAGTTGCCAGAAGCCAAAAATCTGGACGTATGTAAAATATTGTGACTTTTAAATTCTGGCGACGAAGCAGGGTGTTTATTTTCCATCCCTATTCTATATTGCAAGGGGGCAGATTTTTAAAGTTTCCAAAAAATCTATAGGTTAGGAGCCTGTAATTGCCATGACAAAATTCATGTGACAGTTTATTTATATGCTCATATTGCAACTCATATTGCAACATCTAATTACAATGGATTCTTATATATCAGTCTCTTCTGCTGGATGATGAGACCCTTGGTAATGGGGACTATGACTTACTCTTCCTTGTATCTGTGATGTCTTACAGAAGGCCATGTGGCACAGCAAACTTACTCAAAAGTGTTGAATTGAATAATGCTGCTAAAAATATGAAATAATTTTTGTATATACTTAGAAATTTACATATTTTAAAATTATGTTTGTACACATTATTTCATTTGATTATACATTCTACTAATTTCAAGAGGAAAAACAGCTGTAATCAAAGTAGCTGAGTGATCTTAGAAGATAAATTTCAACCTAAGACTAATAAAGTAAGGCACAGTCTTTCTTTGGTAACAATTGAGAGTTTTTTTTTGTTTTTTGTTTTTGCAGAAAATATGATTTATATGGGAAGAATAAGATATATTGGGTAAATATTGAGGGATAGCTCACAATTTGAATGACAAAAACTGGTTTTTGGAATTATGTTAAGCTTCCTGGTCTTATTTTCTCTGATGTAGGTCAACTTGCCAAAGCCTTGAACACAGTGCTTGCAAAGACATTCATGATGTTTACTAAACTGAAAGAAAATCCTTTATGCTGCTTTAACTACATATATATAAGGCTGGTTTTTTTTTTCCCAAGTGGAAATAGTCATAACCCAGGCCAAAGCCTGAAAACTCCCAAGAGCATTGCTGGTCAGCTGCACAGCAAGACCATGTTACTACTTGCATGGCAAGTGCAGGTAATTCATTCTCATGACAATGTCAAGACAGAAGGGCTAAAATGAAAACAGTAGTGAGTGATGTGTCACTGCTTGACCTTTTTCACTGGGGAAATGTGAATATAAGAGAAAGTAATTTAAACAGAAGTAAAATAGGGCTACCTTTACTTTGTGAAAATCCCTGAAGCCCGTTGTCATTCTTCTAGTACCACACAACTCTCATCTGTGCCCTAGACCAAAGTTATTTGGGATGGCTAAACTAGGGCCAAATTTTTTAAAAAACAAAACAAAACCTAGACAACAGGAAAACAGTGAAGGAACCGTGGCCTCAATATTACAGGATAATAAGTCATACGAAGTAGAAGTGAAATGATAACGTCATGTTGAAAGTGATATTTCAGGAAGATTAATTTAGTGGTTCTTTTCATCATCACTGATTGAAAGGGAGAAAGAGGAAATCAATAGTTTAAAAAGTCTACCTCCAAGATGTAGGTGTACCTTTGTAGCATACGAACTACAGGAAGGGTGACATGAACAAAAGGGTGGCAGCAAGGACACTGCAAAGGAGCAGGAATAGGGCTCAGGGATCATATGGATATAGGTGTGTGTGGGGGGGGGGGGCGGTGAGAGAAATAAAATATCTCCTCTACCCCATACCATGGCTTGATGTTCATGATCAAATGGTCATTTAGTGTTAGACAAATTACTCTAAAGTAGACTGGTTTTAAAAAGGAAATTTGAAAACATTCTGTGTATTTTTTTCCTGACTTGGTAGCGATTCCCTTTTACCACATTCTTTCATCACTAAGAATATATAATTAAGAGTCAGCACAATGCAGTGAATACAACAGTAAAGTAAGCTGGCAGTGCTAAGTTCAAGTTCCTCTTCTGCCCTCAAATAACTCTGTGACTTACCTTTTTGAAGCCTCAGCTGTAAAATGAGTTTGGGCTGGACATTCTGTAAGGCCTGTTTCATTTCTAAATTTCTATATTGCAATATTTTCTCTAATGTAAAAGATGAAAATATGGCATTTCTATGAAGGGTGTTGCTTCCTTAAGGTGTAGAATTTTCCTTTGACCTTTGTCATTTTATTGGCATCTATCTTTATCAGAAAACCCTTTATGTTTAAAGACTTCCATAAATTCCAGTTTGTGAACTCAGGAAAATGGAAAGAAGAATAATGCTGTTACAGGCAGTCGAGCAGGCCAGAAAAACAGAAAACGAAACTAAGTCAACAAGCAAAATGATGGATGCCACACAAGCTAAAGGGTGTTTTAGAAGGGAGAGAAATGCCACTGCACCAAACCATATGGCTCATTAAAACCGGAGAGGACATCAGCACATGCCTTGAATATGGGTGGATTTGTCAGCTCATTCCTTCTTTAACCCGCTGACAAAATTCCTATTTTGGGGAATTGAACCAAGATTAAAGTGGCAACAAGGTGAACAATGGGAGATGGAAAAATAACACTTGCCCTGATGATTTAAGCTGAAACTATAGTAAGTCACAAACAGCTTGGAGTAATTTCATTTGTGCCAACCTGGGAGCAGATAGATTTCTGAGACTGCACTAAGGTTCCCATCTGTCTAGCTTCTGTCCACTTCTTTTAGGATCATCAATAGCTAAAGGCTTTTAATCTTGGAAAAATATCACCTATTTTCCAATTAGGACTAAGGTTCAAAATACAGATATTCCTGGAGGCAATATTATGTTGGCTTAAACTCGTACTAGACTGTGAGTGACTGGTAGAAGATTTTGCCTAAAAGTAGGTTTTGAGAGCACAGAACTAGAAAGAGATATGTTTCTAAAATCCACCCTAAGAAGGATGCTATAGAGAGAAAAGAAAAGGTCACTAAAGAACAGTAACTGACTTGCTTGCTTTACACTTTGCAAAAGCTAACGTATTTGATCCTCAGAATTAGTCATTGTAAGCTGTCCTTGGGAGCCACATTTGTGTTGATGGTTTCTGTTAGCGATTAAAGAGATTTCTGGATCTTTCTCTACTCCTTGAATCCTTCTGCCCAAGGCATCAGCCTTGTTGCTTCTCTATTGGTAGAAGCAGAATGGCTAAGATGATTGCTGGAAGGAAACAAGGAGAAACCAAGGTGCATTTCCTACTTAGTAAACCCGTTTCTCTTGGCCTGGGTGGAGCTTCTCTAGGAACAAATACTCCCATGTACGAAGAGATGCCTCAGAGTCAAGATTATTGAAAAATGGATTGGCAGACTAAGTTTCTGAAGGAATAAATATGTGCCTTTCATAAGTATAAGAAAAAACTTGCTCATTGGACTTCAAGATTAGCTTTGAAAGCAGCAGTTAAGTCTTGTGAGCACCTACTCTCTATTATTATAGCTAATCGAAAATCCATAATGTGAACTAAGCACATTTTTTACTAAAGGGAAAAAAGATGAGTTCAGCTAGAGCGGTTTGCAAAGTAGCCCGGATGCTGCTCTCTAATGATGTCTTAATGTAAAATTATCAATAGAAGAGAGAAAGGAACATATTGGGTCATGCATTTAAAGAAATGATGACTCAAGAGTATAGGGCTTGAATGAATGGGGTCTTCATTTCTGAACTTTAGCAGACCTTGCTGATATTTTTAGCTGCCTTTAAACAGTCATGAGAATTAGCTCAGCATGTGAAAGAAATTAGGTCAAAGTTTTAAGGAAAACAGGATGAGGGAAAAATTGTTTACATGGAAAGCCTGAGCAATGGCACAAGTCCTGCCCTTCTTCTGATTGCCAATGTCCTCAGCAGAACCACTGCAGTGACGATGTGGAGGTGGAGAGTGGAGAAAAAAGGTCAACAGGACGCAAGATGTTGCCTTAGCCCATCTGCAAAATGTTCATCTGCAAAACTCAGTTTTAGGGCTTATGCAGAACAGGCTTGGAATTACCAATTTATTTTCAAAAATTCACCAGTTTGGGGAGTGGGAATCTAACTGGATTTTTTTTCAACCTTTCATTTTGAAATAATTTCAGATTTGCAGAAGAATTGCAAAGATGGTATAAAAGACTTCCATGTAATTTTCACTCAGTTTCTGCTATTGTTAACATTTTACATTCCCGTGCAGCATTTATCAAAACTAAGAAAGTAACATTGACGTGATACTATTAATTAAACAACAGCTTTACTCTTCCTCTCCAGAATTATTTTTGCCTCTTTTAGTTCCTTTGCATTTCCATGTAAATTTCAGAATCATTTTGTCAATATCTACAAAATACTTTGAGATTTTGATTAGAAATGCATTGATTCTAAAGATCTACAGACTAAACAATATTGAATCTTAAAATCCATGGGCAGGTTTTATTTCTCTAGCTACTTAGTTCTTCTTCTACTTTTTAAATCATGTTTTGTACTTAATATATGGAAATTGCACACATTTTCTTTCATTTATACCTACATACTTTATTGTTCTGGCCCTATTATAAGTAGTATTTTTTAAATTTCAATTTTCAATTTGTCATTGCTGGTATATGGGAAAATAAATGACTTCTTTATATTGACTTCATAGCCTGTGTTCTCACTGAACTCGACATTTCTAGAAGCATTTTTTATAGATTCTTTAAAATTTTCAATGTAGACAATCATGTGTGATGGTAGGAGGTGTGGAACAGAAAGCGTCCTCTGATGTTATGATTAAACTTGAGTCTAAGGCAGATATTCAGCATCTGGGGTCCTTCTAAATGCTCCGGCTCTTCCTCTAGCTCTAATGTTGGGCTTAGCATGTATTGCTGTTTTTCCCAAAAAAGGCAGCACATTTTTATATTTCATGTTCCTTTACTCCAGATGCAGTGGGCTTCAACCAGTGTACTAAAGTACACTGAAGTAAAGTTGTTTTTTCCTCTGTAGATTAAGACTTTTTCACCAGGGAGATAGGAGATACGGGTCTGGGGATAGTTTTACTAGGGCCACCGTCTCCTCCATCAAGCTGGCATTACAAGGGAAGCTTTTTGGGGATTCTTCCTGATCTTCCCTGTGAGCATCTTGAAGAGTTTGTGGACAAAAAGGTTGTTTGAGGGTGAAAGGCCCCTATCACTGCATTCTCCAGAAAACTTGATTAACTGAATTTTGATGTGCTTTTCAGCTGCTAAATTCTATGGCTTCTGAATTACAGGTTTCCACGTCTGTTTCTTTCTTTCATCTTATCTCTTAGGCACATTTTGTGAAAGATATTTACTAACATTTCAAGATCTTCAAAGAAAGACTATAATAATATGTTTTTAATTAGCATCCTTCTATTGGGTGCTTTAAATACATTATGGGGTGCCTGGGTGGCGCAGTCGGTTAAGCGTCCGACTTCAGCCAGGTCACGATCTCGCGGTCCGTGAGTTCGAGCCCCGCGTCGGGCTCTGGGCTGATGGCTCAGAGCCTGGAGCCTGTTTCCGATTCTGTGTCTCCCTCTCTCTCTGCCCCTCCCGCGTTCATGCTCTGTCTCTCTCTGTCCCAAAAATAAATAAACGTTGAAAAAAAAATTAAAAAAAAATACATTGAATAGTGAGACTCTCATTTATGTATAATAATTTTAATGCCCCTCACAAAAATTATTCCTCTGTAGTGTACATGATTATAATTATTACTTAACTTCTTATGATAACTAAGCAGGGCTGTTTATTTCTCATCTTCAGTCTAGCATCTAGCACAAGGACTTGAATGTTGTAGATTCTCAATCTATATTGATTGTATGGGTATCAATGAATGAAAACTTGAATGTACCCCCCAGAACAGTTACAGTGTCAAAATTAATGACAAATGGTCAAACAGACTGTGTGAGTGACTTATCACATTCCAGGCCATTGTGCTATTAATGACTATGGACAGAAAAATGCTGATTGTGTACTATGTACATTTAAAGTGGATCCAGGAAGCCCAACCCAGCCCAGAAACAGTATAGACAAAGGAGGGAACTGTTTCCCCATCAAAAAAAAAAAATGTCCTCATGTGTCTGCTAATGCCCTAAATGATTAAAAAAAAATTTTAAGCTTTTAATACCATAATTGATTTAATCTCAGACTAAGGGGAATAAGACTAAGTAATATTCTTTTCCAGTAGCCGATATTGATAGGGTAAAGAAGTAATTGGAACAGAAAGGAGAAAAGTCAGGAAAACGAACCCTGCCAGGTATTGAAAACAGCTTTGTCAACTTCATATTTCTAAATGGGACTTGCCCCAGTCAGTGATGGTGGGCTGCTGATCCTGAGCTGCCACATGTAGTGGCTTCGAGCTTTCTGGGTTGTACGGGGAGCAGAACAGTATTGGATTCTCTAGGATGGCTTTCTTTCTTTCTTTCTTTCTTTCTTTCTTTCTTTCTTTCTTTCTTTCTTTCTTTCTCTAGGATGGCTTTAATGACTGAGCCTGTATGGTAGTACACCTGGAGAAGTTCCTGAGTAGACACACACCTCTGGGTTTTACTCAGATATCACTTAGCCTATCCTGAAGCAGAAAAAGGGTGATTTCCTTGAGTTGAATACAAGTTCTAGAATTTTCTAAGAATACTGGGGGTGAGAGCAGCAGGAAATAGCATCCATGCTACACAGAAAGTTGGCCCATTACTACTGTCCTGCCCACATGAACTGGCAGCTCCTACTTACCTGCTTTGCAGATCTAATATTTTTAAAACATCAACTATGAGTTCAAAGTGAGAGCAACCATTATAACCATGTTAAGGGTAGATGCAGAGTAAACCATGGTTGGGGTTTTATCGAGAAAGTTTGAATGGGAGACCAAAGCCACTGAAGGTTTACGCAGAGGAATGATTTTATTTATAGACCATTCCTGAGCCTTTAAAGAAGGAAGTGTGCATATAAGCAGATAGTACAGTTAAGGGTTAGAGATGTTAATACATCAAACTGTTTGAATAGAAGCACTTAAATGTAAACTGGGAAGAAAGGAATTGGGATAATTGAAATTGAGATTATAGAGGGAATGTGATTATTGGTAATGATAAGGTTGAAATAATGGAGTAGTTGGGTTAGTGGAGTCCATTACTGGAAGTAAGGAAACCAAGAAGTTGAGAAGTCTTGGAAAGAATATTGATGTGGATGTTGAAATGACCACGAATTATTAAGATAGTAGTGTTTGAGAGAGACCAGTTACTAAAATCTGCAGGAAATGAGGTCTTACAGAGATCTGGGGATGGTTGCTTCAAGGAGGGGTTGAGTGTGGTATAGTCTGTAGCAAGACCTCCAGAAGAAGTGTGAAGTTTAAAAAAGAGAGAAGAAACAATGCATGGTGAGCAGCCCATTGGCAGAAGGTGTGTAGGAGGGAAGCAGCCACTGTTCCACAGGGGTGTTGGTAAAGAGAGTAAACTTGTGATAAAGCAAGAAAGTGAAGAGAAACATTAGGGAAGAGATTGAAGCTCTAGAAATTTTTCTCATGACAGACTCTAAAAGGTTCAGAAATTTGGAATGCACTGTGAAATTGAGTCCAATTTGGGGATGTATAAAGCTACATGGTATGAGAATCCAGGTAATGAATGGTAACCTGAAAATTTTTGATTTCTTGTGCTCATAAATTTGCCCAGAGTTTCTTAGAAAGCATGTGGTCATGATGTGAGTGTTTGGGTCTTGCCAGGATCTAAAGGAACCTTAGTGGGTCTCTACATCAGTCACACTGATGGTTGTGTCCAAGTTGGTAGAGGTGGTCCTATGAAGTAAGCATTGTCACATTTCACAGAAGGAAAAATGAGTTCAAAGAAGTTAAATGATTTGGCAAAGGATAAAGTGTGGCAGGGCCTGGACTGAAGACCAGATTTGTCAAATCTCAAAGTCTGCATTATGGAAGGTCTGATGGCTGCCTTCTCTTAACTATAAGGCTCAATTTTTCCTTTGGGCTACTGTTTTTATCAAGTTTTTAGTGATTAATCCTTCATTAGTCAATTGAAACAGTGACATTTTTGAAATCATGTTCGTATACAAATAACACATGACAATTGCAAATTTCTTTTTACTTTTCTTATTATCATCACAACCTGATTACATTACTATTCCACACAATCATTCAGATGTTTATGTCATTAAAATGTACCAAAATGCTTTCACCTTTTAAGCAATAGACCAAAATACCCTTTTAGTTTCTTATACATATTGTGGAAAAGAATACATGCTCCTAGTCAATTTACAGGAAGATTGGAGGTAAACAAAATAGAATATAGCATTTGTTATATACACTGACACACAAACCAAAATAATAGTATTTGGAATTCTTGAATCATGGAGTATAAGAGATTTTGTTTCACTTTGGTTTTTTTCCTTCTATATTCAAAGTGCCTAGAACAGTAAATGAATAGGCATTTAGTTTGTTCCCATTTTATTACTGCTACAAAAAAATGTGATAAACCCCCCCATCAATGTCTTTTTGAGCATATGAATAAGAATTTCCATAGGATGCAAAAGTAGAAGTAGAGTTACTAGAACCTCAGATATATATATCTCATACTTTTTAGATGCTACTAAATTATTTGTTAAACAGGTTGTGCTGATTTACATTCTTAACAGTGTAGAACACTTTCTATTTGTTCTCATTCTCACCAGATTTAAAAATCTACCCACCTGTTAGAATGTTGTTTCAATTTGCAATTTCTAGGTTATTAAGGTTATATTTTCTTATGTTTTATTAGCTAGTTAGGTTTCCTCTTCTATTGCCTATTCATACCACTAGCAACTTTTCTCTTCCTTCCTTCCTCCCTCCCTCCCTCCCTCCCTCCCTCCCTCCCTTCCTTCCTTCCTTCCTTCCTTCCTTCCTTCCTTCCTTCCTGTTTCTTTCTTCCTTCCTCCCTTCTTTCCTCTCTCTTGCTCTTTCTCTTTTAAAAAAACTCTTTGCCTTTTATAGATTCTTCATATATTTTTGATCCAGCATTTGTCTGTTACTTGCATTGTGAGTATCTTCTGCAAATTGAAGAGGATTGAAAAGAAGTGAAGCTTTGAATATTAATGCACTCACATTTATCAATTTTCTAAGGTTTATGGGTTTCATGTCTTCGTTAAGAAATTTTTTTTCTTCTAGTAGGTCATAAAAGATACTATCACTTTATGTTCTAAAGTTTTACTTTTTAAGCACTTTGGAATTTTGTACACTGTATGAAAGACACTTTTTGGGGCACCTGGGTGGCTCAGTTTGTTAAGTGTCTGACTTCAGCTCAGGTCACGATCTCGCAGTTGGTGAGTTCAAGCCCCACGTTGAGCTCTGTGCTGACAGCTCAGAGCCTGGAGCCTGTTTCAGATTCTGTCTCCCTCTCTCTCTCTCTGCCCCTCCCCCACTCATGCTCTGTCTCTCTCAAAAATAAAAATAAACATTAAAAAGTTAAAAAAAGAAAGAAAGACACTTTTTCCCCATAGGGATGACCAATTTTTTCATTATTTCTTATCAAATAGTCTTTTTTATTCTCCACTTGTAATGTAAAAGTCCAATATATCCATGCATTTTCTTATAGGTGCTATTCTCTGTTCCATTAGTCTACTTGTCTATCCTTACACTGCCACACTATTTTGATTATTTGCTACTAACCATTACCAGATTTTAGATATCTGGTAGGGTAATCCTCCTGCTTTATCCTTCATAGATTTTTTTAAAACAGTTCTTGGCCACTTATTTTCCTATTTTAATTGTAAGTTCAGTTTATTAAGTTATTTGAAAAATGATTTTGAAGGTTTTGAAGATGCAATAAATGTATAGGTTTATTTTGAGATGATTGACCTGTTTGTGATACTGACTTTTTCATTTCAGGCATATTATAAACCTTTCTATTATTTAAGCTATCTTTCATCTCCTTCAACAATAATTAATATTTTTCTTCATAAAAATCTCATACAGGTTTTATTTCTTTTCTTGCTTTATTACACTAGCTACAATAATTAATACAAGGTTAAATAGATGGGGCGCCTGGGTGGCTCAGTTGGTGGAGTTTCTGACTCTTGATTTCAGTTCAGGTCATGATCTCATGGTTCGTGGGTTCAAGCCCCATGTGGGCTCTGTGCTGAGTGCTGAGGGTGGATTCTGCTTTGGATTCTTGCTCTTCTCTCTCTGCCCCTCCCTTGCACTCTGTCTCTGAAAACAAATAAATACAAATATTTTAAAAAAGAAGTAAATGGGGGCACCTGGGTGGCTCAGTCGGTTAAACGTCCGACTTCGGCTCAGGTCATGATCTCGCGGTCCGTGAGTTCGAGCCCTGCGTCAGGCTCTGTGCTGACCGCTCAGATTCTGTGTCTCCCTCTCTCTCTGACCCTCCCCCATTCATGCTCTGTCTCTGTCTCAAAAATAAGCGTTAAAAAAAAAATAAAAAAAAAGAAGTAAATGTAATGGGTTTATTTCCTTTATTCTAACTTTAAAGGACACATTCTTTACATGTCGCCAGTGAGAGAGATTTGTTGTTATAGGGTTTTCTTAGTTGTCTTTTATCAGGTTTGAGAAGCTCCCTTCAATTTCTTGTGGGTATAAGGTATTTTTACAATTATTAATAGTTGTTGAATTTTATATAATATTTCCCATACTTATTGAGACAATAAATTCACTTTTAAAGAAATAATGTGTTAAATTGCTTAATAGATTCTTTTCTTTCTTTCTCTTTCTTTCTTTCTTTCTTTCTTTCTTTCTTTCTTTCTTTCTTTCAGAAAGAGAGAGAGCAAGTGGGGGAGAAAGGCAGAGGGAGAGAGAGAGAGAATCTTAATCAGGCTCCACTCTCAGCATAGAACCTGTCACAGGGCTTGATCGCATGACCTGGGATCATGAGGAGCAGAAATCCAAGAGTCGGACATTCAACCGACTGAGCCACATAGGCACTGCTCTTGATAGAATTCTTAATGTTAAATCATTCTTTCAGTTCCAATATAAATTTTCTTTAGTCATTGTTAATTAAAAAGTACATTACTGAAATAATTAGTACATTAAAATTTTTGCTTCTATAGTTGAGAATACTTTATAAATTTTTCTTCTTGTACTTTCCTACTCCAGTTTATTTATGACGTACATATTAGCATTTGCAAAATAACTTTCACAAATATTTATTTACAACATTAGGAGACCTTTTCTTCTTTTTGTAGTCCACAAACTAATCTATATAAGTGGGGGGAGGAGGGTTCTCCCTGGAAGTTTGGTAAAACTCACCTATAAATTTGTAAAATTGTATGGGCCCTTTTCTTCTACTTGGGATCAAGTTTGATGAGACTGATTTCTTTAATGGGAATAGGTCTATTCAGTGTTTTAATTGCTTACTGAATAAATATTGTCATTTATGCTTTTTTTCCACAGATTTATCCATATTGCACACATTTTCAAATTTAGTAGCATAAAATTATTCCTAATTACCTTTTATATTATAATTTTTATTTTTACCTGTAAGTATGTCCATTTTTCCATTTCTAATATTGATTCCTTTTCTTGACACTCTGTCCCTTCCAACCACCCTGAGTTCGGTCACATTTGGCAGAGTTTTGCCTTTTGTCTTTCCAAATAACTGGCTTTTGTTTACTTGATTCTACTATATTAATTTCTGCTTTTATCTTAACCAGTTCCTCCTACATACATTCTTTAGGTTTTAGTTTGCTAAACTATGTTTTACAGTTTTACTGTATTGTACTAAAAGTATTTTGTTCAGAATTATATTAATTATTTGGTATTTTTTGAGACTTCCTTAGTGACTTAGAAAGATTTTTTTAGGTCAATTTCACATATGTAGGTTTATGTATGCTTTAAGATATAATCCTTCTAGAGAAATTAGAGTAACTTCTTCCCTTGCATGTTACTTGAATCTTCTATATTTTTCCTACTTCTTGGCTGCTTTATTTCTAATTTTTGAGACAGATACGTTCAAATCTCTTAATATCATTATGTATTTGTTTCTATTTGTGATCATAGTAATTTTTTGCTTCATACAGTTCAAGATTATAGTGTTGGGTGCATACAGGCTCAGGAGTTTTAAATCTCCCTGGTAACTTTCTGTTTTATCATGAAATTCAGACTCTTTACATTTATCATAATTTGTAATAACCTTTATAATTTTCTAGTGTTAATATGGCTACATCATTTTTCTTTTAAATTTTTTCCGATAATTTTATTTATATAACTATTATGTATATAACTATTTTCAAACTTTAAGTGTCCACATAATATAAACATCATATATGTAGATTTCTTTTTGAAACCCAGTGTCACTTATACATAGCACATTACAGGATTTTAAAAATCCAGTCTGAGTGTCTTTCCTTAATATTGAGCTTAACTTGTTACATATATTGTGATTGTTGATTTATCATGTCTTATTGGTATTATTTTATTTTGTGTTTCCTAGATATCATGCTTTATATTTTAAATTCCATTGTTCATTAGATTGATTAATTGATTGATTGAAGTATACAGTCAGTGTTATACACTGATACACAGACATACAGTGTTATAACAGTTTCATGTGTACAACATACTGATTTGACAATTCTATACATTACTCAAAGTTTACCAAGATAAGTATAGTCACCATCTATACTTATCTGTAATAAGTGTTATTACAATATTATTGACTATATTCCCCATGGTATACTTTTCATCTCTGTGACTTATGTGTTTTGTTTTGTTTTGTTTTGTTTTGTTTTATTTGTTTTGTTTTTCTTAATTACATGTTTCCACTGTATTTATTTTTATTTTTTTCTCCTTTTTAAAAAATTTAAAACCAAGTTAACATACAGTGCAATAATGGTTTCAGGAGTAGAATTTAGTGATTCATCACTTACATAGAATACCCAGTCCTCATCCCAACAAGTGTCTTTCTTAATGCCCATCACTCATTTAGCCTGTCCCCACACCCAATACCCCTCCAGCAACCCTCAGTTTGTTCTCTGTATTTAAGAGTCTCTTATGGTTTGCCTCCCTCTCTGTTTTTATCTTATTTTTCCTCACTTCCCCTATGTTCATTTGTTTTGTTTCTTAAATTCTACATGAGTGGAATCACATGATGTTTGTCTTTCTCTGACTGACTTACTCTGCTTAGTATATGATAGATACATTGCAGTTCTATCCACATTGTTGCAAATGGCAAGATTTCATTCTTTTCTATCACCAACTAATATTCCATTGTACATCTTCTTTATCCATTCATCTGTCTATGGACATTTGAGTTCTTTCCATAATTTGGCTATTGTTGATAGTGTGGTGAACATTGGGGTGCATGTGCCCTTCAAATCAGTATTTTTGTATCTTTTGGGTAAATACCTAGTAGTGCAGTTGCTGGGTCATAGGATAGTTCTATTTTTAATTTTTTGAAGAAACTCCATACTGTTTTCCAGCGTGGCTGCACCAGTTTGCACTCTCACCAGCAGTGCAAAAGTCTTCCCCTTTCTCTGCATCTTCACCAACATCTGTTGTTTCCTCATTTGTTAATTTTAGCCATTCTGATGTGTGTGAGGTGGTATCTCATTGTGGTTTCGATTTGTATTTCCCTGATGATGAGTGTTGTTGAGCATCTTTTCATGTGTCTGTAAGCCATCTGGATGTCTTCTTTGGAAAAGTGTCTGTTCATGTCTTTTGCCCATTTCGTCACTGGATTATTTGGTTTTTTTAGGTGTTGAGTTTGATAAGTTGTTTATAGATTTTGGATACTAACCATTTATCTGATATGTCATTTGCAAATAATTTTCTGCCATTCTGTTGGTTGCGTTTCAGTTTTGTTGACTGTTTTCTTCTCTGTGTAGAAGATTTTTATCTCGATGAGGGCCTAATAGTTTGTTTTTACTTTTGTTTCCCTTGCTCCCAGAGACGTGTCTAGTAAGAAGTTGTTTTATCCGAGGTCAAAGAGGTTGCTACCTGTTTTCTCCTCTAGGATTTTGATGGTTTCTTGTCTTATATTTAGGTATTTCATCCACTTTTAGTTTATTTTTGTGTATGGTGTAAGAAAGTGATCCAGCTTCATTCTTCTGCATGTTACTGTCTAGTTTTCCCAACACCATTTGCTAAAGAGACTTTTTTCCATTTGATATTCTTTCACGCCTTGTCAAAGATTAGTTGGCCAAACATTTGTGGGTTAATTTTTGGGTTCTCCATTCTGTTCCACTGATCTATGTATCTGTTTTTGTGCCAATACCATATTGTATAAATGATTACAGCTTTGTCATACAACTTAAAGTCCAGAATTGTGATGCCTCCAGCTTATGTGTTTTGTGACTGGAAGTTAGTACCTCTCAATGCCCTTTATCTATTTTGCCCATCCTCCCCCGCCCACCTTCCCTCAGGCAACCACCCATTTATTCTCTGTATTTAAGAGTCATCTTGGTTTTTGTTTGTTCCTTTATTTTGTAATTTAGATTCACATATTAGTGAAATCACACAGTATCTCTCTTTCTCTGTCTGACTTATTTCACTTAACATACCCTCTAAGTCCATCCATGTTGTCAAGATTCATTTATTTTTTAAATCTCTTTTTCCCATCCTCTACTGATTTGGAAGTTATATCTTATCATTCTCATTTTCATGGCTTCCTTCAAAATTTGAGCATACATATTTGTGCTAATAAAGTCTAATATCTCTATACTCCTTTCAAACAATAGAAGACTCTTAAATTCCTTTAAATCTGATAACCAACTCCCATTTCCATGTGTTCTAGAATTTTTATCTTTTCTTGTTTTAAACACCATCCAATTTGTCTTTATTTTTTTAGTGCTTGTTTTGAATATTTTTAATTATATTTACCAATTTGTGTATATTGCTTCACACAAACCACTCTTTTCCTCTTAGATTTAATTATTCTTATTAAAGTATATCCTTTAGTAGTACTTACAGTGGATGTTTGTGTGGTCAGTTCTCTCAGTGTGTTTTAAATATCATTATTTTCCCCTCCCTCCTACTTAATAGTTTAACACTTATGAGATAGTATTCCATTGTCCTTTGGTCTCTGATGTTGCTGATGAGTAGTTTATTGTTTCTTGAAGGAATCTGTCTTTTCTCTCTGAGTTATGTTTTTTTTTTCTGTCTGACTTTAATGTTTTACAGTTTCTCTGCTCTTTGGATTTATTTTTATTTTTCTCTGAGCTCACTCTGCTTCTACAATCTAGGAGTTCATGTCTTTCATTAATTATTGAACATTCTCAGTTATTATCTCTTTTTGAATGTGGAAAAACATGGTAGGAGCCAAATTATGACTACAGAATGGAGCATATTTCCATTTAGCCTTCAAAAATATGATTCACTAACATTTAACAGAATACAGGCTCTAACAATTTGGAGATAAAGGGCAAGGGAAAACACGGGTTTTCTATTGCAATTCTATTTTCAGTATTATGTTGTAGAAAATCAAGGCATAAAGATTGTATCACGTGGCATCAAAGATTCTAGTTGGAATCTTCTTCCAGTAAGGAAGAAGGTTAGAGGGCAAATAATGTATTCCAGTAAGGAAGAAGGTTAGAGGGCAAATAATGTATTCATTGATTGATTCATTTATTCTTCAAATAGTGATTAAATATGTTCTGAGTGCCAGGTAATGAGTTAGGCTTTGAATTCGGAGATGAATAATATTTATATCTTAGATTTGACCAAAACCTGAATAAAGTTACCCAGTATTTATTGTTCAAAAAAGACAAATCTATTTCAAACAAATTTTTTGCTTAAGCATTCTTGGGTTTATTAAGGTGCTATTGAAAAGTCTCTTTCAGTAGATTTCTTTCATTCAAAATATGGGCTGTATCATACATATATCTTCTTATGCTATTTAGCACAGCCTGTAGTGTTGGGAGATTAGCTTCAAATGGCCTAACTTACTCAAGTTAGGCTGTTTTATTTATGGAAGTAGAACTCCATGTGGGGTAGTGAAAATATCATCTTTGGAAGAATGCCTCTTCACACCTTCCCAAGGGTCAGACTCTTTAATGAGGGCCTCAATGACCTTGTGCTGTTTCTCTGAGGAGTGGTCTTGAAAATTTCCCAGTTAAAGGAAGGTCTGAAATTTTAGATGTTATCATTAATGAATATGAAAACTAATGGGAGTTTTATTGTTTTAATTCTGTGTCAAGGGAATAAGTTGGATGGTCATAAAGAGAAAGTAGGATCAAATTTGAATAAAGTTATGTGTTCTTTTGTAGAGTAATGCAAAAATTTCAACTTTGAACATGTTTGTGAGGATGAGGGGAGAAGTCTTAGAGAAAGAACTTCTGAAAGCAAATATGCATTAGTCCTGAACATGCTATGTTTTTTTAATCTAATAAAAATACATGGTAAAAGACTGTTTTAGCAGAAAGTCAACATAAATGCAAACCTCAATTGAAGTGGAGAAAGTAAGCATATCAGAGTTTTGTTTTAATATCCTAATTGTTATTAGTTAAATATGTCATTATATTCTTTGATGTGCTACTCTCCCTCAAAAAACAAAACAAAACAAAGGCATGACTTCCTTAAGATTTTGATATGACTAGGTGATCATACAGCTAAATTGAGAATTGTGGGTTATGATTTGTGTCTTTCCACCAGACAGCAAAGTTTAGTCTGACTTTATTTTGTTTGTTTTTTATAGAGGTAAATGTTTTACTCTTTTCCCATATATTTTATTATAGTAGTTAAAATTCTTTTAATCAAGTAACACATACACTTCCCCAGGGATTCTGATAAAGCTCTTGTGGCAGTTAATCCCCAGACAGTCTCCAATGAGCCATGCTTCCTGGTATTCACAGCCTTGTAGAGTCTCCTTCCACATTATACATAGGCAGCCAGGTAATTAATGACCATTTGTTTTTGGAA
The DNA here is from genome assembly GCF_018350175.1 of Felis catus. Lineage (NCBI taxonomy): Eukaryota > Metazoa > Chordata > Mammalia > Carnivora > Felidae > Felis > Felis catus. The sequence goes on from NC_058371.1 coordinate 136,212,149, forward strand.
GGCCCAGAATGGCCATATAAGGAGTCCAGCTACCTTGCTAGTGAAGTCACATGAAGAGGAGAGACACGGAGGGGCAACTTGGATTAGGAAGAAAGGGCAACTGCCTCCATATCCTCACTGATTCTGGATAGAGGAACATCAGCCTCTGTTACAATCTATTTGCAACCTTGTCACAATCTATCTGGGTGGACCTGAGTGAAACCAGAGACACAGATCAACTGAGCCCAGTCACTGCACAAAACCATGAAAGATTATATAATTGTTGCTGTTTTAAGCTACTAGATTTGGACTGACCTGGTATGCAGCAATAGTTAACCAAAATTAGCCCCAGTGGGCACTGGATTTCCTCCCTCCCCATCTCACCACCTCACTTCTATTGAAAATGGCTTATACAATGAGATCTGGGGCAGGAAGGTGGATGAATGACATACCAACAGAAAAGTCACTGTAGAAAGATATTTCTTTAAAATACCATACTTAAAGCAATTTGTGTTAAAGAGCCAACATCATAATTCTGATTTCAACTTCATATTTCTGTAAACATGTATATACATACCTATAACTTTATATCTCAAGCTGAGTAGAGGATTCAGTGGGACTAACTACCCAGAACTATACTGTAGTACAATCTTCCCAAACTTATCTATAGATCCATTTTAATCTCAATTGAAATTTCAGAACTGTATGTGCGAGATGGTAGATTAGCAAGATTATTTTAAAGTCTGTATGGAAATGTAAAGCCCATGAAAAGCCAAGACAATATTAAGGAAGATTCCAATTTGGAGGGTTTACCCTACAAGTTATCAAGAATTCTTTTAAGGTAGTAATTGAGACAGTGTACTCTTGGTGCAGAGATAGACAAATAAATCAATGAAACAGATAACAGAGTTTAGAAATAGACCTACACATATATGAAAGCTTGATTTATGATAAAGTCAAACTATGCAGCAGTGGATAAAGATGGTCTTTTCAATAAGTTGTGCTGGATCAATTGGATATCTACAAATAAATCTTAACTCATACCATACACCATTCCAAAATTGAATGAAGACCCAAGTTTGAAATATAAAACAATAAAATTTCTAGAAGTTAGCAAAGGAAAATGAATATCTTCATGAACTGTGGGTGGGGAATGATTTCTTAAACAGAACCAAATAAAAACTAATCATATAAACAAAATACTGATATGTTGAACTTTATAAGGAATGCAGAGTGAAAAGACAAACCACAGAATGAGAGAAGACATTTGCAACATACATTTCTGTCAAATGATTCATGTACAAAATATATTAAGAATTCCTGAAGATTAATAAGAACTGATGGACAAACTGATTTTAAAATGGGCAAGTCTTGTTACATTGAGATATAATAAGAAAAATATATTTGGTCTTTGTCCCTGGTTCCTGGCCCAGAGCTAGTAAAATCTTTGGAATTTCCTGAGTGATAGGGGTGAAAGGAGCATCTTTTGTTATTTCTTTTTTTTTTTTTTAATTTTTTTTTTTTCAACGTTTATTTTATTTTTGGGACAGAGAGAGACAGAGCATGAACGGGGGAGGGGCAGAGAGAGAGGGAGACACAGAATCGGAAACAGGCTCCAGGCCCTGAGCCATCAGCCCAGAGCCCGACGCGGGGCTCGAACCCACGGACCGCGAGATCGTGACCTGGCTGAAGTCGGACGCTTAACCGACTGCGCCACCCAGGCGCCCCTCTTTTGTTATTTCTAATAAGCCCCTTCCAACCATAGCTTGAGTATATGCTAATGAGGTGACTGTTAGAGGACAGGGTGCTGGTTATCAGAGAAACCAACCAGGTGATTCGAAGGTTGAAACTTTGAACCCTCAATCTCCAGGGAGGACCTAGAGATTGAGTTCAGTCATCAATGGCCGGTGATTTAATCAATCATGCCTAGGTAATGGAACCTACATAAAAATCCTTAATGACAGGGTTCAGAGAGCCTCAGCGTTCGTGAACACATACTTTCCCCATTCAGCTATTTCTCAGTTGTATCCTTTATAATAAACCAGTTATAGTGAGTGAAGTGTTTCCCTTTTTCTGTGAGCTGTTATAGTAAATCACTGGACTTGAGGTGGGGTTTATGTACAGTCAGGAGTACAGGCAGTAACCTGGGAACTGCAACTGGCATCTGAAGTGGGGCAGTCTTACGGGACTGAGCCCTTTCGTTTGTGGAATCTGGCACTAACTCCAAGAAGATAGTGCCTGAATTGAATTAAATTGTAGGACAGTCAGTTGGTGTCTACAGAGAATTGGAGGATTGCAATGTGTGGAAAACCCATACATTTGGTGTCAAAAGTGTTGTGGGTATATAGTTTTCTTTTTATGTTTTTTCTTTAGTATTGAATAAGTACTTCACAAAAAAAGATATTCATATAGCCCATAAACAAATGAACAGGGTCTCATCCTTATTATCAGAGAAGTGCAAATGAAACTACCCTGAGATATCACTGTACATCTATCACTAGTGCTAAAACAAAATAAAATACAATCTGACAGTATAAAACAAATGTGATCTGGCTAAGTGTTGGCAAAGTTGTAGAGTAACTGGAATTCTTAGTATAACCACTTTGTACAACTCTGGAAATGTCTACAAAATCTTAACATATTCATATTCTATGTCCCAGCAATTTTACTCCTAGGTATATATGTAACAGAAATAAAAAACACATATAAGAGTGTTCTTAGCAGCATTAAAAAAAAAAAAACAAAACAAAACCCAACAACCCCAAACTGGAATGCCTATAAACAATTGAATGGATAAATAAAGTGTGGTATGTTCTTGGGGCACCTGGGTGGCTCAGTTGGCTGGGCGTCCGACTTCAGTTCAGGTCATGATCTCACAGTCTGTGAGTTTGAGCCCCACGTTGGGCTCTGTGCTGACAGCTCAGAGCCTGGAGCCTGCTTCAGATTCTGTGTCTCCCTCTCTCTGCCCCTCGCCTGCTCATGCTCTGTCTCTCTCTGTCTCAAAAATAAATAAAAACATTAAAGAAAAATTTAAAGTGTGGTATGTTCTTATTTACAGATCCTGCTAAAAACCAAATTGCATGAAGAAATTTTTTCCTAAATCTGTTCTTTTTTTCCTAATCACACATCAGTGAAAATGAATAAATTACTGCTATAAGCAAAAACATGGATAAATTACACATAATGTTGCGTAAAATAAGCAAGTCACAATGAGTACATACTGTATAAAGGGTATAAAGGATATAAAGTTTAGAAACAAAAGCTAATCAATGTGTTATGGATCAAAATAGTGATGAGGTTTTGGAGGGGAGGTGAGGAGACTGCTTAAAAACCTGGAGGAGCCGGAAGATTTCTGGGATATTAATAGAGTTTTATTCTTGAACTGGATCCCTGGTTACACAAGACTGTTCACTTTGTGAGAATTTGCCAAGTTAGAATTTGCCACACTTGCAATTTGTATAATTCTCTGCATTATGTTTTACTTCAATAAAAAAAAATTAAAGTAGTATTAAAGACAGACAGAAGAAGGAGGAGGAAGAGGAGAGAAGGGAGATAGAAAAGAAAAAGAAAGGGGTAAAGAGGGGGTAAAGAAAGAAAAAAGGAAAGAAAAGAAAAGAAGGAAGGGGAAAGAAGGAAGCAGAGAAGGAAGGAAAAAAGGAAGGAAAGCAATTGTATAGCTTTTATATAAAATTATCATAGCTTTGGGGCAGTGTGAATTATCTGTCTTCCAAAATATTGATACTTTAGAATTATGAATGCCTGCAAAGACATCTCTTGCTTAGAATACATATTATTAGAATCATGGAAATTTGGAACTCGTGGATGATCTGGATTATCCCCTTACCTCTAAAATGCATGATTGTGGTCATCTCATTATGAATAAATAAAAATATAATCCAATTAATAATGGAAAAGAAATAGAGACTTTTTGGTCAAGTGTCAAGGCCATAATTCTATGGAATAAATTTTATCTGTATCAAACAACTCATATCAAGTGATAGCATATTTAGCATCAGGTCTCAGAAAAAATGTGTTTACTTAATGACTTTTTCTCCTTTTTTTTCTGAAACCTTCGACTTTATGAAAGTTTTTTAAATGGCTTCATTTCATAGAAAATGTGCTGTGAATCTCCATCATTAACAGATGTTAAAGGGTGGGAGAGTGGGCAAAATACAGAGCTGTGGGCTTCAGCTCTAAAAGACCAGCTACCTCAGCAATAAAGACACATAAACCTCAGTTGCCCTTGGCTGTGGTTAGTGTAGAAAGCCGAAGCCAGCAGTGCCCTAGTAACAGAAGGATCTCATACTGTTTCTCCAAATACATGTCACCTCCCTACATTTTGTGAAAAGCCTTTGATGTTGATTTGCAGATGGATGCCCTGGACTTTTCCTTTTTCTTATGCAAACAAAGCAAGGCAATTTAAGTTTTCTCGGCAAATACTGTCAGATGTTTTACATTCAGGAACAAAAATTAAGTGAAGTTTTTCTTGCTTGAAATTCTGCTACTGACCATAAATTAAAACACATATAGACTCATACAAAATTATTGTAAGGAAATAAAACTACAGAGCCAGTATCTGTACAAAATACTCTTTAGAAAATCAAAACCTGTGAAAGAATGTTATCCTGAATCTGTGCTGTCATTAAAAAAATTTTTTAATAAGATTTTTGTTTTGGAATAATTTCAAATTTACAGAACAGTCGTAAAGATAGTACAAAAGATTTTTATATACCCTTCACCCAGTTTCCCCTAATTTTTAAATTGAGGTATAATTGACCTCCAATATTAATTTATTAGTTTCAGGTTTACATCATAATAATCCAACATTTGTATACTGAAAAATGACCACCACAATAAGTCTAGTTACCATCTGTAACCATATAAAATTACAATTTTTTTCTATGATGAGAACTAGTCTCTTAGCAACTTTTCAGTGTGCAGTACAATATTATTGACTATAAAGCCACCATGCTCTACATTACATTCTTATAACTTAATTATTTTATAACTGAAAGTTTGTACCTTTAGACCACCTCTATCTACCTCAAGTCCCCTTCCCTCTGGCAACCACTAATCTGTTCTCTATATCTTTTAGTTTAGTTTTGGTTTGGTTTTTTGTTTGTTTGTTCTATTTTTTAGATCGTACTTAGGAATTATGTGGTATTTTTCTTTCTCTGTCTTATTTCACTTAACCCAATACCATAAAAGTTTATTCATGTTGTCACAAATGGCAAGATTTCATTTTTTTTAATAGCTGAGTTTATGTGTGTGTGTGTGCGGGGGGTATCTTTATTCATTCATCTGTGAATGGACACTTAGGTTGTTTTTACATCTTGTTTACTGTAAATAATGCTGCACTGAACATAGTGGTGGATATATCTTTTTGAGTGAGTGTTTTTGTTTCCTTCAGATGAATTCCCAAAAGTGGAATAGTAGCTCTATTTTTAATTTCTTGAGGAGTCTCCATACTGTTCTCCATAGTGGCTGCACCAATTTACATTCCCTCCAACAGTGCATGAGGGTTCCCTTTTCTCCACATCCTTACCAACATTTGTTATTTCTTGTCTTTTGGATACTAGCTATTCTGACTGGTGTGAGGAGGTATCTCATGGTGGTTTTGATTTATATTTTTCAGGTGATTAGTGATGTTGAGCATTTTTTCATGTGTCTTGGCCATCTATATGTCTTCTTTGGAAAAATGTCCATGTCAGATTGTATTTTTTTCTGTTATTGAGTTGTATGAGTTCTTTATATGTTTTTTATGTTAACCCCTTATTAGATATATGATTTGCAAATATCTTCTTCCATTTAGTAGGTTGTCTTTCATTTTGTTGATGATTTCCTTTGTTGTGCAGAAGATTTCCAGCTTGATGAAGTCCCATTTGTTTACTTTTTGCTTTAGTTGTCCTTGCCTTTAGAGTCAGATGCAAAAAATCATCAACAAAAGAGCTGTTGAGGAGCTTACTGTCTGTTTTCTTCTAGGAGTTTTATGGTTTCAGATCTTGCATTCAAGCCTTTAATCCATTTTGAATTTATTTTTGTGTGTGGTGTAAGATAGTTTCATTCCTTACATGTAGCTCTCCAGTTTTCCTGCCACCATTTATTGAAGAGATTATCCTTTCTCCATTGTATATTCTTGACTCTTTTGTCATAAATTAATTGTCCATATATATGTGGGTTTATTTCTGAGCTATCTATTTTATTCTACCAATCTACATGTCTGTTTTTATGCCAGTACCATACAGTTGTGATTGCTTTAGCTTTGAAATCAGGAAGCATAATACCTCTAGCTTTGTTTTTCTTTCTCAGGATTGCTTTGGTTATTTGGGGTCTTTTGTGGTTTCATATAGATATTAGATTTTTTTTCCTTTTTTTCTGTGAAAAAATGGCATTGGAATTTCACTATGGATTGCACTGAATCTACAGATTGCTCTGGGTAATATGGACATTATAGCAATATTTATTCTTCTAATCCATGAACATAGAATATCTTTCCATTTATTTGTGTCTTCTTTAATTTCTTTCATTAATGTATTATAGTTTTCAGTGTATAGGTCTTTCATCTCTTTGGTTGAATTTATTCATAGGTATTTTAATCTTTTTGATGCAATTGTAAATAGGATTTTTTTTAAGTTCTCTTTCTGATAGTTTGTTGTTAGTATATGAAAACACAGTAGATATTTTGAATATTCATTTTGTACTCTGAAACTTTACTGAATTCATTTATTAATTCTGATAGCTTTTTTGGTGGAGTTTTTAGTGTCTTGTATAAAATTATGTCCTCTGCAAATAGTGAATTTTACTTTATCGTTTCCAATTTGGAAAGCTTTTATTTCTTTTTCCTACCTAATTGCTCTGGCTAGAACTTCCAATACTATGTTGAATAAAAATGGTGAGAGTGGGCATCCTTGTCTTGTTCTTGATCGTAGAGGAGAAGCTTTCAGTTTTTTACCATTGAATATGTTAGCTGTGGGTTGTTCTATATGGCTTTTATTTTGTTGAGGAATGTTCCCTCTATATGCACTTTGTTGAAAGCTTTTATCATAAATGGATATTGAATCTTGTCAAATGATTTTTTTGCATCTATTGAGATATCATATAATTTTTACCCTTCATTTTGTTAATGTTGTATATCACATTGATGTTAAGCCCATTCTTGTATCTTTGGAATAAATCCCAGTTAATCGTGGTATATGGTTCTTTAAATGTATTGTTGAATTCTGTTTGCTAATATTTTGTTGAGGGTGTTTGCATCTATGTTCATCAGGGATATTGACCTGTAATTTTCTTTTTTTGTGGTGACCTTGTCTGATTTTGGTATCAAGGTAATGCTGGTCTTATGAAATGAATTTAGAAACATTCATTCCTCTTTAAGTTTTTTTTTTTAAATTTTTTTTTCAACGTTTTTATTTATTTTTGGGACAGAGAGAGACAGAGCATGAACGGGGGAGGGGCAGAGAGAGAGGGAGACACAGAATCGGAAACAGACTCCAGGCTCCGAGCCATCAGCCCAGAGTCTGACGCGGGGCTCGAACTCACAGAGCGCGAGATCGTGACCTGGCTGAAGTTGGACGCTTAACCGACTGTGCCACCCAGGCGCCCCCCTCTTTAAGTTTTTGGAAGAGTTTGAGAAGGATGGGTATTAAATCTTCTTTAAATGTTTGGTAAAATTCACCAGTGAAGCTGTTTGGTCCCTGGATTTTTGTTTGTTGGGAGGTTTTTCATTACTTATTCAATCTCTTTACTAGTAATCAGTCTATTCAGATTTTTTATTTCTTCATAAGTGAGTCTTGGAAAATTGTATGTTTCTAGGAATTTATCCATTTCTTCTAGATTGTACACCTTGTTGGCATATAATTATTCATAACAGTCTCATGAACACTTGTATTTCTTTGATATCAATTATAACTTCTCTTTCATTTCTGATTTTATTTTAGCCATCTCTTTTTTTCTTAGTGAGTCTGGCTAAAGGTTTGTCAATTTTTTTTCATCTTTTCAAAGAACCAGCTCTTAGTTTCATTGACCTTTTTATTCTTTTTAGTCTCTATTTCTCCTCTGATCTTTATTATTTCCTTCTGTCTACTAACTTTGGGCTTCATTTGTTCTTCTGTTTCTAGTTTCTTTAGATGTAAAATGATATTATTTATTTGAGATTTTTCTTATTTTTTGAGGGAGGCCTGTATTGTCATAAACTTCCCTCTTAGAGCCACTTTTGCTGCATCCCATAGATTTTGCTATGTTGTAATTCCATTTTCATTTGTCTGAAGATATTTTTTGATTTCTCCTTTCATTTCTTCATTGACCCATTGGTTATTCAGTAAACATGTTGTTTAATTTCTACATATTTGTGATTGTTCCAGTTTTCTTCTTGTAACTGATTTCTAGTTTCATACTATAGTTGTTGGAAAAGATGTTTGATATGATTTTAATCTTTTTTAAAAATTTTTTTTTCAACGTTTATTTATTTTTGGGACAGAGAGAGACAGAGCATGAACGGGGGAGGGGCAGAGAGAGAGGGAGACACAGAATCGGAAACAGGCTCCAGGCTCTGAGCCATCAGCCCAGAGCCCGACGTGGGGCTTGAACTCACGGACCGCGAGATCGTGACCTGGCTGAAGTCGGACGCTTAACCGACTGGGCCACCCAGGAGCCCCTGATTTTAATCTTCTTAAATTTACTGAAACTTGTTTTGTGGTCTAACATGTGATCTATCCTGAAGAATGTTCCACAAGCACTTGAGAAGAATGCATATTCTGTTGCTTTTAGATAGAATGTTCTGTATATATCTATTAAGTCCATGTGGTCTAATTTATCACTTAAGGCCAATATTCCTTATTTGATTTTCTATCTGAATTATCTATCCATTGATGTAAGTTGGATATTAAAGTCTCCTACTATTATTGTAATTTTGGCAATTTCTCCCTTTAAGTTTGTTAATATTTACTTTTTATATTTAGGTTCGTCTATGTTGGGTGCATAAATATTTACAAATGTTAGATCTTCTTTTTGGATTGACCCTTTATCATTATGTAATGCCCTTCTTTGTCTTTTATTACAGTGTTTGTTTTAAAGTCTATTTTGGCTGCTAGAAATATAGCTACTTAAGCTTTTTTCTTAAGTTTCTATTTGCATGAAAGACCCTTTTCCATCCTTTCATTTTCAGTCTGTGTGTGTCCTTCCATATAAGGTGAGCTTTATAGGCTGCATAAGGATGATTCTCATTTTTTATTCCATTTAGCAACTCTGTGTCTTTTAATTGGAGTATTTAGTCCAATTAGTATTTAGATGTGTCCTTATATTGGCATTTTTAATGCCTAGACATATTCTAGGTGTTTGGTGATTCCTCTCTGTTCCTTTCTTCTTCTTTTGCTCTCTTCCCTTGTGGTTTTATGACTTTCTTTAGTGTGATGCTTAGATTCCTTTCTCATTATCTTTTGTGTATCTTTCTTTAACGTACTCTTCATAGATTTTTACCTTGTGGTCACCACGAGGCATATATAGATATATATCAATGAGTCTTTTTTACATTTGTAATAAGTTAAGTTTAATGCATTCTAAAACTCTGTATTTTTAACACCCCTCCCAATGTTTTATGTTTTTAATGTCACATTTTACATCTTTTAATTTTGTGTATTACCTAATTATTGTTATAATGATTTTTACTACTGTTTTCTTTCAACCTTCATACTAGCTTCATAAGTGGTTCATTCACTACCTTCACTATATATTTACTTTTACCAGTGAGATTTTTACTTTCTTAGGTTTTGTAGTTACTAATTAGTGCTCTTTCTTTTCAGCTTAAAGAAGCCCCTTTAACATTTCTTATAAGGCCAGTTTAATAGTAATGAACTTTAGCTTTTGCTTATCTAAAGAACTTTACTTATTCCTCAATTCTGAATGATAGCCTTGTCAGGTAGAGTATTCTTGATTGGAAGTTTTTTCCTTTAAGCTCTTTGAACATATTATGCATTTCTCTCTGACCTGCAAAATTTCTAGTGAAAAATCTGCTGGTAGCATTATGGGGGTATGTATGTATGTAACAAGTTGTTTGTCTCTTGCTGCGCTTCAGATTGTCTCTTCCTCTCTAACTTTTGTCATTTTATTTATAATCTGTCTTGGTGTAGATCTCTTTGGGTTCATCTTATTTGGAATTTTCTGGGTTTCTTGGATCTGGATGTCTGTTTTCCCAAGTTAGGGAAACTCTTAGCCATTATTTCTTCAAATAAGTTTTCTGCCCTTTTCTCTCTTTCTTCTTCTGGGGCTTATAATGCAAATCTTATTTTTGCTTGATATGGTCACATAAATCCCTTAAGAATCGTCACATTTGAAAATTATTTTCTTGGATTCCCAGGGCACCGGGGTTGCTCAGTTGGTTGAGCATTCAGCTCTTGATTTCAACTCAGGTCATGATCTCATGGTTCATAGGTTTGAGCCCTGCATTGGACTCTGTGCTGACAGCATGGAGCATGCTTAGGATTCCCTCTCTCTCCCTCACTCTCTGCCCCTCCCCTGCTCATTCTCTCTCTCCTTGTCTTTCTCCCTTAACATACATAAATAAACTCAAAAAAATAAAAATGTAAAAATTGTTCTCTTGGGGTGGCTGGTTGGCTGAATCAGTTAAGTATCTGACTCTTGGTTTTGGCTCAGGTTATGAACTCATAGTTCATGGGTTCAAGCTCCCCATCAGGCTTGTGCTGCCAGTGCAGAGTCTGCTTGAGATTCTCTCTCCCCCTCTCTCTTTCTTCCCCTCCCCTGTTCATGTTCTCTCTCTCTCTCTCTCTCTCTCTCTCTCAAAATAAATACATAAATAAATAAAACTTAATAATCTTTTTTCTTTTTGCTATTCTGTTTAGATGAGTTCCACTGTTCTGTCTCCCAGATCACTGATGCTTTTTTCCACCTTATGTGGTATGCTTATTGAATCCCTTTTGTGTATTTTGCAGTTTGATTATTGTATTCTTCAGCTCCATGACTTCTCTTTTGTACTTTTGTATATTTCCTATCTCTTTGTTGAAGTTCTCACTGTGTTCATTCATTCTTCTCCTAAGTTTGGTGAACATCTTTATGATCATTACTTTGAAGTCTTTGTCAGGTAAATTACTTATCTCTATTTAATTAAGGTTTCTTTTCTCTGGGGTTTTACCTTGTTCATTTGGAACATATTCTTCTGGTTGCTCATTTTGCTTGACTTTCTGCATTTTTTCTATGTATTAGGTGGGAAACAGCTATCTCTCTCATCTTGAAGGAGTGGCCTTATGTAGGAGATGAGTCTTATTATATAACCTTGCCCAGTTCTTGGTTGTCTCTTGAAACTTCATGATTGGCTAATCAGCCTGATTGATTCTTGATAAGTCTCAGTTGAAGATGCACCAAGTCCCATCCAGAGGGAAGGATCTGTCAGCACCTAGTTTCAGGCTGATTGGAAGTCATATTCATAGGCAGTGGCTTTTAAAGTATGCAAATATATACTTTACATAACATAAACATAACATAACATAACATAACATAACATAACATAACATAACATAACATAAACACTGCTGGCCTCTAGACCAGGCAACCTAGATGTGTCCCCTTGGTGATAGTTGGTGGAAAATATTAGGGTTCAAAACAAGTGTATAAGCTTTTTTCTGGGAATTACTGGCAAGCTGTGGCCAAGGGAGAGTGCAAATCTGGTGCCTCCCAATCTACATTCCCTAAAATCACTTCTGTAGCCTCTGTAGCCTCTAGATATGTAGTAAACCAGAAACCTGCTTCTCAGGCAGAGGCTCCAAAACAAGTAAATGGGCCTTTTCACAGAAAGGTTGGGGGTGTGTTTCAATCTGTGGTCTGTGCAGTGCCTTGGGGTTGCAGCCTTTGTGTCTCTGAATGTTTCAGACCTGTAGGGCCCAGAAGCACAAGCCTTCCTGGTTACAAGAACTAGGCACTCAAGGGGTGTCCCCTGTGTAGACTGTGTGTGCCTGGTAGCTTTAGGGGGCTGCCAGTGAGCATGGTGGTGGGGCATGCCCACTGGTGGTAGCAAGGTAGATGGAGATTGTGAAAATAACATCCACTAGTGCCTCCTTCCCTGGGGAGAGTCCCAACAGGCTTCTGCCTCTCTGATAGACACTTTAGGATTAGCAAAGGAATCTTCCTTTGTGTATGGTCTAGGCACTTTTCAAACTGCTGTTTTGTGGTAGGTCCTGCGGTATGTCTGGGTGTGAGCTCTTTAAGAGTGAACTCTCCATTTCCTATGGCCCTATGGTTCTCCTAGATGTATGCCTTATTGGTTTCCAAAGCCAGACATTTTAGGGACTTACCTCTTCAATGCATATTCCAAGGGTTGGGATGTCTGATGTAGGGTACAAATCCCTTACTCTTCAGGGAGAAGCTCTGTATTTGTGAGGTCTCTCTTGGTTGTGGATTGCTGTCTGGGGTTAGATTTTTGGTGAGGCTGTTTTTCTGCCTCTCCTACCTGTCTTGATGTGATCCTTTTATCCTTTGTTGTGAAGCAGCTGTTTAGTTTTCAGGTCTTTTTCAGGGGGAATTGTTCCATATGTAGCTATAGATTTGGTGTGTCTATGGGAAGTGGTGAGTTCAGGATCTTCCTATGCCACCTCTTAACCTTCCTCTGTCTTATCATAAAAAAAATCATATATTCACCATATGCATCCCAAACTCTGGCCCAATTTAAAGAGTCAAATTTTAGAAGTGCTTATCATCAAAACAGTATGGTACTGGCACAGAAATAAACACAAGATCAATAGAACAGGATAGAGAGCCCACAAATAAACCTATTTTTATATTGTCAATTAATTTACAACAAAGTGGGCAAGAATATACAATGGGAAAAAGACAGTCTCTTCAATAAATAGTGCTGGGAAAACTAGACAGCTGCATGCAAAAGAATGAAACTGAACCACTTTCTTACACTATACATAAAAATAAACTCAAAATGGATTGAAGACATAAATGTGAGACCTGAAATCATAAAAGTCCTAAAAGAAAACATAGGCAGTAACCTCTTGGAGATCAGCATTAGCAACATATTTATGGATATGTCTCCTCAGGCAAAGGAAGCAAAAGCAAAAATAAACTATTGGGACTACACTAAAATGTGCTTTTGCACAGCAAAGGAAACTATCAAGAAAACAAAAAGGCAACATACTGAATGGGAGAAGATATATGTAAATGATATATCTGATAAGAAGTTAATATCCAAAATATATGAAGAAATTTTACAACTCAACACCAAAAAAATAAGCAATCCGATTTAAAAAAGGAGAACACCTTAACAGACATTTTCCCAAAGACATACACATAGCCCACAGGCACATGAAAAATGCCCAGCATCACTGCTCATCAGATCAAAACCACAAAGAGATATTACTGCATATCAATCAGAATGGCTAGTATCCAAAAGACAATAAGTAACAGATGTTGGTGAGGATGTGCATAAAAGGGAACCTTCATGAACTGTTGGTGGGAATGTAAATTGGTACAACCACTATGAAAAATAGCATGGAGGGTACTCAAAAAATTAAAAATAGAAAAACCACATGACCCAGTAATTCCACTAGTGGGTATTTACTGAAAGAAAATGAAAATACTACTTCAAAAAGATGTATGCATCCCTATGTTTATTGCAGCATTATTTACAATAACCAAGACATTGAAACAACCAAAGTGTCCTTTGGTAGATGCATGAATAAAGAAGATACGGTATATACAATGGAATATTACTCAGCCATAAAAAATGAATGAAATCTTGCCATTTGTGACAACATCGATGGACCTGGAAGTATGCAAAATGAAATGTCAGAGAAAGACAAATGTCTTATGATTTCACTTATATGTAAAATCAAAAAAAAAAACCAGACTAAAATATGGAAAACAAACTAGCAGTTGCCAGAGGGGAGCTAGTTGGGGTAACAGGTGAAATAGGTGAAGGAGATTAAGAAGTACAAACTTCCACTTATAAAATAAATAAGGGATGAAAAGTACAACATAGGTATATTGTCAATAATTTTGTAAAAAATAATAAAAATGAAAGAATAAAAGTGTCTTGTTACTTAAAAAAATTTTCCTAAAATGTTTTAGCCAAAATGTGGTATGTTTGTTACTAGTGTTCAAATGAATTACTCCTCAGATTCAAAATCTTTTAACGATTTGACTCTGAATGTAGTAGAAAGTCCATATTTCTTAGTTTCAAATTTAAATATAATACAAATACCAACAGGGGTCACTTTGTACTATAAGATGTTGATAAGGTTGGCTCAAAGCTTGTTGCACATCTTTTAGAAAGCTTACCACCATCTTCACATTTAGGGTTTGAAGAAAGAAGAAAGAGAGAATGAAAAAACTTCTGTTCATGGTCCATTCTGGCTTTAAGATGCTGCTTCTTTTGAACTAGTTTATGAATTTTCTTGTCATCTCACATATGGACTCTGTTCCACAGATTATCATCCCAATTTTGGAACACAGTATTTTTCTATGGTTTCATAAAATATATCTCTTCTCTCTATAGATAGGTAGGTATGTAGGTTGATAGATAGATAGATAGATAGATAGATAGATAGAGATATGCAGGTACAAATACAAATAAAATGTCTTTTGGCTGTCCTACCTCAACCCAAGTTATCCTGAAAAGCATCATGGCTTCCTAACTCTTGTTTACTCCTCCTTTTTCTACCTCCTCTTTTCTCATAATCTACCTCTTAATTGACTGTAGAATTATACATTCTGGTCCTTCGATTTGAAGGGAATTTCATTTCTTTCCAGAACTTCCACCACATTTCTATATCAGAAATGTGCCAAGGTTCTCAGTTAAACCTGAGATAGGGTTCTCTACTCCTTAGGAACCCCAAATACTGGCAGTTTTCTGTGGATTTTTCTCTAACCAGATTCCTTAATAAGAAATAAGGAGTCATTTTAAAGCATTGCTGCTTCCTTCCTTGTTATATCCTTCTCTGTTACATTCTCCACACTCTGGCTTCTTCATCTAGTTTGCTACTCTCTATCTGATCTAGTGACTCTAAGCCCAAATGGAGGGAAGGCATCTCACATCTTCATACCCCCTACTCCTGGATCAGTGGCATGTTAAAAGTAGTTGCTAAAGATACACATTCTTCAATTACCATGAGCTATTACAGGGTAGGGAACGTGGTGGTGTTTGACTTGTATTCTTGCAGCATCTGGCACAAGGCTTGGCTTGTAGGGAATACTCAAGTGAAATGTTTTGCATATGACTTTGAATGGTGATTTGTTCATGATTAAAATATGTTAACATATACTTAGAACAGTACAACTCACTAAAGAGGCCCAATAAGAATAGCTACAAGCAAGGAATATATTCTCCTGTGCAATCCATTGGAGTTATCCAGTGACCCTACCATGCCCTTTATTTCTAGTTCCTAACACTCTTCAGTTTAACTTTTGACACCTACTTCTTTTAGCTGTGGTATTTAATTGTAGATTTCCTTAACTGGTGGTGGTTAACAATCCCCAATGCTCCTCCTCAGATATCAGACCAAGCTAGCAATTCACTGTGTATACCTGGTTGGTACTAATTTCCCCAGACTCTGGTTTCTAGCCCTGAGCATCCCTTGTGACATTATTCTGCTGGGGACTTTTCACTTTGAGGTAATACAGTGAAGGACCTTACCCTTCAAATGGAAACACCTCCATTTGGAAAGAAGATAGAATCTGTGGGTACATAACACATTCATTTTTTTCCTATTAAAATGTCCCTGGCAATCTTTGGGAATTGTAGATTTTCCATGTGCTGGTCATTGCCTATATGTAGGCTTTAGGGTCCCTGTAGTCTACAAGATAAAAGTGGGTTTATTTCATTATCCCTAAATTGGAGAAAGATGATTGACCAACTTAATGGGTACTAACCAGAGTTCCTTACTCATGAAATGGAAGTTTTCTGTGAGATTATGAGGTCCAAAAGATGTGGGCTTTTCTGGAAGGTGGCAAATATTTTCTTGCAATATAAAGGTTATTATTTCATTCTCAAGCACTTTAATACCTGCTTCCTGGCCCAGAAACTGATGGTCGTTGATCCTGTCTAGTAGGGAAGGATTGACTGGAAGACTTATGGAGAATGGCATCTCACACATACTCACCCAGGGAAGATCCAGCACCTTTGGACATCAAGCCAGGTAACTCTTGGGCTGCAAGATTATCACCTAATAGTAAACTGATACAGCCCTCTTGCACAGACTTAGTGAACTGACTAACAGGAGGTCTAACTATTAAATCAGGGCAGGCAGACGTTTCATAGGAGACTGACCAACATTCAGAGAGACCTTGCTAATGTTGACTTACGAATCCACATTCTTTTCAGCTTTAGCTTTCCTGTGCAAATTTTGGAAGCCGATAGTTGAAATCAGGGTGGGAGACCAGCTCCCTTCCCACAGGTTTCATGAGCTCTAAAACCTTAAAATATATAGAAAAGGGAGT
Source organism: Felis catus (assembly GCF_018350175.1). Lineage (NCBI taxonomy): Eukaryota > Metazoa > Chordata > Mammalia > Carnivora > Felidae > Felis > Felis catus. Next base: position 136,228,574 of record NC_058371.1, read on the forward strand.
TGCAGGAAGAAGAAGAGAAGGAGGAAGAGAAAGGAAAGAGGCAGGGGAGTAGTATTATTTATTGATCAATTTCTATAAAATTCCAGGTGTTTTTCCTATATTATTGATAATATTCATAACAATATTGCAAGACAGGCATTGTGATTCTATTTTTAAAATGAGTAATTTGGGGGGCACCTTTGTGGCTCAGTTAGTTAAGCAGCCAACTCTTGATTTTGGCTTAGGTCATGATCTCATGATTTGTGAGATCAAGCCCCACGTAGGGCTCTTCACTAAAAGTGTGGAGCCTGCTGGGATTCCCTCCCTCTCTGCCTCTCTCTCTCTCTCTTTATCTCTCAAATAAAAAATAAACATTAAAAAATAAAGAATTTTGATGTAGAGAAATGAAGTAAACTAGTCAAGGTCATATAGCTAGGAAGTGATCAAGATGAGACTTAAAGCCAGGTCTAACTATAAAATCCACATTATTTCACTACTTCATGATGTTAATTAAAGAAAAAAGTACAAGAATTACCTCTTATTGAACCTCTGTATACACAGACACCATTCAAGATGCTTTTATATCTATTTTCCTCATTCTTCAGAGCAATTCAGTGTATTGATATTATACCAACTTTACAGATGGGGATACTAAGCCTCAAGGATACCAATTAACTTCACCTAATATACAGAGTTAAAAAATTGCACAACTGCAGTAGCTTCATTAACCAAACTGTAGTCCTTTGGGAATGACATTCCATTGTGGTAGAGAGATCATGGAAGAATCTGAAACCCAGCCCCAGTTCTAAGGGGTCCTTTACTTTCCAGAAATATTCAGATGACACATTTCCTCATGTTGGGCAGTCTTCAGTTTGTCTCCCGTTTCTGGAGGACTCTCCACAATGCTCCAGAAATTAAAGTGGCCATGCCATCCAGGCTTTGACATACGATCTCCAATTCAGTGGGGCAGATAAAATACCAACATGGGAAGCTAGCCTAGAAACTAGGGCTTTTTGCCTTGTCAGCCATTCAACTATCCTGCCTTCTCTCCCACTATTTCTGTTGAAGTTCAACCTTAGCTACAATCTAGAACATCCAGTCCTGTAAAAATTGCCAATTTTCAACCTCAATACCTTCCTCCACTCACATCTACCCCTGGGGTGACTTTAGTCGGTGACTTCCCAGCACAAGTTTTCTTAGTGTTGTTTTAGAGTCCACCTATATTCAAGTCAGTAGGTGTGCTTGTTAAAAATCCAGATTGTGGAACCCCATCTCAGATATACTGAATCATTATCACCAGGAGTGAGGCTCAGAGATAGGCACTTTTAACAAGTCTCTCTCACCCAGTTTATTCTCATGTTTACTAAGTTTGAGAAATACTGACTTAGCTGGACTTGGTGAACCTTTGAATCTGCAGGCCAAATTTACTGGTATGAAAACTTACTACAGACCTTTGTACACCAGGTTCCTCATATAAGATGTTGAGTCTCTCTCTCCTTATATGAGTTCTAATACCAGATATAACTTACTGGAAGTGCATACTGGGATCCTGACCAGCTTTTGCCATATGAACTATATAGCTTTCTTCCTGCAGATGCTTCTGTGTACAATGGACATCCTGAACTCAATTCCATCCAGTATAGAGCTTGGCAAGAACCATGCTTGTTTCTTACACCTACATCCACTGGATTTGATGAGGAGACTGAATATACCATCTGGGCCTGATAATTCCAGTGTACGTGCTAATATTTGGTGTGCTGGAAAAATGGTAGACCCAAATAGGAGCCTGTTGTACATGTACAATCTCAATTTGATGCCCACAGCCCACTGTCACACCCTCTAAAATTATACATTCTTCTTAGCCCAAAGAAGGTAGAAGAACCTAATGATGAAACAATAGTCAAAACTAAGTAATGTCTTCAAAATAATAGTGTGAAACCCAACAGCCCAGAGCAAGAATTTTGGTGACAGAATCAATGAATCACCTTGTAGGAAAGCAAATACCCATTTTCCCTGTTCCCAAGTGCACCCTTTAGTTGGTCATCTGGGGTCTATCTGGGTAATGATTCTTAGGACTCATTATTTATAGAGCAATCTTTTCCTAACACTGCTTCTCAGCTCCATGATGGAACTTGCTCCCTGCTCATGCATGCCTTATTCTGACCCTTTACAATCTCTACCTTCATCTAGATCCCCTGTCACGCTGGATATGTCATTAGTGCTGATTATCTATATTATCTAGAATTTCCTTCTGAGTGGTAGAAAGCACTTTAAGTGGCTCCGTGTTTGAACAGCTGGATTAAATGGCACTCTATGGGTCTGAAAGGAATAATACATCTCCCCAAACTGCCTACCACCCCCAGGGGACTAGCTTAATCACCTTGTAGAATTAACCTATTATCTAATCAATCTTTACCAAAACCCTGCATTAGATTTAAAACTCAGTTAGATAGACACAAGAACTCAAAAGAAAAAAAAAAAAAGGTTAGAGATCTCTGCTACATCAGTCCTTTCTCTAAAACACAATTACTATCTTAGCATCAGTGAGGCACTTTAACACTACGTATTCCTTGACTCTACCTTGCTTTTCAGATAAACTCTTGTATTTTTCTTCTAACTCTCTTGAACAAACTCTCCCCATTCTTCTAGTTTTCTGCCTGTCCTTTACAGTACATGGGCAATACATGTCTACATATGTACTTTGTATCCTATTATATTCTATAACCATATTATTACAAAAGTTGTCTAACATGATATGTAGTGGCATACAGGTATTAAGAATATGGAAAAATAAAAAGTGCAGTAAAATTAAATCAAGACTAAATAAGAAAAAAGGCACTAAATAGAAGTTTAGAGCCTTAGCAAGAAAGTGAATGTACGTTAATTTCTGTATTACTGAAAGCAGCTGATCGATGGCTGTGGTATTTCCTAGGCCCTTCATGTCAAGTGGATATACAAAATGCATAATTTTCATAGTCATGTAATTTCTCATGAATGGGAAGGATGATCTTTAAGTAATCTAGCACTGTTCTGCTCAAATTGCTGTCTTATTATTTAGGGGATATTTACTGTTGCATCCTGTGAAGGCAGTTATGAGATCTGTCATGGCCCTCGCTTTCCTTTCCCTGCATGCTGTTACTATGCATGTTGAAATTTAAGCACCAAGTACACACAATTTATTCTTTTTATTAGCCTTGATTGCTTTTTAAATTTTTAGATTCATTTTATGTTCATATACCACAACCGTTGTTTGGCGAGTTGAAAGAAAGAAATGATTTTTAAAGAATTTATTGGATTGGAGGGAAAAAAATAAAAGCCACATTAATAGTTGATATATGGCTTAAATTTGTTAATAGGCAATAGAGTTAAAATGGCTGTTTAAAACAAGATGCTGTAAAATCATGGAAACAGAGGTATTTCATATGAGATATGTTGTTCATTATCCATGGGAAAATAAGTAAAAGTCACAGACTATTTAGGTTGACAAACCTTTCAGTCAGTATCTTTGTATGTTCATCCAATGAATGACAAAGACTGAATTAACCCACTGTAACACAATATTGCTGAATTTTTCATCAAAATAAATAGATTGACAGCTATATTAACAATCAGAAAGATGAGGGACTAAAAATCTCTCAATAAGGTATGTGTAAAATCCATGAAGAAAAAATTTAAATGATGAAAGAAGACAAAATGGAAAGTTTCTCATGGTTTTCAGGGATTAAATTAAATGTAATTCCAATTAAATTTCCAATGGTATTTATTCAGAAAAGGATAACTTGATTCTACATATCATATGGAAAAATAAAAAACAAGGACATTCAAAATACCTCTGAGAGAGGTGCATAGGTGGCTCAGTCAGTTGAGCATCTGACTTTGGCTCAGGTCATGATCTCGTGGTTCATGAGTTCGAGCCTTGCATCGGGCTCATTGCTGTCAGCGCAGAGCTTCGGATCTTCTGTCCCTTTCTATCTCTACCCCTCCCCCACTTACACACACAGGTGTGTGTGCACATACTATCTCTCTCTCAAAAATAAATAAACATTTAAAAAAATAGAACAACAGACCTCTGAGAAATTACAGCAATGAGAAGAAATTGGCTTTTATAGACATTAAAATATATTCTAAAGCTATTAGCTAAAAAGTGTGGTATTAGTGACATAAGCATGTACAGAAATTTGGTGTATTTTAAGATGTCATGTTAGGTTAGTGGCAAAATAAGTTACAAAGAGATTTCTACCAGGAAAAAAAAAGTTGACTTCTTACCTAACACTTTGCATCAAAATAAAATCAGATAGATAATATATTTAAATAAAGTCCAGAAGAAAATATAGATGTTTGCCTTGTTATTGTCAGAATGAGGAAAACATTTGTGAATGACACAAATCTTCAGTCACACACCACACACAAAAGAGGCAATGAATTCACCCACAGAAAACTCAGAATTTTCTGTTTGACAAATATAGATGATCCCTGACTACTATGGTTTGACTTACAATTTTTTGGCTTTACAATGGTGCAAAAGCACTATGTACATTCAGTGGAAACCATACTTCAAATTTTGAATTTTGATCCTTTCCTGAGGTAGCGGGATGCAGTACAGTGACTCTGATGCTGGGCAATGGCAGTAAGCCTCAGCTCCCAGTCAGCCACATGATCACGACAATGAATGACCCATACAACTGTCTTGCACCCATATGGTCATTCTTATAGTCATGTATTTTACTTTCAGAACAGTATTCAACATACCACATGAAATATTCAACATTTTATTAGAAAATAGATTTGTGTTAGAGGATTTCACCCAACTGTAAGTGTTCTGAGCACATTTAAGGTAGGTTAGGCCAAGCTATACTTGGTAGGTTAAGTGTAGTAAATGAGTTTCCCACTTACAATATTTTCAGATTACAATGGGTTTATCAGGATGTAACCTGATCATAAGTCAAGGAAAAGCTGTACAACCAAAAAGAAAGTTGAAAGACAAATGTTTGCATCAAATATTACAAAGGGCTACTTCTTTGGGGGAAAGAAAAGACTAAGTTCTCAGTAGAAAAATAGGTAAAGAATACATACAGGCTTTTTCCTATTAAAGGATAGAAAATGCATTTTATATAACTACCTTCACTTATAACAAGAGAAATGTCCATTTTGTAATTCCCATCAGGTGGCTACCCACCTGCGTGCCCATCTATCCCATTTTCCACTTCTCCCTCAAAGCATCCACATTTTTGTTGTTGCTCATGTACTTTGCAGTATTTCTTCATCCAAACATAAACATAAATATATATTATTACATCTCTTTTCTTTCACAAATGGTAGAATTCTCAATACATTATTCTATTTCTTGTGATTTTCACTGAACAATTATTTTGGTGATCCTTTTTTATATTTAGAGAGAGCTTCCTTACATTTTCATGTTAATTGAGAGGTTGCACCATAGTTTATTAACCAGCTCCATATAAATGAACACTTCAATTGTTTCAAGTATTTTGCTATTGTAAACAATGCCCCCCAAAATAATCTTTTACACACATCATTTAGCATATGTATATTTGTAGGATAGGTTCACTAAAGTAGGATTGCTGGAATAAATGCAATTATATGCATTTATTACCATTATATGAATGTATGCAAATATACACATAGCATTTAATGCTTGAATGAATGCAAAGAGTAAATGCAACTATAATTTTAGTTGATACTGCTAGATTTCCTTTATGTAAGTTGTGCGAAGTTTTAACCACCACCCCATCCCCATCAATATTTGGGGTGTTATTTTCCCTATAGCCTCACCAACAGTCTGGTGTCAAACTTTCGTATTTTTTCAAATCTTACAGGTGGTAGGTGTTTTATTTCAGTGCATTTTTCTACGAGGAGGCTAAATGTATAAATTTACAAAATAGCAATCAACTTTGATTCCTTTAGCCAGTGGCCATGCTACATGTTTGCACTATGAAACAGCACAGTTTCATAGGTAAGCAGTTTTAATGCTACGACACAGTACTTATTTGGCAAAAAAAAAACTTGCCTAGTGAAAAATAAACTATTCTCTCTCAGCATCGAGATGGGGAAAAAAAAAACCCCAAACAACTGAAGAAGATCAATGATAGATTTGCACCTTAAAGACATTTTTTTTTCTCCTTAACAAATTGTTGGGGTGAATTTTGTTTGGAGATAGAAATTTAACTTGACATAGTTTTTCTTAAAAGATTGTGGGTGGTTATGCAATAGACTTTGAAGCCATTCATTACAAGGTAATAAAGATGGTCAGAAAATAATAGGGAAATATCTAAGAATGGAGCATTTTTTTTCCTTTTATTCTTTTCTATAATTTACATATAATTGACAAAACATTGTGTATAAATTTTAAGCAGTGTGTTGATTTGATACATTTATATATTGCAATATGTTTACTGTAGTAGCATTAGCTAACACCTCTACTAGGTCCTGTAACTATTAATTTTTTTAGTGGTGAGAAAAACTAAGATCTAATCTCTTAGTAACTTTGAAGTTTCTAAAACAGTATTGTTGGCTGTAATTGCTATGTTGATTATTAGATCTCCAGAATTCATTTATCTACTAGTTCCAAGTTGGTACCTTTAAACATCTCCCAAATTCCCCCACCTCCCAGCCCCTGGTAACCACGGTTCTACTCTCTATTTCTGTAAGTTCAGCTTCTTTTAGATTCCACATATAAGTGACATCATACAGTTATTTGTATTTTTCTGTCTGACTTAACTCACTTCTCATAATGTCCTCTAGGCCCATCCATGTTGTCACAAATAGCAGGATCTCCTTCTTTCTCATGGCTGAATAGTGTTTTTAATGAAATAGCAGCTTCTATGTAGCAGTTTCTCATGAACTTAGGAATTTGTGAAATCCACTTTTTACTAAATGTTGAGCATCCTGTCTTGAGGAAAGTGGACATCATATTGAATCAACTGTCAACATTCCTTGGTGCTACACCTACCAAGAGTTTTCACATTATTGGGAAGATTGTAAATAATGAGATTAAAGCTTATAGGCAAATCTGAATTAAAGGAAGAATTACAAAACCTTCTCCTACTCAGTTCATGTCCATCTCAGATGTTAGAATAGGTCCAAACATTGATAGAAATGAAAATCTATGCCCCCCCATTCATGCCCTTTATCTACATGTTAACTACGACCAGTAATAACTTTGAAAATTCCATATTTTCCCATTTTATATTAATCATGCATACTCAAACAACTTTAATGTTATATAAGCTGAGAGATTTTGGAATTCCATGAAGTACTTGGACAATTTCATACAGCCTCTGAAACCACAATCAAATACTTAGTGTTCATATAACGTTGTTCTCAAGTAAATATTCTACTTGAGCAATGCTGCATTCTTCCAAAGAGAATATATTTTTGATGTGATGACTAAAATCAGGAGTGGAATTTATCTTTTGAGCTATTCAGATAGACTTCTGTAATTGAAAAAGAGTAAAACTGAAAGTAATAACAGGTCAGGATTATTTAAGTTTTGTTCTGAATTGTGAAATGTACCTTTTAGAGTTCTATCCATTTTTGTTGTATGCAAATATGATTGTAGAGATGCATGCGTTTGCCTTTTTTTAAAAAAAAGGACTTTGAGGGACATTATAACATGACAAATGTATGATGAAGTTATTAAATTAGAAGTAATTAAAGTAAAATAAGAGGTAAAGAGTATGCTAACATATGGTGCTCTTAGTCATCTGTGACTGACTATTTAAAATTAGCCTTTGGGGCACCTGGGTGGCTCAGTCTGTTAAGCATCCGACTTCAGCTTGTGATGACCTCGTGGTTCATGGGTTCAAGCCCTGTGTCGGACTCTGTGCTGACAACTCAGAGCCTGAAGCCTGCTTCAGATTCTGTGTTTCCCTCTGTCTCTGCCCCTCCCCTGCTCATGCTCTGTTTCTCTCTCTCTCAAAAATAAACATTAAAAATTTTTAAATAAAATAAAACAAAATAAGCCTTTGACCTTGCTGGGAAAAAAGGAAAGTAAAATAACATCACATTTTTTTCTTTTAAATATTTTATATTATGGTAATTTATCTACAATGAGTTGGACCACTCTGAAATGTTATGATTCTGAGGGATTTGACAAATGGATACATCCATGTAATCCAGCATCCCTATCAAGATGTAGAACATAACCTTCAGTTTGAAAATGGTCGTTCTGCCCCTTTTGCTGTTTTTGTTCTGATTTCTTTTGACATGGATTTGCTTGTTCTAGAGCTTCATATACATGGGATCATACAATTTATACTCTTTTATACAGACTTCTCTTGGCTTCTTTCTTTCAGCATAATATTTTGGAAATTAACCCAAAGTGTTGTGTTTATCAATAGCCTGTTCCTTTACATTGTTGAGTAGTATTCCACTATATGAATATATTATATTTTAAAGATCAGTAGTTTCTCTGTATTTGATTAGAAGCTCTCCCATCGTTAAAGAGATTTGCATAGTGATACTAGTACTAACAGGTATTTAGCACCTGGACAACCAAGTAGTATTGTAAGCAGTGTCTTTAGCAATAACAAATGCAGGACCAATCTTCAACTTTTTTATATCAACTTTTAGTAGTTATCCACTCTACAACCCTATATTGACCAGCACACATCCAATTGTGTGGCCCTTCAGTCATATTTTAGAAGAATGTAGAGTTTAGATCAACATAAACCCAAAGGATCTACTAATGGTTACATTTCATCCTTCAGGGTGTATGTGGGTCCAGCAGGCAGAGCTGGAGTTGTAATCTCAGATTACTTGTAGAGATGGAATAGATTTGACTAAATTCAATGTAATAACCTAGTTACATTAGATTGATTAGTTTTATTGATCTATATGCCACTAGCATGCCTGCATTTTCATACAGTCTCAATATGCTTTATTTTTTAGAAAGTTTGCAGCAAGGAATCCAGCAGATCTTTCGTTATGTACATAACTCCACACACCTAATTGCCAACTAAGTTCCAGCTGCATCTGACCACTAATGGTGGACCACAATGCTCTTTAAATGATAATTATTTGCCATTCAAGCTTCTAACACACACACACACACACACACACACACACACACACACACACATCCCTCTAGTTAATATATTGTATACACTGGGGCACCTGGGTGGCTCAGTCAGTTAAGCATCCAACTTTGGCTCAGGTCATGATCTCACAGTTTGTGAGTTTGAGCTCCGTGTTGGGCTCTGTGCTGACAGCTCAGAGCCTGGAGCCTGCTTCAGATTCTCTCTCCCTCTCTCTGCCCCTCCCCTGCTCACACTCTTTCTGTGTCTCTCCCTCAAAAATAAATAAAGATTAAAAAATTTTTAAAAAGTATATTGTATACACTAAATAATAATAATGCACATTTAACCCTTAATAGTAAATGTCTGGTATACCCACCAGTGAGGCTGAGACACTATGTATTATGAAACTTCTTTCTTTTCTACTAGTGGCCAAATAGACTATTAGAAAACCAGGTGGAAAAGCTGACAGAATTATAGACAACAAAGATGTGTCACTCATTTTGTTTTAGGAAGTTAAATTTAAAGTTAATTTGAAGTGTGTTTCTAATGTGACTTTTGGTGTATAGTTTTTCCAGAAAGATGAATGCCTTTTTAAAAATTTTATTATATGAAATTTATTGTCAGATTAGTTTCCATACAACACCCAGTGCTCATCCCAAAAGATGCCCTCTTCAATGCCCATCACCTATCCTCCCCTCCTTCCCAGCCCCCATCAACCCTCAGTTTGTTCTCAGTTTTTAAGAGTCTTTTATGCTTTGGCTCTCTCTCCCACTCTAACCTCTTTTTTTTCTTTTTTTCCTCCCCCATGGGTTTGTGTTAAGTTTCTCAGGATCCACATAAGAGTGAAAACATATGGTACCTGTCCTTCTCTGTATGGCTTATTTCACTTAGCATAACACTCTCCAGTTCCATCCACATTGCTACAAAGGGCCATATTTCATTCTTTCTCATTGCCACGTAGTACTCCATTGTGTATATAAACCACAATTTCTTTATCCATGATGAATTATTTTTTATTTAACATTTATATAACTACTTTTTAAATGATAATTGATATTAATTTATGGTATGAATGTAATTATAGATAATATGTTCTCTGATTTTAATAATATTGACTTGAATTTTCTTTTAATGAATTTTATTTTTTTTTCAACGTTTATTTAATTTTTTTGGGACAGAGAGAGACAGAGCATGAACGGGGGAGGGGCAGAGAGAGAGGGAGACACAGAATCAGAAACAGGCTCCAGGCTCTGAGCCATCAGCCCAGAGCCCGACGCGGGGCTCGAACTCCCGGACCGCGAGATCGTGACCTGGCTGAAGTCAGACGCTTAACCGACTGCGCCACCCAGGCGCCCCTCTTTTAATGAATTTTAATTAGGACTTTACTGCTTATTGCTTCATCAATATATATGCACAAACATGTTTATCTTTAATATATAAAACTGAAAGCCCAGTTTCATATGCATAATTACAATTTCTTCTCACAGGATGCCATTCTTACAGAGAATGCTTAAAGGCATGTAAACAATTTCTCTATGACCTCTGTGGTTGTCAGCTTCATCCACCTCTAGTTCCATATCTTTATGTTGTATCAGGTACCATCTCAGGTTTCTTATAGTAGCCTTCTATCACTCCTCCCATTTTTCTAACCCAATGGTTGAGTCAAGAGTTTTGAAAATCAGTATAATGCTTTTTACCTCTGATAGAATTACAGATTAGATAAAGTCATTAACATCTAATACTGTGATGCTAAATATTTGCTTTGTTAACTGTAAGTAAATTGTACTGAAAGTGTGTCCCACCCAGTTGCAAAAGTGAAAGAATATAGATGTTAATAATCAAATTGTTTTTTAAATCAAATTGTCACCCTTTCATATGACTTGAAAGTTTACAAGAAAATCCCATCCCCCACAAAGACAATTTCAGCCACAAGGTCAAGGGCTTGCCAAGGTTGGATTGCTCAATTCTTCTAGGAGGCCACTTGTCTCAACAGAATTTCACCAATACCAAAGCCTATACTTTTCTTTGTCGAACTTACACAAAAATAGAAGCATGAGACAGAGAAGGAAAAGGAAACGGAAGGGTGAGCACATTATTGTTCTTTTATACGTACTCGGATTTCATATTCATGATCCTCATTTTTAATGCCTGCCTCAGAAAACTGCCAAAATACTGATGCTAATTCTGTAAGGTTATATCAAATATTCTCTCCATCTATCTCATTTAAATTGTATAGTTTCAAAGTCTATCAATATTTATACATGGTTATAACTAATTACAGAATATACAGTGTTCAGAAAAATCTTCATCTGTATATCCCGTATATCTGTGGGGGTAACTATGTTATTAAAGTAGGCTTTACTTAAAAGTAATTCTCAGAGTGGGGTGCCTGGGTGGCTTAGTGAGTTAAGCATCCAACTTCAGCTCAGATATTGATCTCACTGTTTGTGAGTTCAAGCCTCACATCAGGCTCACTGCTGTCAGTGTGAGGATCCTGGGTGGATCCTCTGTCCCTCTCTCTCTGCCCCTCCCCCACTTGTGCGCGCGCGCTCTCTCTCTCTCTCTCTCTCTCTCTCTCAAAAATAAACATAAAAAGTTTCTTTTTAAAAATAATTCTCAGAGGGGTGACATTAGCTGGAATTCAATGGATCATTTAAAATATGATTTCATTTCTACTTACATACACATAATTTTTCAAGAATGTAAATTGCACTCACAAACTGTATGGTTTTGCACATGCACATATACCTCACACTCATACACATATCTCCGTTTTGAAATTTCTCAGAAGGAAAAAAATTATGTGCCAGACAAGTAGATTTATTTCAGTTAACTACTGGTGTTGCTTCCACAGGTAAGAGCAGAATATTATTTTTTGGGGGATTACCCTAAAAACAAAACCTGAAGGCTTGAAGTAGATACATTCAAAGTTACACCTTCTGTGGTCTGCTCACTTATTTCATTGCCACAAGAATTTGATATTTGCTCTGGGAGTACACTTGTCACTACTGACTCCAGACATAAACTTACTTACGTGTTCTAAAAACTACTATTAAAAAACATATGAGCATTCTCAGTAAGTATTTATGCTGCATGATATAAAATATTTTCCAGTTTTTATTGAGCTTTTCACATTTTTGTTTCATTGCTAACCTTTGTGGTGAAAGGTTGTGCAAGCAGCAATTTCCATGTAATTGATCACTCTACTGGGTGCCTCTGAGTGGATTGATAAGATGTGATGTTGAGTAGATTCCCCATCTGAATTCCATTATCATTCCAGAAAACAGAAAGATTTCAGAAGGGTATTTTGAGTCAATAGGGAGGCTTTTAAGGAAAACCTGAAATGCGTGCACATTACTAATAGAATATCTCAGTTTCCTCAAAATGTGAGCAGGGATGACTTAAAATATTTCCTACTGTTAAAATAAATTTGGAAGTTGCTGTCTGTGCTATTCACAGCAACCATGGTCATTCAAAAGGAAGATGACAAAGAGGGAATGAATAAAAACAAAAATTCTCTAATGTGGAAAGGTACCACGATCAAACAGGGAATAATATTTGTTTTATTTCTAGTCATTTGGAATGATCTAACATTTCTTACTTCTGGCTCTACCACTCGGGAGATCATCCAGAACTCTTTGAAATGAAACCCACTGTCATACTTTCCACTGTGGCAGAGTCTCCATATAAGCACATTATTTTGCATTTAAATATATATTGCTTTTAAATTTTAAATGGTGATATGAGTGAGAACCCTTGGCAGCAAAGAAATTAGATTGGGAAGTCAAGTGAGAAAACAAGAGGAGGCAAATATATTAAAATGGGCCTTTTCATTTGTTGTGTCTCAAACACCCACCTGGAATCCAGAATGAGTCCACAGATGTCTGATACTCAGTTTGATATTTTCTTGAATGTTAACGTCTTCCATAATGGTAAGCTAGCAAAGTTTTCAAACATACTATTTGGGAACAAAGGAAAAACAAATATGGATTCATCAAAATAAAAACTGAAAATCTCCCCATCTAGATAGTATCCAAGAGTTAGACCCAGAGAAGGGAAATGAAGAAAACTCAGATATTAGTTCTTTCTCGTATCAATCTCTTTCTCATAAAATTAAGAAATAAAGAACTCATTGTCTCTATTTAGAACAGCAAAAGACCAATAATCTTGTCCTCAAAGAGATATATGTAGAGGTAAAATCTGTGCATGAATGCATATCTTTTTCTATGTAAAGCAAATTGCTATATGAGGTAATGTAAATTCTTTGTAGAGTGGGAAACAAATGTTATATATTCTTTTGGTTTACGTGTGTGTGTGTGTGTGTGTGTGTGTGTGTGCACATTGTCCTTGGGAAATGATACCCAGACTAAAAAAGATCAAAGCAAAGTAAGCAAAGTAATAGACAGACTTAAGAATATAACAGATGGGGAAAATGTGAGGGAAATGAATATATTTTGCCAAAGAAATGATACTGAGCGGGTCAGGAAATGAAAACATTACATAAATACTTATATACTGAGCACAAACACAGGGTCAGATCAGGCCCTCAAAGACTCATAGCTCCCACTGAAGTCAAAAGTCTGCCCTGAGAGTCGTGCACATGCATTTAAAGACACAATTCAGCCTTAAACAGCTAATAGGTGAGAAAGAAGTATTTATTTTGGATAGAAATGGCCAAACAACTGAGCTTAAGAGCAGGAAAACTCACTTTTGAAGTAAAAGAGAACCTTTTTCACCATGAGGAAAAACAGACGCTGAAACAGCTTGTCTGATGAGGTAATCATAGTAAACAGTAGGCACGCTTAATTTAAGATTAATTAGGTCAGTAGAAATTCTATGTTGATTTAGTCAGTGACTAAATGCAAACACCCAAGGATGCTTTTCTATCAAACTACCTCCAATGTAATAATGCTAATCATTATTCTATCTTGAAGCATCTCTTACTCTGCTTACTCTGGATACACTTTTTTTTTTTGCACTCAAGGTGTATTTACATTATCATAGGCTTGAATAAGCATAAAGATAAAATAAGTTTAAAATGTATTTCTTTATTAAGTGGATCTCAGGACGCTAATGGATAAACTGTTCCCTTCAACACAAGAATTCAGTCCACTGTGAGAGCATCTTTGGACTTGAAGAGAAAACTTTGTTTCTGAAAACCAAAAGTGTACTAAGCAGATTGATGGTCTGTCTGTGTTATTATTATTGGTTGCTAACCCTTGGGAGGGGAAAAGAATTCCAGATCAACTTCAGCTCTAAAATCTAGTTTTCATTTGAGTACCTGGAAAGGAGTCAACAGTCATCTCCATTTTACATTTCCTGTAGTTTATGAGATAAGAAAATTCCCCGAAGATCTTAGCAGACCCACTGACTAAAGATCCAAAGTAGGTTTGCCACCACTGATCAGAGGCGAAACATACTGTTGAATTCATTGACATTTTCATTGTATGCATTTAGCATGCAATATCCTCTCCAAATAGATATAACCTATCGCCTTTACAATGTGTAATGGTAGGCAGCATAATTTTTTTTTCCAATGCAAGGGAATGTAAAAAATAACTGTGCCAAGAATGAATTATTTGAATTTAACACACAAGCTGCAGCTGGTCACTAAAACCCATTTGTGACTTGTCAAAGAAATATGTGGAATCACAGAATCATTTTCCCAGTTGTAGCTGCCTACTCATGTGTGCAGGAATTGAACATTTCTGATTGGATTTATGAAAGAGAAAGACTTCTCCAAGAAACTCCTTTTAGCACTCAAAATACCAAAATAACAAATTTGAAAAACATAACACTTGCATTTGTGCATCACTTCTCCTTCATACTGAAAACTGCTTCTACAAGTTTCAAACTGCTTCCTCAGCAATATTTACCTTATTTAAAAGATGAGGAAATTGGGGTATAGCAAACAGTTTTCACAAGATTGTTTGGACTATCTCATATGAACCTTGGAAAATTAAGACATCAGCCCCCTCTGTTTGTCTTGAAACACAATGAGTACAATGTTTACAGACCCAAAATTTCTATGTCAAGACCCATATACTGCTTACCTACCAGCAAATCAGCCACTACCTCATCCTGGACCTAACAGTCATTTATTCCAACTATGATCACCTTGCCAGCTATCTACTTTCCTCCACAGCCACACTTACTTCTACTCTTTTATCCTAGGGTTACTAGAAGTCATTATATCATACATATTGGCTTCACCAGCAATTCATGTGGTCTGACATATTGCTACTCAATATTTTATTTATTTCTTATTAACTGCTGATGGTACTTTAGAACTGCTGAGTCAGAATTTTCACAGGTTAGACCCAGGGAATTCTGAAATACAGCCACTCTGAGAACAACTGTATTACTCAACTGTCCTTGATAGCTGTGTTCTATGTGTTCTATTCTCCTCAGATTTGTAGTCCTGCTCATTGCCTCCACAGCTTCCAATATTGTGTTTCACCCATAGTTCAAAACTCAAATATTTATCACATGGGTAAATGGAAGGATATCCTAACCCTAACCCTAATCCAAGCCCTAACCCTAACCCTAGGTCTGCTAAGATCTTCAGGGAATTTTCTTATCTCATAAACTTATCAATAAGCACATGTTCAGTTATTGATTACTTTTATGAGCAACCGCAAATTAACAGTTCACACATATATTTTTCTTTGGCTCTCAAAATGTTGGCCCAGATGGTACTTTTAAAGTGTTTGAGGGGCGCCTGGGTGGCTCAGTCAGTTGAGCGTCCGACTTCAGCTCAGGTCATGGTCTCACAGTCCGTGAGTTCGAGCCCCGCATCGGGCTCTGTGCTGAGGCTCAGAGCCTGTGCTCGGAGCCTGGAGCCTGCTTCAGATTCTGTGTCTCCCACTCTCTCTGACCCTCCCCCATTCATGCTCTGTCTCTCTCTGTCTCAAAAATAAATAAACATTAAAAAAATTTTTTTAAATAAAAAAATAAAGTGAAATAATTGGCAACATTTGAACATTGGGAGATTTCACATAAAAATTTTTATCTCTTGCTTTTAAGCATGAAGACTTAGTAATGTTAACATACCAGCATGACCACCATTAGTTGAAGCAAGGTAGATTGTCTTTCTTTGACAGGTCATGCCCTTTCGTTTTGCCATAGTCCTCTCCTTTTCTGTTGCCTCCGCAATGCTGAGGCTAAGTGCCATTTGCCATTAATCATCAAGCCTGTGATGCTGTTTTTCTTTTGACTAATGACTTCATTTTTAAATTACCTGCATGGTTCATAATAGGATTTTATTTTTATCTGATTTATAGATTTTTGGAATAAAACACTGAAACAGAATACTTGTATTCTGGTTTCAGTTCAACATCAACTAGTTTTTTAATTTTAACCAAGAGTTCTAAGTTTTCTTATTCAACTAGTTCATCTTTAAAAAAAATTTTTTTAAAGGTTTATTTATTTTTGAGAGTAATTGAGAGTGTGAGAAGGGTTGGGACTGACTGAGCTGCCAGCACAGAGGCTGGCCCGGGGCTCGAACCCATGAACCATGAGATCATGACCTGAGACTTAAACCCACGAACTGTGAGATCATTACCTGAGCCATAGTTGGACGCTTAAACTACTGAGCCACTCAGGCACCCCAACTTTTTCATCTTTAAAAGGAAGAGGCTAGACTGTATCAATGGTTCCCAAACTTTAGTTTTCATTCCTTTGGTATCATAAAACTAATAACAGGCGACAGGGAACTATTGAGATGATCCTCAAAAATCTAATGGAATTCTATTCCTAGGATGACTGTTTATAGCAACTCCGAATTATGTCAATTGACTGTATGTAAATGTAGTTATTATCAATGAAAATGGGAATAGAATTAATTGCTTTTTAATAAATGCAGTTTTCCAGGTTATTTTTCAAAACATGAAGCCCACAGAATGTCTTCGGTAGACAAATGTTTATGAATCGTCTTTAACGCTCATCCTTTTTGAAAAATTTTTAAATGTTTATTTATTTTTAATGTTCATTTATTTTTGAGAAAGAGAGACAGAGTGCAAGTGGGGGAGGGGCAGAGAGAGACAGAGGCAGAATCTGAAGCAGGCTCCAGGCTCTGAGCTGTCAGCACAGAGTCCAATGCGGGCTCGAACTCATGAGCCATGAGGTCATGACCTGAGCTGAAGTCAGACACTTAACCGACTGAGCCACCCGGGCATCCCAGCACTCATTCTTAATGGAATAAATTCTGTGTAAGTATTGATGTACCCTCTTTATTCTGATGCCTATATGGGGCAAATTGAAATAGTACTTAATTTTTCTCCTTCTTCACTGTTAGTCATTCTAACCTTTTTGTTTCTAATTTTTTCCTGTAATGGTTAGTTCATAAACAATTAGCCTCTTCTCACATGCAAAGCATGAGAAATCAAATGAGATCATTCATCTGGAGGCCCTCAAACACTGTCTAGGTTAGTAAATCCAAGGTAGAATTATTATGATTGATAGCCATCTCAACAAGGAGGAAAGGGATAGGTATGGCAGATCTTTTTACTCTGAAATGTCATCTAGTCCTTATGCCACTATAACTTTGATGCTCCAAGAAAAATTGTTAGAAGTGTCTGTAAGAATCCTCCAGGCAGAACATTCCACTCTCCGCAGAGAGAATGTGATAGAGTTGGTTGATGTGCATACCCCTCTGGGAAGTAGGGAAGAGGAGGGTTAGCTTTCATAGGACAAAAGTGTCTCCAAATTGAAATCAAACTGAATGCAGCACACTGGCTTGGAAAAAAGAAATGGAGTGGGATACAACACTCCCTTTCCACCTTCCCTCTCTCCCATGCTCTTACATCAGATCTGGTATTGTGAGAGGTGGCAGAAAGGGATGCTACTGTTCACAGTGAGAACCAATGAGATTCTGCATCATATAGGGCAGCACCTGTCTTTCTCTCCGTCTCTGCATTACATCTGATGACTACATAACCTTCTAATATTGCTACTTCCTGATACTTGCCAGAGAGTCTGTTGGACTTACTTCAGATTGAGTCATCTACTAATTAAGGAAACATTCCCTGAATATGAACCCTGAGGCAATAACAGACATGAAACTTGCTAGACCTTTCAGCATAGCCAAATGAAAACTGAAGCACCCAGGATGGAACTTGAGGGGAAAAGGTGGTTGAGACTCTCAAGAGGCCTCATGGCAAGACAAGCAAGCTCAGGAAGCCTGGCAAGCATGAAAATTATTTCACTGATGTTACCATTGGCAACACTGAAGACAAAAATACATCTCTAGCTCATCAATCAACTCTATTTCTGACACAAAACAAATCTTCCTATGGATTTTTAAGGCTCTGGCTGATTTTTTTATGAAAGCTAAAATGAGATATGAAGTAAGTAAAATCACAGATTTTAAAGCCATTCCCAGACCCCTGTTGAGATAAAGACCCAAAGCACACTTCACATGAGACATGATAAAGCTTCTCTCTTCATGCACTCTGCTTTGACAAATAGAAATATCTGTGGAGAGTTTCATGAAATTTGTTTCTAATCACATTTTTATTCAGTGTGTCATAAACATGAGTTTTCACATCTGGAAATACTGAGTATTAAATTTAACTCTAGTGCTATTTAAGTGCATGATCTTTGGGGGGCACATTATATTTTGTCCATTAGGTTTTATCTTATTACTCATTAGAAGCAATTACTCAGCATGCCTTGTTTAAATGGATTCTGAGGCTGTAATTAAGACTGCTCAGGGGTGCTGGGTGGCTCAGTTGGTTAAGCCTGCAACTTTGGCAGGTCATGATCTCCCAGTTTGTGGGTTCAAGCGCCACAATGGGCTCTGTGCGGACAGCTCAGAGCCTGGAGTCTGCTTCAGATTTTGGGTCTCCCTCTCTCTCTTCCCCTCCCCTGCTCACGCTCTGTCTCTCTCTCTCAAAATAAAAATAAACATTAATTTTTTTAAAAAAAGATTGCATGTATGATTTTAACAGTCTGTTAGCAATGTCTGTCATAGATGACAGTGTGTGGGTGATGGGGGTAGTGACAGATACATTTCATCTTTTCAGTAAATGGTCTAAAATTTCTTTGAATTCAAAATTTTGGCACTTTTTTTAACTTGTTCTATCCCATATGTGCAATATAGAAAGCTATTTAGAAATACTTATCATTTGAATAACTGGAGGTAAACATTGGCTGCCAACAGCAAATGATTCAAAAAGAAAAAAAGAACAAAAACAGTATGTGAAAAGAGTTTTGTTGGGAAACCTGTAACACACACACACACATCTATTTTATGATGCCCTCATTTTCTTCCCCTGAACAATCAAGAGATGAACTGAACATTTCCACCTGGAGAAAAAAAGATACAGTTATTGTCAAGATGTTCATCATTGCTAACAATATATACTCTCATGGAAAAAGAATTAGTGGAAAATATTATTCTGACAGTTTATTGATAAATACATAATATGGCTAGAAGAGCAAAATCTGGAAAGATAATGATAAAAAGGGTTAATATTTCAAACCACTTTACAAAATGTTTAATACTTTACACAGTGATGATGATGATAAATAGTTCACATTTATTGAGAATTTACCATGTTCCAGACTCAGTTCTAAAAGCATTTCATCCATTCCATAACTTTCAATGAGTTTTAATTTAATAACTTTAATTAATACATACATTATATCATTTAATTACTATGACAATCCTATTAGGCATTATTTTTATTCTAATTTTACAGATAGGAAACTGAGGAAATAAGGCATCACATAAAGGTAAATGATGTCAACACTTGAATCCAGCTAGTCTCGGTCCAGAACCCCTGGGCCTAAATCATTATACAAGAATGTGGAACAAAATCCTTCCAAAATAAGGCTAACAAATCTGAACTCTTGAGCCCTGACAAAGCTAAAGTTTGAAGTAGAAGCCATTCTTGGAGCTGTACATGAACCTTCACTAATAAACACTTTGCTTCAAAGGAAAACTCTGAAAGACTACTCTTGACTGTTAACTTAGCCATTGTCAGATTTTCACAATTTGAAGATCTTCTTATATGATTTGGGAGGAGATTAGGTAGTTTAAATAGAAGTTCAGACAATTTGCCTGATCTACTTTGTCACTGGGGAAGAGGAATTACACTGTCATCAAATTGGAGTCGAAATTTGAGCTCTGTAACCATGCTTTTCCCTTGGTTTGATTTCCTGTATTGGACATGCTGGTCTAGCCACATTTTGGGGTATGATTATCTATGCCCCAGAAAATCCTTTATTTTGTTTCCTCTGTTTTAAAAGCCTATGATACTTTGGTGCAATTATAGATAGGATCAATTCTTTGATTTCTTTTTCCTCTACTTCATTATTGGTGTATAGATATGCAACTGATTTTTGTACGATGATTTTATCCTGCGACTTTGCTGAATTCATGTATCAGTTCTAGCCATTTTTTGGTGGAGTCTTTCAGGGTTTTCACATAGAGTATCATGTCATCTGCAAAGAATGAAAGTTTTGACTTCATCCTTGCCAATTTGGATGCCTTTTATATCTTTTTGCTGTCTGATTGCTGAGGTTAAGACTTCCATTACTATGTTGAACAACAGTGATGAGAGTGGACATCCCTGTCATGTTCCTGACCTTAGAGGGAAAGCTCTTAGTGTTTCACCATTGAGGGTGATATGAGCCATGGATCTTTTGTATATGGCCTTTATGATCTTGAGGTATGTTTCTTCTATCCCTACTCTCTTAAGGGTTTTTATCAAGAAAGGGCACTGTATTTTGTCAGATGATTTTTCTGCATCTATTGAGAGGATCATGTGGTTCTTATCCTTTCTTATATTAATGTGATATATCACACTGATTGATTTGTGGATATTGAACCACATAGGAATAAACCTAACCAAAGAGGTAAAAGATCTGTACACTGAAAAGTAGAGAGATCTTATGAAAGAAATTGAAGAAGACACAAAGAAATGGAGAAACATTCCATGCTCATGGATTGGAAGAACAAATATTGCTAAAATGTTGTTACTACCCAAGGCAATCTACACATTCAGTGTAATCCTATCAAAATAACACCAGCATTCTTCACAGACCTAGAACAAACAATTCTAAAATTTGTATGGAACCAGAAAAGATCCCGAATAGCCAAAGTAATGTTGAAAAAGAAAACCAAACTTGAGGCATCACAATTCCAGACTTCAAGCTATATTGCAAAGCTGTAATCATCAAGACAGTATGGTACTGCACAAAAACAATGGAATAGAATAGAGAACCCAGAATGGACCCACAAATGTATGGCCAACTTATCTTTGACAAAGCAGAAAAGGCTATCTAAAGGAAAAAAGACAGTTTCTTCAGAAAATGGTGTTGGGAAAACTGGACAACGACATGCGAAGAATGAACCTGGACCATTTTCTTATACCATACACAAAAATAAACTCAAAATGGATGAAAAACCTAAATGTAAGACAGGAATCCATCAAAATCCTAGAGGAGAAAGCAGGAAAAAACCTCTTTGACCTCATTCACAGTAACTTCTTACTAGAAATGTCTCCTGAGGCAAGTGAAACAAAAGCAAAAATGAACTACTGGGACTTCATCGAGATAGAAAGCTTCTGCTCAACAAAGGAAGCAATCTACAAAGCTAAAAGGCAACCAATGAGATGGGAGAAGATATTTTCAAATGACATATCTGATAAAGGGTTAGTATCCAAAATCTATAAAGAACTTATCAAACTCAACACCCCAAAAAACAAATAATCCAGTAAAGAAATGGGCAAAAGACCTGAACAGACACTTTCCCAAAAAAGACATCCGGATGGCTAACAGACACATGAAAAGATGCTCAACATCACTCATCATCAGAGAAATGCAAACCAAAACCACAATGAAATACCACCTCACCTCTGTCAGAGTGGCTAAATTTAACAACTCAGGAAACAACAGATGTTGACGAAGATTTGATGAACAGTATAGAGGCTCCTCAAAAAAATTAAAAATAGAGCTACCTTATAACCCAGCAGTTGCACTACTAGGTGTTTATCCAAAGGATACAAAAATGTTGACTCAAAAGGGCACATGCACTCCAATGTTCATAGCAGCACTATCAACAATAAACAAATTATGGAAAAAGCCCAAATGTCTATTGACTGGTGAATAAAGAAAATGTGGTGTATATACATATATATATATACATATATATATATATATATATATATATATATATATATATAGAATGGAATATTACTTGGCAATCAAAAAGTGAAATCTTGCCATTTTCAAGCAAATGTATTATACTAAGCAAAATGAATCAGTCAGAGAAAGACAAATATCATATGATTTCACTTATATGTGGAATTTAAGATACAAAACAAATGAATGTAGGATAAGGGAAGGAAAAATAAAATAAAAACAGAGAAGGAGGCAAACTATAAAGGACTCTTAATGCAGAGAACAAACTGAGGGTTGCTGGAGGGGTGTTGGGTGGTAGGATGGGCTAAATGGGTGATGGGTATTAAGGAGGGCACTTGTTGGGATGGACACTGGGTGTTATATGTAAGTGATGAATCACTAAATTCTACCTCTGAAATCATTATTACACTATGTGTTAACTGGGACTTAAATTAAAAAATAAAATAAAATAAAGGGCTCTGCTACTATATTGAAGATGATGAAGCAGCAATGAGTCCTGCTAGAGAAATGGAATCTATATCCTGCTTTCCTCCAAAAGTCACATACCACTCCAACATTGCAAAACAATGAATTTATTAAAGTCATTTAATTGATGCAATCTGATTTCTTTCTTTCAATTGTGGAGAAGCCAGGCAGTCTGAAAAATAATGTCTTTGCTCTTTAGAGATTTCTTTCATAAAATACTGACTTTGAGTCTCTAGTAGGCATTTAAGAAAAAAAATTATATGTATTTGGAGAGAAACATTTAATAATTGTTTGATAAGAGGTAAGAAGAAACCCACTTCCCCCTTTATACCTAATGAGCTGATTAATGTCATCCTATGGAATTGGAATTTTATGAAGGATTCCATTTGTAAATAGGTCTTCAAAAATTTTTTATCTGACAGCTACCAAAAAGTGAGTCTTTCATAACAAAATGTTCCTACAAAGAGCTACCAAATCAAATATTTACCTCTTTGGGAATACACATGTTTCAGATGAGTCTCCCTGTATGATAAGAAGTTGAGGGTCACCTGGGTGGCTCAGTCAGTTAAGTGTCTGACTTTTGATTTCATCTTAGGTTATGATCTCACAGCTGGTGAGTTCAAGCCCCGCATCAGGCTCTGCGCTGACAGTATGGAACCTGCTTGGGATTCTCTCTCCCTCTCTCTCTGCCCCTTCCTTCTTGCACTCTCTCTTACTCTCAGAATAAATAAATAAAAATAAATGTTCAAAAAGAAAAAGTTGAGTCATTCAGGATCATAGCAGAAAATAGATGGTGTACTCAGGCTGGGTAATTTAATATGAGTTTAATAAAAGCATATTTTCATGAAGGATTGGGAAAGGATTTGGGAAATCATAAGGAATAATGCTCCACTCCAGGCATTTACATCCCAAGTGAGGGATACAGTGTGGGGGCCACTTACATCCCAAGACCTGAAGGGCAAAGGAAGGGATCACTTACCAGAAGAAAGGGAGGAGGGGAGAGGGAGAGAAAACAAGAAGATGCCAGGGACTATGGAGTTTTGGTCTAGTTCCACCTTCAACAACCCCACAGAGTGAGAACCAAAAGAAAAAATACTCAGACCTCATTCTATTTTCTTCTTCTGGTTTGCTGCCCATGTTTTCCAGTGGGATACTCAACAGAAGCTAGTCTCCTGGGACACAGAGCACAGCGAAGAAGTGCAGAACCAAAGGAAAGTAAAGAGAAGCAGGGGAAGATGTCTATAAGAGAAATTTTTTTCCATGTGCTACTTTGCCTGAAGCAAGAGAAGGAGGGAAGGAAATGTTGAGCAAAAAGAAAGGGGGAAAATCCAGCCCTATTCACTAGGCCTCCTTCTCCATCATTGTGGCTTTATATAGCCCCTGTCCAAAGCAGGCCTTTCTTTGAGCCCCTCTCCCTCCTTCATGCAATCCTCACAAGGTGCCTCTCTTGTACCTTATTTTTGAGGGGTTCTGCTCTTAGCCATTGTCATAAATTCCACTGCCTCTTTCCCCCTGAGGAGTTATCTCATGATAGTTTAAAAAGCTACTTGACTTTCAAGAGGGCATGCTTGAGGAGGCACCCTTTCCTAAGACTCCAAGAGATATATATATCAATTAAGCTAGGATTTTATTACATACTCTGAAGCACATAGAAACTCTATATCAGATATATACCCATATACTTGACTGATCAGCATCATGTTAGGAGCTGTGGAAAATCTAAAGGGAAAAGGAAGTGGCACATTTTTAAGGAGGTAATTCTGGTGGAATTCCAGGTCATCAAGATACTTTTCTGCAGAGAGAGCATTTCAAATCAAGTCATGAGTTCTTCTTGTTTTGCTCAATATTAGAGTTGGTTCTTCTGTTTCTGAGTTCACTGTGAATCTGTCAACAAGTGTTTATTGTTTACTTTATATATTCCAGGCACTGTTCTGAGCTCCCTAGAGCTTTGCCATACTCAGAATTCAGAGAAATAGTCAATCTTTATGTGGATTTTTGGGCAATGATCTAAATTCAGTTCTCTTTGGTATTCAAGATATTTAAAGAGATACCTGTTCTTTCCTCAGGGAGACTCAATTCACTAGTCATTTTGTTTCACAATTTCACACTCTTGATTGTCAATTTAGGTTTCTTATATTTTGTTCATTCTGCATGGGTTAAACTATACAACTCCATTTAAACAATGTATGCTTTCATGTCAAAATCATTACCAAGAATGAAGGTAGACTTGATTTTATCTGTGCCAGCATTAAAAGCATGACACTAATGACATTTAAAGTAGCATAAATCTGGAACTCTGAAGTGAGGGCTGTTGTTTGAAGAAAGAAATTTTATGGGAAAATGAGGTATATTAACCAACTGAATCAAATAGGGTGAATGGTTTCTTATCTACTTGAGAAACTTCAAGGCCAGAGATAACACGGGATATCCTCACCATAGCTGCAGTTATTTTGACAGGTGGAAGTCAACAAGGGGCATTCCAGATGGCACTAACAATGTGAGCAAGGGACTTACTGCCAAAGAAAGGACTTGGAGAGACAGAAAGATTTGACTAGAAAGAAAGATTGGATCCTGGAAATAGGATCAAAGTCTCCTAAGGAATGTGATAGATAAGGGTTTTATTTTATTTTATTTTTTTTAGCAGAGGAATGAAATCATCAGAACTATAGAAATATGGTAATCTTGAGTTAGAAATAGCAAGGTGACCTGGCACATTTCAAAGACTTGGATGAAATGGATAAATGTGGGATTCAAGCTGTGTAGGTAAAGTACAAGAAAGTTCAATAAATACTCAGAAATTCTACTGACTATTTAAACAGAATAAAGTCCTATACATTTAAGAGAAAAGCAGTGCTAAGGACAGAATCTGCAGCCCATTTTGGCCTTAAGGCCTAGTTCTGTGTTATCCCATGAACAAAGATGAAGAAAGGCAAAAAGGGATAGAATTTCTGTACAAATCTGGAGGCCTATGCAAAAGAAAGGGAGAGAGAGGTGGTATTCAACCCCACGTGCTTCTGTGTAAAACACAGCCTGGTGGGAGGCAATTTTCCTGTCATTCTCATTGTCACTCAGTCTTCCTCTAGCCAAAGTTAGTCATCATTTACCTGCCCAACATCCCAAGTTTCAATAAAACTGAAGCCTGTATTACCTTTTTGACATTGAAGGGAGGCTGACAATCCATGTCAAGATTTGATCCAAAGTGCAAAACAATGCTGATGAGAAACACAAAGGCCAAATTACTCCATCTCTTTGGTGTCACTGCCCAACTCTTATGGCCTCTGTGATCCCTATTATGTTGCTGCAAGTTATAACACTGAATCAAGCACTGCCAGATTGGAATGGCAGAGTGGATAATGGGCTTCCATTTTCTAACAGACCTTATCCTTGAAGTATAGTCAAGAAATGGCTCTTTCAACTCACTAGAATGTAAACTCCATGAGAGAAGAGAATAGACCTGCTTTTGTGCACTGCCTTGTCTCTGGTATATGGCAAGCACTTAGTAAGCTTGCTACTAAATGGATAAGTGATTAATTTAAAGAATAAATGATTAATTTAAATTAATTTAAAGAATAAAATCTAAATAGTATTCAGTTATATATGTAAAATTTGTATTAAATAAATATATTTTATTTTTTTATTTTTTTTTAATTTTTTTTCAACGTTTTTATTTATTTTTGGGACAGAGAGAGACAGAGCATGAATGGGGGAGGGGCAGAGAGAGAGGGAGACACAGAATCGGAAACAGGCTCCAGGCTCTGAGCCATCAGCCCAGAGCCTGACGCAGGGCTCGAACTCACGGACCGCGAGATCATGACCTGGCTGAAGTCGGACGCTTAACCGACTGCGCCACCCAGGCGCCCCTAAATAAATATATTTTATATAAAAATATTATCTATTACACATAACACACACACACATGCACACATACACACACACACACAATAATAATTATTGTCACTAGAACTTAGCTCAAAAAAGAAATTCAAACCACAACAGGTAACTATATGAAAATAAGAATTGATCTTTGGACATTAGGATTTTTGTACTTCCAGAAAAAATGGTGAGCAGGATCACCTTTTGTTGTTACTTTTAGTTTTTTAACATTGAGGTCATTAGACTTCGCTGGTAACCTCACCTTCTTAACTGGATCAAAGCTCCTGCCCTAGTAGCAGTTTTCATTGTAAAATCTCAGTAGGATAATTGAACAAGGAACAAAGTGGGGACAAAAAGAGGGGGTTTGGCAGGAAGAACTGGTCATGGTCTCTTGCTCTTCCTGTGTCCCCTCCATGTGGAAGAACATCACATCTACCAAGTTGCCTATATCAGGAAACCCAGAGTCCTGTCTGACAATATTCAGTAGCTCAGGCCCACATTCAGACCATCACCCAAAGCTTGGCATTTCACAGGGATTTTCAAACTATGTGAGGTGAGTGAGAGGGGAGGGCAGGGTTCCACTTCAACAAAACAAACCTGCCCCATAGTTCCATGTAATATCACAAGATTTTGTTTGGAAAAAAAATTCCACTATGATAACAGTTTTTTGGAAACTTTTATGCTTATCTATTGTGTACATCACCTCTCCTCCATACTACTGCCTTTGCCCTTGGTCAGGTCTTCATCATGTGCAACCTGGGCTGTGACAAATGTCCACTCATCAATGCCCTGCCAGTGGTCTTCCTGCTTCCTGTTCCTGTTTCATTTGTTTTTTTCTCTCCTAAAATTTCTTCAGTGGTTCCCGTTGAAGCTATCTAAAATAACAAGTATCTTTTCATAGAAAGTTAAACCTCTATAACCCTTTGTTTTGTTTTGTTTTGTTTTGTTTTGTTTTGTTTTGTCTACCAGTCTGGCTTTCCTTCTACCAGTAACCTCTTCCCTATCACTGCTCACAACAGTTCATGAAGGTTTCTTTTTCTGCACATCCTTATCAACTTGTTACTTTGGTTCTAGCTTTTCTAACAGATATGAGGTGATATCTCATGGTGGTTTTGATTTGCATTTCTTGAATGATTAGTGATGTTGAACATCTTTTCATGTGTCTGTTAGTCATTGGTATGTCTTCTTTGGAAAAACGTCTATTCAAGTCCTCTGCCCATTTCTTAATTGGATGGCTTGGTTTTTGTTTGTTTGTTTTGTGTTGAATTGTAGAAGTTCTTTATGTATTTTGGATATTGATATATATATTAATTGGATATATATAGGATATATATATCATTTGCAAATATCTTCTCCCATTCAGTAGGTTGTCTTTTGTTCTGTCGATCGTTTCCTTTGCTGTGCAAAAGCTTTTTATTTTGATATAGTCCCAACAGTTTATTTTTGCTTTTGTTTCTCTTGCCTTAGAAGACATATCTAGAAAAATGTTGCTATGGCCAATGTCAGAGAAATTACTGCCTGTGTTCTTTTTTAGTATTTTATGGTTTCAGGTCTCATCTTTAGGTCTTTAATCCATTTGGAGTGTATTGTGAATGGTGTTAGAAAGTGGTCCAGGTTCATTCTTTTGCATGTAGCTGTCCAGTTTTCCCAGCACCATTTATTGAAGAGACTGTCTTTTCCCCATCGTATAGTCTTGCCTCCTTTGTCATAGATTAATTGACCATATAGGCATGGGTTTATTTCTGGGCTATCTATTCTGTTCTCTTGATCCATGTGTCTATTTTTGTGCCAGTACCATATTGTTTTGATTATTATAACTTTGCAGCATATCTTGAAATCTGGAATTCTAATACCTTCAGCTTTGTTTTTCTTCTCCAAGATTGCTTTGGCTATTTGGAGTCTTCCATGGTTCCATACAAATTTTAGTATTATTTATCTTAGTTCTATGAAAAATGTTGTTGGTGTTTTAATAACGATTGCATTGAATCAGTAGATTGATTTGGATAGTATGGACATTTTAATATTTATTCTTCTATTCTCTTCTCAAACTATTCCAAAAAAGTAGAAGAGAAAGGAAAGCTTTTCAATATATTCTATGAAGCCAGCATTACCTTGGTACCAGAAGCAGACAAACACACCAAAAACAAACAAACAAACCCAAAAACAAACAAAAAAACAAACAACAAAACAAAAACTATTAAAACTATAAGTCAATATCCCTGATAAACATAGATGCAAAAATTCTCCACAAAATGCTAGCCAATCACACTCAACAATACATTAAAGTATTATACACCAAAATCAAGTGGGATTTATTCCAGGGATGCAAAGATGGTTCAATATTTGCAAATCAATCAATGTGATACACTACATCAATAAAACAGAGGATAAAAATCATACAATCACTTCAATAGATGCAGAAAACCATTTGACAAGGTTCAACATCAGTTCAGGATAAAAACTCTCAATAAAGTGGGTTTAGAGGGAGCATACCTCAACATAATAAAGGCCATATGTCAAAAATTCACAGCTAATGTAATACTCAATGATGAAAAACTGAGAACTGTTCCTTTAAGATCAGGAATAAGACAAGGATGTCCACTCTTGTCACTTTTATTCAAAACAGTACTGGAAGTCCTAGCCACAACAATCAGACAAGAAAAAGAAATGAGGCATCCATATTGATAAGGGAGAACTAAAACTTTCACTATTTGCAGAAGACATGATGCTATACATAGAAAATCTAAAGACTCCACCAAAAAAAATTATTAGAAGTAATAAGCAAATATAGTAAATTTGCAGAATACAAAATAATACCCAGAAATTGGGTAGCATTTCTGTATGCTGATAAGGAAGCACAAAGAGAAATTACTAAAATAATCCCATTTATATTTGCACCAAAATGAAAAAAAAATACGTATGAATAAACTTAACCAAGGAGGTGAATGACCTGTACTGTGAAATCTACATATAATATTATTCTATGGCAATACAGAGCCCCTATCTCTGTGCCTTTATGCTTGCTGATCCTCTACCTGGAATGATTATCTTTGTGTGCACTTACTTTTCTTTAAAATTCAACTCAAGCACCATCTCTGGGAGGTTTTGTATCAACTTAAGATGACTAAGTGATTTATGTGTTTTAGGAATCACATACCAAAATACCAATTTTCAGAAACCTCAAGTTCTTACCTTTTTATTTTTTTTAAAAAGAAGTTCTCATCTGTCTACTTAAATTTTTTTTTTACCCTAGTGCTCTCAGTGTATGTATTTTCTGGTGTTCAGCTTTGAGGAAACCTTAAGTATGTAAGTTTGTGCCTTCAGGAGTTTAAAGTCAAATTGTAGAGCTAATTAACAAAATTTATCAGACTTTCCCAGGATTAATATATTTATCTTTGTCACCAACCCACACATTCAAGAAGACCCCTAAAATTGCAGGCTGGGAAGTTGGCCAGAACAAGTCACTTGCTAAGTGATTCACTCCCTGTGTTAGGTGCTTTGTGAAGGACTAAAAGCTATCTCATTTAATTATCATGATTATTACATAAGAAAAATATATTATAACATTTCACAGGTCTTTCTTATTATTGTGAAGAATAGAAATTTTTGGTATTAAAACACAAATGTGAAATCTGTTTGTACTGAGGGTCTAGAAGGTTAAGAAAAAAGCAAGGCAGCCAAAACTAGTAGCATAGTGAATAAACCTGTGACATTTATAGCTGCTGAATTAGCACTAAATTTATAATGCCTTTTCTCCTGATGTTGTTCACTTGCTACAAGGTCCTTTGTAATTGTGTACCTGCTATCAGAGAGGGGTATGAGATGAAAAAACATAATCTAACCAATTCCAGTTTAAAAAACACTATAATTCACAATTTGTATTATTTTAATAGACAATTGCTATCTTATTTCTGTATCAAAATTTACAAAAGTATTACCTGAAGCTAGATGTAAATGAATACAATACCTAGTCTTGGACCAATGCCTTCTATCTAGTCATTGTTAAGTGTTTTTAAACTTGACCCTCTTTTGCAGCTAATGAAACTTCACTTTTTAGAGTCAAAGGCCTTCCTGGTCTTGATTGCAATCCAAAAAACTCTTGGACTTTGTGGATTTGCAGTGTATTTTTTATAAAACTTATACTGCCTGTTTTCTTCTCACTTGGCATGTGAGGCTTTGTTTTACCTTCCTACTTCTGTGCCTCTGATTTCTTATCTTCACCACTGGTCCATGCTGTGTCATAGAGTCACTTGGTGGTGCCTCAGAGATGTAGCTCCCTTAGTGCCCTGCCATTTGCCTGGCCACACTCTTCCTTCTCTCCCAGTCCAACTGCCCACCCTAGCAGGCCCAGGCCCAACTACTTGGTTCTTTTCTTCCTTGTGGCTTTAACCCCTCAAAAGAAAATACACAAAACGTGACAGAGGCTGATGAGCTAAACCTAGATTTTCCTATGATAGCAACATCACCACGTGCTTTCTTTCCCACTTTTGATGTTGTTCTTTATGACTGCAATGAACATTTGTACAGCTATACTTAGGTATGACCCATGTTAGACAATTGGTACTGTCTCCTAACTCCATTTTAAGGAGACATAGCCTCTTTATTCTTTATTATTCCCCACCCAAACCTATATGGTTAGACTTTCCAAATTGTGAAAAGGGTGGCATATTTACTGCAAGAATGGTGAGATATGGCATATTGGAGTCAATTTTTATTTGCTTCTTCATCATAGAACTCCACTTAATCCAGCAGCCCAGTGTAATTCTTTATTTGGGTATCTATTCCCCCTATTTTGAGTCCATGTGACCTATGTGGGATGCTACGCCAGATCCAGAGGTGGCTTATGTGGCCCAGCCCTAAGTCAATTAATGCACCAAATTCTGATGATGATAGTAAGCTTGGGGTGGGCACATGATCTAAGCCCATGAAGTCAGAGTGAATCTCAGGTCTGACTATCCATTTGACTTGAACCTGAAAAAAATATGAGGCAGAAACAATTGTAGATATCTTGTGATCATGTGGAACTACAAATGAAATCCATACAATAGGTAGAGGACAGCAGAGAGAGAGAACTGGTTCTGAGGATACCGCTTGAAATCTAATGCAGCCCTACCTGATGGCACATATCTCTCAAGACTTTCCACTAATATAAGCCAATATATTTCCTTTTTTAATAGTTTATTTGAGCCATATTGAGTTGGACTTTGGTCACTCGCAAAAGAAAGAGGCCTGTCTGACATTGTCTGATACTCTATGCTAAGTTTAAACACACAGTTAGCTTGTCTGTGGTCAGGGCTTTGATATGTCTGATATGTCAGGGCCTAGATGTACAAACAAGCAAATACACTTCACAAAGACCTTCCAGTAAGCTGCCCCTTATGTAACAGAGGCATCACATTTACCTCCAGTTCTGCTCTTTAATCACTTAAATTTAATTCTTCCTCTCCACCTTAAGAAATATTTAATGTTTTGAAATCATTACCTTTACTAAAGCAACCATCAATTATTGTTTGTTCTTCTATCAACCCATACTTCTACTTTGTTGTAATAAATAATACCATCTTACTTAAAACCTTACTCTTTCCAGCTCACAACTGAGGTGTACATTTCTCATCCAGCTGTCTGAGATCTTCTGTCCTTTAGGTTATAATTGTGGGAAAGTCTCCAGTTACAGGAAGTACTAATTGATCCTTAATGAGTACAAAGATTATTTCGTCACACTATCTTGGAGCTAGACTTGTTTTAAAATAGATTAGCTTCTTGCTTCTTTTCTGTTCTCTTTAGCAAACAGCCAGGCAAGCCATGTGTGGCACTTTTGT